>NC_092500.1:25821624-26125470 GCF_047511675.1 Marmota flaviventris | reverse complement strand
CTTCCCTGTGCACAATGATTTGCTGTTTTCCATAAATTGCTGGTGGCTTGGGGGCAACGCAGCTGATAGTAGCTCCCTGGGTGAGGTGGCCAGACTTCAGGGTCAGAGGGAGAGCCTCTAGGGACACAAGAGTAACTGGCTCTAAAATTAGACGGTTGGCTGGGTAGGATGACATCCGTTGTTGCATTTGATTTGAGGAACTTTCCAGTCTCACCGCAAAGAATGATGTCGGAGGGTTATTGTATTGGCCACAGGTGGCACTTGACTAGCAAGGCTTGTGTTAGAGGATCTGGAACTAGATATGGATTCAAATCTCGATTCTGATGTTCACTAGCAGTAGGAGCCTGACAAGTTCCATAATCTCTCCATGATCAATCGCCTCCATTGCTAAGTAGGAACAATAACAGTCACTAATTAATACGGTTGTTATATTAAATGAGTCTTAATCCACATGGTGCATTTAGAACAGCGCCCAGCACGCAATAAGTGCTCAATAAATGTTAGTCGTGATCATTAGGGTTAGATAGTGAGCAGAACTTTCTAAGTGCTAGGTTTGAAAGCCTGGGACTCCGTTGCCAAGGGAGATTTGAGAACCTTTTCAAATATGGGAGCTCAGGCCCTGGCCCCAGGGATTGTCCAGAAAAAGAGTGTGTGGCGCCTGCTTTCCCCCTCTACCTCATTCCCCTGACCCTGGGGAAACCCACCCCCTGTCACAGGGGCGCCTTGTTCCCTCCAGCTACTGGCTTGACCGTGTCTGCCGCGCGCCTCCCCGGGGCCTCGCTCCCGCGGTTCCACACCTGTCAGCCGCCCTCGCAGCCTCCCCTTAGTCCGAGCCCTGGGCCTCCGCCGCAACCCCTTCGACCCTAGGTCCCGGTTCCCTGCTCCCCGCGCCTGGCGTATCCCCCCAGCTGCTCTCGTAAACAAAACCCGGGCGTTGGAGCAGCCCCGCAGGCGGACGAGCGCGGGAGCCCGCTCCGTGCGCGGTTAGCGCGCCCTGGGAGCCCCGGGCGAGCCAAGGGGCGATGGTGGCGGCCGCGGCGGCAGCGGCAGGGCGGCTCAGCTTTGTTATGAATAGATGAAAGAGGCCACCTACACAGTAACCCAAATTACGAGACCTCCCTCCTCCCTATCTCACCGAATCAAGAGGGGAGGGGAGATGGGCGTGGAGGGAGGGCGGGCGGGCGGGCAGGAGGCGGAGGGCGGAGGGGAAGAGGATGAGGAAGGGGGCCAGTTGCATCCCACTTTCACAATGGGAAAGTGAAACGCACAAGCGCACCCAACCTCTCCAGCCCTCCCCGCCCGCCTCGCTCCCCTCCGCCCGTCCCCTCCCTTCCCCTCCGCGCCTCCCCGCGAGCGCCAGCGCTGCACAGAGGAACTCCGGAGAAGGAGGGCGAGGAGGAAGCGTTGCCGGAGCGCGCAGGGCTTGCCGCCGCCGCCGCCGCCGCTGCACAGGCTGCCGGAGCGAGCCCGCCGCGCGCCGTCCTCCCCGCTCTCCTTTCCGGGCGAGCCACGGGGATGGGGCGGCCGCGGGAGCCCGAGCGCGCGCAGGAGCCGCCACCGCCGCCGCCCGCGTCTCCGTCGCCGCGCGCCTGAGCCGCGGTCGCCGCCGCGCGCCCTGCCCGGGGGCGGCCCCCCCAGCCCCATGGAGGTCTCCCGGAGGAAGGCGCCGCCGCGCCCCCTGCGCCCTGCAGCGCCGCTGCCCCTGCTCGCCTATCTGCTGGTGCTGGCGGCGCCCGCCCGGGGCGCGGAGGAGTCCGTGTGGCGGTCGGAGCAAGCCATCGGAGCCATCGCGGTGAGCCGGAAGGACGGCGTGTTCGTGGCGAGCGGCAGCTGCCTGGACCAGCTGGACTACAGCCTGGAGCGCAGGCTCTCGCGCCTGTACCGGGACCAAGCGGGCAACTGCACGGAGCCCGTCTCGTTGGCGCCCCCCGAGCGGCCCCGGCCCGGGAGCAGCTTCAGCAAGCTGCTGCTGCCCTACCGCGAGGGGGAGTCCGACCCCGGAGGGCTGCTGCTCACCGGCTGGACCTTCGACAGGGGCGCCTGCGAGGTGAGGCCCCTGGGCAACCTGAGCCGCAGCTCTCTGCGCAACGGCACCGAGGTGGTGTCCTGTCACCCGCAGGGCTCGACGGCCGGCGTGGTGTATCGCGCAAACAGCAGCAACCGCTGGTACCTGGCGGTGGCCGCCACCTATGTGCTGCCGGAGCCGGAGACAGCCAACCGCTGCAACCCCGCAGCATCCGATCGCGCCACAGCCATTGCGCTCAAGAACACCGAGGGGCGCAGCCTGGCCACCGAGGAAATGGGCCGCCTCAAGCTGCGCGAGGGGGCGGGCAGTCTGCACTTCGTGGATGCCTTTCTCTGGAACGGTAGCGTCTACTTCCCCTACTACCCCTACAACTACACGAGCGGCGCCGCCACCGGCTGGCCCAGCATGGCGCGCATCGCGCAGAGCTCCGAGGTGCTGTTCCAGGGCCAGGCGGCCCTGGACTGCGGCCACGGGCACCCCGACGGCCGCCGGCTGCTCCTCTCCTCTAGTCTGGTGGAGGCCCTGGACGTCTGGGCGGGCGTGTTCAGCGCGGCCACAGGAGAGGGCCAGGAGAGGCGCTCCCCCGCCACCACAGCGCTCTGCCTCTTCAGGATGAGTGAGATCCAGGCGCGCGCCAAGAGCTGCAGCTGGGACTTCGAGTTGATCCTTCCCAACTGCGTAAGTCCTGCTCCCGGGGCCAGGCTGGGAGCGATGCAGCCGGGGAGCCACCGCCGAGGCACCGCGGGAAAGCGGGGGAGGGAAAGATCCGGGTGACATTTATCAGGTCTTAGGAGCACACTCCCTGAGACCTCAGGCTACTCTAAGGCACAGCCTGGGGTCCCCAGAGGGAGAGTGTACAAAGGGGGTGGGCAGGATTGGAGTTGGGCTCCAAACTCTACTAACTGCATCCCACTGCTATCCTTCTCTCAATTGTGGACGCTTGTTTGAGCCCGAGTCTCCCCCACGCAGCCCCCTTTCCCTAATTGCTTCCCCAGACTCATCTCTGCTGTGCAGTCGCAGCAGGCATGTGGGTTTGACTCTCTTGGTCAATACAGTTACCAAACAGTGCCCTCAGCAGAGAAGCCATTGAACCTAAAGGGCTCGCTGCCACACCCCAGCCTTTGTGCCCCCACTCAGCCCCCTTCCGCAACCCAGACGATGAGGTCTGAAGAGTTGGGAGCCTGTTCAACCCGGGTAAATAAATGCGAGCCTGAGAAAGCCGCTCACAGCACCCCCAGCACGACCCTGCGCAAGGGGGCGGGGCTGTGGCTGGGTTGAGGGTTGCTGTGGTCTCCAGCTGCGGGAGACACTGGGGAGGCAGGAGGTGGCTTTGTGGGTAAAAAGCCTCACCCTGGAGGGGAGAGCAAGGGAAAGTGTTGGGGTGCTACGGGCAGTCCCTGGGCTCCCGATTGCTGGACTACATTGCGGGGCTCATTGGCACCACCCCTGGGCTGTGCCTGAAGCAGGCAAACGAGGCAGGTTTCCCCAGGGCTCCCAGGGCGGCCACGGCTTGAATCTTGAGATTGGCAGTTCTTTGACTGGATAATAAAGCAGCAGTTCAAGAGGGTCCAGTGGATGGGGATTATGGAGCCATTGTGCACTTCTCCGGAGGCCGTTTCCCTTCCAAGGCTGCTGGCACATCGACTCCACATATGGCTCCTGAGAGGGGAGCCTGCTGAGAGCCTCCTTTATAACTGGACAGAAATCAAAGAGCAGAAATTAACGGCTACAGGTGTTGCCATTGTATGGGTATAAAATGAGTCAGAGAGAAGTCTCCACTTGGAAAATGTGTTGTGCGGGTGCAATTGTTGTTACCAACAGGGCACAGGGGAGCAGTGGCCCTAAGGTGTGTTAATATGTGTCTAGAAGGACACCCCCACCCACCCGATTCTCTGCAAATGCACATCTTATCAAATATTAGCCCCAGTGTCCAGGAAGGAAGACTCCTTAGATCGCTCACTTGTTTCTTCCTTTCTGCCTGTCAGCTGGGACAGGCACATAACATCTTCATCATAGGAATAGTTTTTAAAAACATATAAATAGCACACATTGCTCCCTAAATGACTTAGTCTTGCTATACATGTTATCATTTAATATTTAATAGCTCTCTTTATACACCTTTATACTCAAATGGTTCAAGTTTGGCAAAATCCTTGCCTTCATTTCTCTGTCAAAAGTCTTGAAAGTACCCCACCCCACCCCCAAATATTACTTTGTGTCAAGCTTTAGGTATACTTAGTCTCTGGGGTTAATGACAAGACGACTCAGAGGCCCACAGCAGGTAATAATGGTGGAAGTCCAAGCTTTGCCATCTGACAGCTGTGTCGACATGTGGAACCAAAACATTTCTCTTGACTGCATCTACCTATTGGGTCCTGGAGGACTCGGTTTCCTTCCAAACCCAGCAGCATCCCGAATGCACTCAGAATCCACATTTTGGCTCCATCCTGTGTTTCTACTTGTGCTGGGATGGGAATGGGGAGGGGCAGGGAAAATCGCAGAGCTGCTTATCCATCTTCAGGGGAGCTCCTGAGAGAGAGTTGCCCCTTGGAAATCAAGCAAGGGATAAACATATGCTGCCAAAAATCTGGAATGGGAAAAATAAATAATGAAAACAGGTCCCTTCACTGCATTTCTCACTGCTGTTATTTATCGAGAACTCCCAGTGAGCTCAGAGCTGTGTATTCTGAAAGATGGGGTCTCTACCCCCTGAGCTTGTCATCCAAGTTAAATAATATACTCTGGTTGGAACAATAGCATGTCATGGCTGCACAGGTGGGAGCTTCGAGTTTTGCTTTTTTTTTTTTTTTCTTTTTTCATTTAAGTAAATTCCTTGCTGCTAGTATGCATTTAAAAAGCCTTAATGGAATTGAATTTTAAGAGGAGTTTGAATGAAAATAAAGGTGGTAGTTTTGATAAAAGGGCTGATAGTCTTCTAACCTATTAACTAGGCAGATAAGATACTTAATTCAACAAATATTTGTTTGATACCTGCTAGCAGAAGCAATGCTCTGTGCTGGGTGCCTCCAGTTTTGCCCCTGAAGGGACAATAGTAGGTTACAACCCTGTTTAATGGGGTCATGGGATCCATGTGCCCTCAGATGTCACTCAGAAGAATGATGTCATTTGGTTACATTTGTTCTGCATTTTATTTTCAGGACTTGAATGTGTTTTTGAGAGACATGCTGAATTATAGGTGACAAAACAAACAAACAAAAAAAGCAGGAGTCAGACCTGAAACACTCTAGAGGGAGCCTCCATAGATTCCAACAGTGATTCCTTTAGAGCAAACACAGTCATTTTACCAGTAATCCACAGGCAGCAAGGCACAGCAGCTGGGTTTGCTTGCCTCTGCCTCTCCTCCTAGCTGCACCTATATTTTCCATCTTCATTCAAACGTGGATAGGGACAGAACTGAATGGGTTGTTTTCCTATCTCTTGATTGGTTCTCTTCTTTTTTGGGTGGAGGAGTATGGGGCACTTTACTGCTGAGAAATATCTCACACTCTTTTAATTTTTTTATTTTGAGACACAGTCTGGCTGAGTTGCCTAGGGCCTCACTAAGTTGCTGAGGCTTACATTGTTCCTGCCTCAGCCTCCCGAGTTGCTGAAGTTGCTGGGATTACAGGAGTGCGCCACCAAGCCTGACTTGGTTCTCTTCTTATTTCCTGTCCTCCTGTTGGTTGCGTCTCCCCTTTAACCTTTACTGCTAAGGATTAATTTCCAAGGTGCTTGTGCAACAAGTTAGAGGCTTGCACACATGGACGTTTCTTATTCTATCTTGCCACCAACTTTGAATGCACTTTTACAACTACAGCAGGTTCACCGCAGTCCCCAAATGTGCCAAGTCAGGTGATTCCTACAGACCCTGTAGAGACAAATACTCCTGATGACTACACCAATGCGACCCTCAGAGAAGTGTTTGTATTCAAGTTTGGGAAGATAGATTGTTCCAAGCTATTCTGACTGTTGCTGCTCTGTTGGCCCTGAGGATGCTTGTGGTTTAAACATGGTAGCTACCTCTCTGTAGACACTGAGGGTGATCTGTTTTCTTGTAGTTTGGTCCTCAGGACTGACTCCTCTAGTTCATTCCAACCCTTGCTGGTGGGAGTGTCCCCCCTTCTTCCACACACATCATTCTAAAGGCTGATATCATTTGAGTATCATGCATACAACCACAGAGCATTCACATGCAGCCCCAGACACATCCAACTGCCGTGTGTAGAAGTGGTATCTCGGTTCCACCCAGCCTCGTGACCTGTGGGCCTCAAAATCCACAAACTTCCCACGATGTTGACTCCTCTTCTGCTTCTGTTATGATTCTGTTGAGCCATTTGCCGTCTGTAGACTAGATGGGGAGTTTTTACCTTCACACACACACACACACACACACACACACATCTGATATGCAGGGATAGATTCAAAAAGGACAACTGCGACCACAGCACCCACTTAGAAAGAGGGAAAAAGCAATCATAGCTACAACGCACTGAATGGTTATTATGGCCAGGTTTTGTGCAGAGCAATTTACATGCCTTATTTTCTGTTGATTTTCAGTCACCGTATGAGGCAAGGAGTGTAGCTATTATGATGATTATGGATGAGAAAATTGAGACCCAGAGAGCTTGGTTAGGTTCTGTAGCTGGTAAACAGCAGAGGATTTGGAACCTGGGGGGGTCTAGTTCTAGGACCTGAGCTTTTAACCACTGCCATGGGCTGTCTGTCCTCAGAGACTGAGTTTGAGTGTTGGTCTACCCTGCAGGGAGCAGGTGAGGCCCCTGTAACGGCTATGATAAGACCAGCTGTTTGTGGATGTACACATAGACCACTGCCAAGGTCACTGTTTGCAGCTGTGACCACCTGAAGTTCTGGCTCTGGGAGGGTTTGTACTTTCCCATCCGTCACCTTCTAGTCAGTGTTGGTGTTCTTTGCACTCAGTATAAATGACCTCAGAGGGTCTTCTCTATTGAACCCCATACATAGTGTCTGGCATGTAGTCAGGGCTTAAGAAATATCTGTTGAATGTATAAATGAAGGATCTTAGAGAAAGAGAGGTTTTCTATAGTTAGCAGCAATACCTTCCTGAGCCTGGCCACCTTTCATTTCCTTAACCCTCAACCATTGTCTTTTTTCTTAATTTCTGATGCTCCAAAGTCCTTTTCTTCCCTAGTCCTAGGGAATATGGCATCCTCTGGGATTCTGGCTCTTATATCCCTGCTCATTGGAACAGCTAGGCTGCTGGTGTTGCTAATCTGGAAGTCAGCTCTGACCACAGAAACCCAGGGTAACTGGGTTTTCAGTGGTTAATAATGGGCACAATTGTGCCTCTCAAATATGAGAGGAAAGGGCTTTATGCTATAGGGTAGAGGTTCTTAAAGTGTGGTCTCTGGACCAGCATCATGGATATCATCTAGGAATTTGCTGGAGATGTCAATTCTTGTGCCCTACATCCGACTTACTTAACTAGAGACTCTGGGGGTAGGGAGCTTTAACAACTGTTTAAACAAAAAGTTTGAACAAGATTCTCTCAGTGGTTTAACAAGATTTGAATTCGTGCTCAGATTGGAGAACCACTGTGGTAAGAGAAAACCATTTTCCTTGTATTCCAAATGAGAATGGGATCCCCCTGGGATGGGGAACTTATCCTGTTTTTTTTTTCCCCATTGCATTTTATTTAGGGCCATAAAAGGAACCCTACTCATTTCATGACCCCTGTATTCCTTATTCCCTCCCAGTTACTCAATGGCAACAGATAGAAAGCCTTCTAAAGCCTTACTATTCGTGAGTTTATAATCTGAGTCTCAAAAATCTATAAGTCAGAGTTTAATCATCTTTTTCATTCTTGCATAACAACAGTTTACTTGCATTTTATTCCAGCATGGGTAGGAATTTCTAGAATCTTCTTCTCTGTTGTGCACCCAAACCAATTCCACACTCTAAACATTTCCTCTGGGGTCTTTTCTTCATAGCATCAACCCTGATATCAGTTGCTAGCCTACCCAGGTACAGTAGGTTGTGAAGTTCTACTTGAATAAGCTCAAACAAGAAGATAAAGGATTTCATGGACAGAAATGTGGAATTACATGATAATCTAGGAAAAGGAGCAGTCCTGTGTAATGGTCACATGCACAGTCTCTAGAGCCAGGTCAGCTGGGACCAGCGCTTACCAACTGTGTAGCCCTGGGAAAATTATTTAACCTTTCTGTGCCTCAGTTTGACCTGTAAGTAGGATCCTATTTGCTTCTTGGGTTATTGTCTGGATGTATAAATTAATACATGAAGAATTAGCCACACTTGGCCCATAGTAAATGCTATCATAGGCACTGACTATCACAATTAGTAATAGTAATGAATGGGGCTCCTTGATATGGAGCTGGAGGGTGCTTCTGAATTCAAGGCAGCTCCAGGGAACCCAGCATCAGGAAATGATTGATGCCCATTCCAAGGCTTCACCTTAACATGACTCAGCACGAGCACTTCTCTCTGTCCTGCTCCAAGTGGCTCCCCTGCTTCCTTAAGAGTCTGCCTCCACCTGCATGTGGCTCAGCCTGCCTTTGTCCCCAGTCTGCATCTTAATAGACAGACTTTCTCCTTTTGCTTTGGCTACTACTGGCAACGGCTTTCTGTATGACTTAGTGCAAATTATTAGGAAAGAGAGAGAATTGGGTTCAGCTTAGCTTTTCACACCAGATGATGAACCCTTGTTCAGAGTAGGTATTTGCTGCTCTTGAGACAGGTACCAACCTCTAATCTAATCAGAAGAATGGGGACAAACACATGAGGGTCCCCAGCAAGCACTGTGATGGAAGAGCCAGACCATGACCAACATTTTGACCACAATACTGAGGCATCATCTCTGCCTGCCTTAAAGTTTCTTGGTGACCACTTCTTTCTCAAACGTGTTGGCTTCTAGATGAGGAAGATGAGAAATCACAGAGTCACCTTGGGGACAATTTGTATATATCATAGTCTGTTCATTGGAACAGGAGCACAGTAATAGTAGGTTGGTTGGTTGGTTGGTTGGTTTTTTTGTTTTGTTTTGGGTACTGGGGATTGAACTCAGGGGCACTAAACCACTGAGCCTCATCCCCAGCCCTTTCTTACATTTTATTTAGAGACAGGATCTCACTGAGTTGCTTAGCCCTTCGCTTTTGCTGAGGCTGGCTTTGAAGTCACCATCCTCCTGCCTCAGCCTACTGAGCCATTGGGATTACAGGTGTGCGCCACCACAACTGACGGTTGGTTGGTTTTTTATTAAATGCTCTCATAGCTTTTCTAGTGATATTGTTCTATTTTGATGAAGTGCTAATTTTTATATGGTCACAAAAATAAATAAAACTGTGACCTACATTCACAGATCCTATAGTTGGTGTTCATATAGGTTTGACTGTTTATGTGATAGTTACATGTAGCATTTTTCTCAGAGAAGTTATTGGGGGAATTTGATCCTATTTCTTTCTCAAGGCTCTAGCCAATGCAGGCGTCAGCAAACTTTCCTATGAAGAGTTTAATCATCAATATTTTAGTCTTTATGAACCTTATATGACCTTTGTCACAATTTCTGAGCTCCCTTGTGGTGCTGTGAATACAGTCATAGAGGATCCATCAATGAACCTGCAGGGCTGTGTTCCAATAAAACTTTATGGACACCAAAACCTGAATTCCTTATAAGTTTCACTTGTCATGAATTATTCTTTTTTCTCTTTTTTCCCCAACCATTTAAAAATCTAAACACTATTCTTAGCACATGGGCCATTCCGAAATCAGGCAGCAGGCCAGATTTGGCCCACAGGTGGTGATTTGCTGACTCCTGCTATCGTGGAAAGAGCGAGAAGAAAACAAACCTTCACACAGGGTCGGATACAGTAGGAGACATTTAACAGAAAGATGCCCTGGAAACTTCCAGAAGGGGTGTCACCCTCTCCCTGGCAGGACCTGGGAGGCTCCAGAGAAGTGACGCTTGAGCTGTGTCTTGAAGCTAAGTGGAGAAGGCAGAGAAGGGAGTCTGGAGAGCGGGCCCGGCGCGCACACAAACGGGATGTTGAATAAGCTTATGAGCCACAGGCTGCTCCCCCTGGCTGAGGAGCATCCACAAATGAGCATGCAGGTCCAGATGGCAACAGGCTTAATGAGACGGGCCAAGGTGGTTAGATTTGATCCCAATGGTCAGTCACCTTCTGACTTTCCAAACCTTGCCTTGAAAATAAATACCTGGCATATGCCTGTCATCCCAGCTACTCTGGAGGCTAAAGTGGGAGAATCACAAGTTCAAAGCCAGCCTTGGGCAACTGAATGAGACCTCATCTCAAAATAAAGTAAAAAGGTTGGGGATGTAGCTTAGTGCTAAAGTGCTCCTAGGTTTAATACCCAGCACCTCAGAGGATGGTAACAAAAGCTCCATTGGTACAAAAGAATAACAAATCATTAATAACCTGTTGTCCTGGGTGAGTCTGTTACAAATGCTGGGGGCTCTTAGTGAAGCAGGTCATTGAAAGGTTCCCAGACCTACAGCTTGGCCCACTTCCGCTCATGCCTGTCCCCAAGGCATCTCAAAGGAACTTCTGCTGAGCAGGATGTGAAAACCCTAGCTGTAGCCACTGGAGGATAACGGCAGGGTCATTAGTGTACACAATCGGAGAGTGTTCTAGAAAGAAAACTCAGAAGTGGATGAGATGAGACTAGAGGCAAAGCAGCTGATTTGAAGGACAGTCATTGGATGAAACAAATAATTTCTCAAGTTTCTATTCTGTGGCCAGCAGAGTGTGGAAATATTTATATCAGCAGGAAATAGGGCAAACAATATGCATGTAGCAAATAAATAGATATTCATATAATGAGAGCTGAAATTTATTATATACTAGATATATATTTACATACTATATACTTTCCCAATTCTAACTCACTTAATTCTCATCATCACTTTCCAAGTGGGGAAACATGTTACTAATGTTTTACAAAGAAGGAAACTTGAGGCATGTCACTAAACAGGTGATAAAAGAGCTATTTGAGGTGGGGTGTTGGGGACAGTGCTCTCTAAGGACGTCAAGTGGACTCCAGGAAGATGAGAATGGACAGTGGCAGGCTTCCCCTTGGAGAGCTGGAGTGACCAAGGACAGGTTCCAGGGACAACTTGGTCAGTCTGAAGAGCAAAAGGTCCACGTGGTTGGGGACAGGGAGAAAGTAAATGGAAAGAACTAGGGGACGGCCCAGGAGAAGGAAATGGTAGCAGGGTCCTGCAGGCCCCTTAGGCTATGGGAAGAAGATTAGATTTTATTCTCAAAGCATAGGAGAGCCTTTGAAGGGAAGCGAAATGATTGGATTTGAGTTCCTAAGTAATGGCTGCCCTGTGGGGAATGGATGAGAGATGGGCTGCAGAGGAAGCAGGGGAGCCCGCAGAAGGCTCTTTGCCGTAGTCCAGGCAAGAAATAATGTCACTTTGGTCAAGAGTGGTGACAGAGTCCTAGTACAGAGGGACACAGATGGGTTCTGTGTATTTGCCATAATCCAATGGGGGGATATCGAACACCTGACCCAGGAGTGACCGTGTCGGTGGAGAGGAGGGAAGAAGTGAAATCGCTTTTTAAGACAGTGTTGAGAAGTGTTGGTGACACATTAAAACAGGGTCGAGAGGGGGTAGGGAAAGAGAGAAGGGAAATTGCATGGTAAAGGAAGGAGACCCTCATTGTTATACAAAATTACATATAAGAGGAAGTGAGGGGAAAGGGGAAAAAAACAAGAGAGAGAAATGAATTACAGTAGATGGGGTAGAGAGAGAAGTTGGGAGGAGAGGGGAGGGGAGGGGAGGGGGGATAGTAGAGAATAGGAAGGGCAGCAGAATACAACAGACACTAGTTTGGCAATATGTAAAACAGTGGATGTGGAACCGATATGAATCTGCAATATGTATATGGGGTAAAAATGGGAGTTCATAATCTGCTTGAATCAAATGTATGAAATATGATATGTTAAGAGCTTTGTAAGGTTTTGAACAACTAATAATGAAAAAAAAGAATAAGCAAAAAAAAAAAGGGGGGGAGTGTAATTGTTGATTGGTGCCTTTGGGACGCCCAGGAAGAACTTCTAAGTCAGAAGTTGGCCATGGACATGGGCACGTTGGGCGGGGGGTATCTGCTCCCTAAAGCCTGGAGTGTATCAGGCTCTGTTGGGGGCGCACACAGCTCCATTTGAGTTATATGTACCTTGAGTGCTATCTTAGTGTGGTCTCTGTTGCTATGGGGGAAAAAAGAAAAACCTGAAACCAGGTAATTTATAAAGAATGCATGCTAATTTGGCTGTTGGTTCTCGAGGCAGGTAGTCCAAGAGCATGGTGCGGCATCTGCTTGGCACCTGGCAAGGGCTTTCCTGCTGTACCCACAGCAGGGCAGAGCGCATGACACGGGGAGTTACGGAGCAAGCGTGCAGTAAGGCCATGGTGGGGGCCCTACCCTCACAAACTCGTCTAAACCTAATTACCTCCCGAAGTTCCTGCCATCAGATGCCATTAACGTTACATTTCCAACACATGGATTTTTGGGGTCCCATTCAGACCACAGCAAGGGGAGTGGCTAGGTCAGCTCATCTTCCAGGCATCCATAGCCTAACACACATGCTGAGGAGCAAATGATCACAGAACTGGGAAGAAAGTGCTCATCATCTACTGCAAAAGGCAGTGATTACAGAACTGTGAGGTGAGCGCTTCCAGGAGGCTCCAGCCCTGGAGCTGTGTTTATAGGAAGAGT
Source organism: Marmota flaviventris (assembly GCF_047511675.1). Taxonomy (NCBI): domain Eukaryota; kingdom Metazoa; phylum Chordata; class Mammalia; order Rodentia; family Sciuridae; genus Marmota; species Marmota flaviventris. Next base: position 26,112,705 of record NC_092500.1, on the reverse strand, counting down.
AGAAGCCAGGCAAGGGAGGAGATTTCCTGGTGGCTTCCCTACCAGTGAGGAGGGATTCCTGTCCTCCTCCTCCTCCCCCAGCCGGGCTGAAGAAGCACTTATCTAACACACCAGCTGTTCCTGATCATTGCTCCTTAGCGTCCTCCTTAGGCTCCTTTCTCCATCGGTGACCCCTTTTAAAAATTGGACTCCAAGTGCTGACCCTTGCTTCTCTGAGGCAAGAGGAGGGGGTCACCCAGAGCAGCTGGTAACAGTGGGTCAGTGGGTGTCATCTAGCATCAGACTCTTGGGCTTCGGGTGCTTCTCTTCCTAACTCTGAGGAGGCCCATCGAGCCTTTTTCAGAATGTTTTCAATGCATAAAAAAAAATTTTTTTAAATGATTGCAACGTAAACCAATTATATTCATATGCAGATACATAATTCTTTTTGAAAATCTGAGATATAGTTAATGTGTCTTAACACATGCACCAGCAAGATCTAGCCGCAGTAACTATCCTAATTTCAAAGTAGAGATGAACTTGAAAGATATTTTGAGATATCTACAGCAACTAGAAAGCGATATGAAAATATCTGATTTCTTTTGGTGACAAAGTCACAGGTTTAGTTAATACTTCTGTGGCCTGAATCCAGAATTAAAGGAGATGCTACATTTCAGTTAGAGCTTGCTAAAATAAAGATTTCCTTGAAAATATTTTTTTTAAGTTGTCCATGGACCTTTAACTTTTTTTTAATTTTATATCCAGTGCTGAGAATCGAACCCAATGCCTCACACATGCTAGGCAAGCACCATACCACTGAGCCACAACCAAGGCCCCCAATTGTTTTTTTTTTTTTCATCCTGTTTCATGGAGTCCCTGAATTCTGCCCCTAAACGGTGTAAATGATGGCGCCCCTGCCCTGACCATTCCTCCCGGCTATCAAGTGTTCAGAAACCAGGACGTGCAATGCAAAGTGTCTTGTTTTGTTTCAGAGCCCACTTGGCTCATTCTGACAAGAGAGGGTTTATTCCCATGGTATTTTATAGATCAAGCACTTGGCCAACAGCAAGTGCTCCATGAATAATGGATGGATGGACAGATGGACAGACAGACAGAGAAAACTCCGAGAGACTGCGTGACTGTCTGATGGAGCGGGAGCTTGAACCCACGTATTGTGTATTCTAAATCTCTTGCTTTTTTTCCTACTCTTCCATGCTATCATCAGCAATTTTTATTTTAAGGAGTTAAAACAATGCTAGGCCATGTTCATACAATTATTATTCTAATCATGGGAAAGAATAGTCCTGTTATTCTTTGCTTTGGTCAGAGCACATGTCAAGTGCTTTGTTTACTCCTTAGACCCACATTTTTAAGTCTACTGTGTCTGTAGACTGTCTATGGACAGAGAAGGAGACAGATGCAGAAACTCTTACCAGCTGTTGATGAACTATAGATGAACTATAGAAAATATAGAGAAGGGGCTGGGGTTTGGCTCAGTGGTAGAGCGCTTGCCTAGCATGTGTGAGGCACTGGGTTTGATTCTCAGCACCACATATCAATAAATGAAATAAAGGCCCAATGACAACTAAAGAATACTTTTTTTAAAAAATCACAACTTCTTAAAAAAGAAAATATAGAAAAGGCCAGGATACATGGTAACAGGTGTGGGGCAGCTCTCTATTGCTCCCCAAGGCAGATCCAAGGCCCAGTGTTTACAAGGGACAAATCTTGGCTCAATTAAAGAATTCTATAATGATTAGGCTCTACTTAGCAACATCCCCTATTGTCTGAAGAGATATTGACTGAAAGTATTCAAACATTGATCCATGTATTTTTTTATTCATTCAATAAACATTTATTGACAACCTACTGCATGCCAGATGCTGGTGAATGCCACATTCAGAGTGTAGAGTAAGATACTCTTGTAGACCTTACAGTCCATTGGAAAATAGACACTAAATTAAAAATTTAAAACTGTAAATATAATAAGTATTTTGAAGGAAATAAGTGGAGTGCAATGGCTCAGAATAAGCAACCGGCGTAGGGACGGGGAGAGCTATGCTCGACATCCACAAGTAGGGGAAGATTAACTTGAAATCTGAAAGGTTGGGGGGAAAAACAGCCCGTGAGGGAGTGAAGGGGAGGCGGGATGGGAGGAGGAGGTTTAAAGGCCCTGAAGCAGAAACTCGGTAATATGTTGAAGACACGTGTTCCTGAAAGAAAGCCACCATGGGACCCGAAACAGATGAAGGAGGAGAAGAGTGGCAAAGAATGAGTTTGAAGAAGTGGTGGGGGAGCAGCTGGGTAGGGCCTGGGGAGGAATATACGTTTAATTCAAAGTGTGCTGGGAAGACAGGGAAGAAGTCCCGGCAAGGGAGCCACATGAGTGATTTTCTGTTTTAAAAGATCACCCTGCTACTGGATGGTGAATAGATGGTAGCTGTGAGGGAGAGGCCAGGAGACTCTGCTGTAGATCATCAGGGGGGTGATGGAGGCGTGGGCTGGGTAGAGCCCCTGAGATTGCTGGGAAATTTGTCCAAGGTTTTTCACATACTGGACAGGGGGAGTGATGGAAGAGAGAAGTGGGTGAGGAAGACCAGAGAGGAGCAGCGCTGGTGGGGAGATGAGTCTGGACAACTATTTTTCAGCAACACAGAAGCCATGTCATGGTTCCCAGTGGTTCTCACCAGGGCACCATGACATGGCTATTTGGAAAGGTCGGGGAGGGGCTTTGGGTAGCCAAAATGCTGGGGGCCCTATTGGCATTTTGTGGACAGGGTCCTGCTTCACAATACCTTTATTTTATTTATTTATTTATTATTTTTATGTGGTGCTGAGGATCAAACCTAGCGCCTGGCACTACCGCTGAGCCATAACCGCAGCCTCTCAAGTTGTCTTTTAATTGAAATTAACTGTAGGGAGGGGAGGGAGATTTAGATGTGGGGTGTGAAGCAAGGAGGAGGAAGGATACAAATCCTGGATGGTTACTTCAAGGGTGCGTGGGACTGGCAGGCGGGAGGTCACTGGAGCCCTGGGGAGGAGGAGGGGGTGCAGGAGCAGGTGGGAGGGTGAGAAACGCAACCTGCAGCACTCTGCTGCCTGGTAGGGCTGCCCAGGGTGTCCCTGAACTGCTGTCCTTGCCTCGTTCCTCCTGCAAACTTTGAATGTTTTCTTTTGATCCTTTGAGTCCCCCCATGTAAATTCATCCCACAGAGGAGCAGAGAGATGCCATAAACTTAGTCAGAACCCGATCAATGTTGTGTGCTCCAGAAGAATAGAGAAAGGAGTCTTAATGGCTAATCAAGTCGCTAACTTGGGTGAATAATTGTTCATTCGGTTTCCCTGGATTGAGGAAGGTCATTTGCTAATTATTTTCACACACAGGATTTCACTGGAGCCTCGAAATAATGTGGACAGGCAGGGCATGTGATATTACCACATCCGTTTTACAGATGTGGTCACTGAGGTTCATTTGGGGACTTCACTGGCCCATATTGATGGCCTCCTATAAGAGCCAGAGCAGGGGCCAGAACTTGGGTGCAGGGCTTTGTCAGGGTTTTCCTAACTGCAGGTGGACCCCTGTGTGAGTCAGGAATAGCAAACAATGGAGAAACCGCTTAAAAAACATGTGCGTCCCATGGGAACAGAGCAGAATTAACTGCCCAAGAGAAGCATTTTATCAATGTGTAAGAAATTAATAAGAACCCAGTTGGTATTTGCCCTTGTCCTTATAAGGAAAAACCAACATACACCAGTCCTTTTAATACCTCGGGAGGTAAAATGCCTGCCTCTCGCTGGGCTCCTGACACAGAGGCCCTGCGTTTTGCACATTTTCTCTGGGCGTTGCCACAAGAGCAGCAGTGTGGCTGTGAACACCTGACCTGCACCTCCCGAGTCTGTCCATCTGTCACACGATGGAGCAGGGCCGCAGCGTTGCTCAATGTTTGAGTAAACATTGAGTATGCAACTGGTGCCCTCTAGAGTTGTGCAGTGCACAACAGGAGAGTGTTATTGTCAATGGAAAATAGTGCAAAGGAGCTGCAGGAAGGTCAAGCTGTCCTCATGACACAATCACTGCTCCCTGTATATATACACATGTGCATATGCACATACGTACACATGTACACGTGCACACATACAACACACAAGGCACTCACGCATATGTACACACATGCACACACACTTACACGAACACGCATGCACACAAGTACACACATACATATGTATGCACACATACACACATGCACACTTACACGCATGCTCACGTGTGCACACAAGTATACATGTGCATACGCATGCATACCTTCACATATGCATACACAATATATACACATGCATGCACACATGCACAGATGCGTGTGCACACATGTGGGCATGCACACAAGGCACACATGTGTGTACACAGGTACATGCATGCACACATGTGAGTACACACAGGTGTGTGTGCACACATGTGCACCAGCACACTCCTTGGTGTGTAGTCTTGGTGACCCAGAGCTCCACTCCTTCAGCCCAAACATCACTAGAGACAAGATAGTTCTTTTCCTCTAGCTGAGAAAAGTTTTCCCTCAGAGCGGGCTAAGTGTGGGCGTGCCTTTATGGTTAGACATGGCAGGAAGGCAAGAGGCAGAATGACAACTCTGAGGGAACCAAGAAAGCCCAAAGGGGAGACAAGGTTTAGAGCTAAATCAAGATTGGATTTTGTCATGAAAGGCAGAACTGGCAAAAGCATCATTACACGGCATTAACCTTGTTACACACAGACGAACAAGCAGAGGCTGGGATTCAGAAATAAATTACACATAATAAACTAGACAGAATAGGCTGAGAGCAACATTAGCCATTATGCCCTAAGGGGAGAGAAGGGCAAGATAGAAAATAGGCTGGAAAAAAAAAAAGAGTAAGAATAATTTCTGGACACAGGGGGCCGGCTGCACTATTTCCCCCCTTTTTCTGTGTGGCTCCCTAGGTATTAACTTCATTTTTGTGAGAAGGCTTCTCTGAAGCCTGTCTCTCTTTTGTTTTCATTTGCTGAAATGAGCATAAGAAAGCCATTCAGAGGGCTCCTTTCTCCATTCACAGGGACCTGTCCATTTCTGTGTGTTTCCAACACAAAAGAATCCATTTCCATTCAGCCAGAGCAGTCCCTTGGGTTTTCATGAGGCCCAAGCCTCCTCTTTCCTATTTCCTTCCAGGCTCTCTTATAATTGGCTACAAAATCCTGACCATGGCTATGGTCCTCCAGGCTGGCCTAGTGTCTGGTCCAACAAGTCATGATTCTCATTTCTTAGATAGTGACTCTTGCTTTTGGTTCCAGGTAACAGAAAACACAGTCATCAGTGGTTTAAACCATGGTACCTGTTGTTAACTTACAAAAAGTTTAAAGGTTGGAGGTCTGTGGCACAGTGGTGTCCTCAAGAACCTAGGGTCTCTTGTCTTTCCCCTTCACCAGGCTTAGCCTGTTAATTTCATCTGCCATCTTGAATTTCATGGAAGCAAAATGGCTGCCGCCAATCTGCACATGATTGCCTGGAGCTACTGTATTCCAGGGGAGGAAGTGAGATAAGATGGCACTTAGGCTCTCCTCAACAGCCTTCTCCTATGGAGAAAGTAGCTATTCCCAAAAGTCCCTCCTGTGGACATCTTACACCTCATAGCCCAGAACTAGGACACCAGAACTGGCCACACTTAGCTCTGTGGGGTAGGAAAGCAAGTATCTGACAATAGAAAATGGAGTTGCTATTTGGCTTGATTTCTGACATGCTTAGGTTTATTACTGTCTAAACAAAATTAGGGTTCTTTCAGCAATGAAGGTGGGAATAACGGCCACGGTGTTTGTGTTTTTTAAATAAGGAAATGATAGCAAGTATGGATTGTGTGTTGCCATGTGCCAGACACCCTTCTGAACTTTACTCCTTTGGTGCGCAAAACAAATGGATGCTATTATCATCACTCCTATTGTATAAAGGAGGAAACTGAGTGACAGAGAGGTTAACTAATGAGCATGAATTACTTATCTAGAAAGGAACAGAGCCAGGATTCAAACCCAGGCCATCTGGCACACTACATATACTGCCCCTACTGGGTAAGATGATAAAACACAATGCAAGGGGTGGCACCAAGAAAGTATTGATACATGTTAGTTGGTCTTATTGATAGTATTTTGACTACTATCATTTATTTCCTCTTTTTCATAAGTACCCTACCAATCAGGCCCATTAGCCTTATCAGACAGTTGAGAAAAACAACTCCCAACAGGGTTAGGTCATTGCCCATCACCCATAAATATGAACCACACTCAAATGCAAACGATTCCCGGGAGGTTTTCTATATCATTAGCCTCTCAAGTTTGGGAACATGGATTTAATGGTTGTACTCCATACCTATGCTATTGATCTAGGACTTAATTTGAAAAAATACAATTGCTGAGAACCAGTCAGAAGTCAGGGAAGGACAATAGAACAGGGGTGATGGCAATTTGGAGCCATTTTTTTTTCCTTGTCCCCCATCAGTTTTTGAGATGCCTCTGTCATTTGAAGCCAGCCTTTCACAAACAGGATGCCCATGCCACCTTAGCAAAGGCCACCCATGACATCATTATTCTTGCTAACTAGAGTAGGTATGTTATGAAGCATCTACTGTATACCAGAGTACAAACACTTGAGTACAGTGTCCCATTTGGTCCTTGTGAACAATCCAGAAGCCACAGGCTCTACTCTCTGTGTTATGAGATGACAGGGAATGGAGTGCTCCAGTCAAAGACAGTGGAACATTCTGGAAACCCAGACATTCTAGAAGTCCAATTCACTGAGTTAGCCTCTGTGCGATACTCAAATATTTAATAAAAATAATAGCGGTGGTCAGCGGATCTTACATTTGAACAATTCTGGTTTTCTTTTAAAGCAAGATGTGTGATGTGGTTTTATTTTTTTTAATGTAAAGGTCATCTGATTTTTCTTCTTCTGCTCATAGTCACGAGGCTTCCTTATCTAAACAGTGACCTATTGTTCCAATCCTTAGACCCACAGAGATTTTTTTTTTCCCTTCACTTCAATTTTAACAGGACAGTTCCTCATCTTTCCTGCAGCTTGAAAAAGTGCTATCTGTTAACAGGAAGAGAAAAAAAATCTCTAATGGGCTTTTCCAAAAATCTTCTTAAACTGAATTCGCTATAGAATATTTTATGCAAATAAGCCACTTTCTCTAAGGTTATGACATCTTTTCCTTGAAAAGTGATCAGGGCATTGGAGAGATCCCGGCTAGCTTATCTATTCCTCACAGCGCAACTTCAACAAAGAAATAACGACAGCACTTAAAAGGCTTCAGAAATCAATTTAGTCCATGAATCCATTTAGTTTAGATGGTAATGAAACTTGGTGGGTTTAAAAATAATGAATATTTAATAAGACATAAATTGAAAGACATAAACACTGTCGGCAATAATATAATGAAGTTAATAAGACTTAGTCTACCCCTGCCCACCTACCTCCCTGCTCCCCAAACAGGGCCATTTCAGGAGTTGCTGGTCTGCTTAGCTCAAGTTTGCAGGTTCTTCATTGGCTGAAACAGAAATGTGCCTTTGAAAACCTTCGTGCAGTTGGGAACCCAGCTCTGGCAGATAAAGTGTGCTATCACACTGTGTTCAGTAGCTACAGACGGCACTGGCTCTTTCTAGCTCCCTATCTTCCAGAGATTTGTGTAACAAACTCAGTTTCCTGTCGTTGAAGGCAGGAAGCAGCATGAGGCACTTCATTCCTTTTAAACAAAAAGGAAAAAGACATTTTGGTCGGCACTCTCTCTGCTCTGGGTTTAAAGAGGGGCTTTATTTAATGATCAGGAGCAAGCATATGATTACATGCGCTCAAAGCCTCAGACAATTTAAATGCTTTCGGGTTAGGAGTTTGGCTTTTTCGTTTCCTCTTTAAAAGCATCAGCTCCGGGTCCAGCCCTATTACTGGGGTTCCTCTTAAGCCCTGTGGTTGTGTCTCGCCCATCGTCCACGGTGGCATCTTGGCCTCTTTGCCCTCTGAATTGGTTACCTTGTCTTTGGGCTTCCCAGAGCACTTTTCTTGTCCATCCAAAATCCCTCCTCTCTGCCATCCCACCCAATAGGATCCTCTGAGTCGCATCTTGGGAAATGTTTGTGTTTAACGTCACGGAAGCCAATGCCTTGCTAAAATGAATTGCGGCAGGCTACTGCAAACAGCCAAGTGTAGGATGGTCTCCCTCCCGATTTAGCAGTGGGCTCTCTTTTGGCAATAAAGTAGAACTCGGCTTCATACATCAGCTGGGCGAGTGTTAAATGGATGGCTAGCTCGCTGCTGGCGATCAATACATGTTAATACATAGTAAACAAATCGCTTTCTGTGGGTTGGGCAAGCATGGTGATTTCACCTATAAAGGGGATGACGTCTGCACTTGGGGATCTTGTTGGGGAAAATGTATTTGGAGTCCAGAGTGGGGTCCTTCCTAAGAGGTCATGCATGACATTTTGTTTGTATAATGAGAAGTATTACTATTAAAAGAAATTATTTTTTTTTCTCTCTCTCTTTGTGCGTTTGTATATGTGTTCAGAAAGAAGGGGATAAACCTGAAAGAGTTCAGCCAATTGCATCATCCACCTTGATCCATTCCGACCTGACCTCTGTTTATGGCACCGTGGTAATGAACAGGACTATTTTATTCTTGGGGACTGGAGATGGCCAGTTACTGAAGGTTGGTTTTCTGTGCCTCCTTGAAATGTCTGATTTTAATAGCAATCCATTTTTGCGGGGTGGTTGTTGTTTGCATTTTGTATTTCTTATTTATGCTCCTGAGTTAGAACTTGAGACCATATCAACCAGTTGTTTGGTCAACCCCTGGAGAACCCTAGAAATGGCCTGGGGGAAATTCTGGAAATGTGCATATCGTGACCCCTTCCTTCCTGCCCCCCAGCATGTAATGAAGCACCAGCCACCTTGAACTACAAGAACCAGCCAGTTTCTCTTCCTTACTCCTGTGCTGCTGGGTGAGGTGACTGGGTTCTGCCCGGTCCCCATCCCTGAGTCACCTTCCTGAGACATTTAACCTTTCAGTCCCGTCTCCTTTACATTGGAAATGAACAAAGCACCTGATTTCTCACAACTTCAAAGAGAAGAGAGATTACAGGGCTTGAAAGAAGAAAAAAACAGGTGTTCCTTCCAGCCCACTCGCCACCCACAGAGGGGGTTTGTTTTCTGCCCTTTGTACCATGCTCTGCAGAGAGGTTAGAGAGCTGAAATTCTTTGAGACTCCCCTTGACTTTCATGTGACAGGACTATTTTTTTTTTCCCACTGATACACCCCAGTCAAGACGAGATTTTGAGGAGAGGATCAAATCAGAGATACTGGAGGACTTCTCTGAAATTATCCAGTGATCACTTATCAATGTCATCAGCAAGCCCTTATTGAGCACCTCCCACGGCCTCCAACAGCATTCATGGTTGGAAACTGTGCTGTTTTGGTCACTCTAGAGTGATGATACTTCCTTGGCCTCTCTGCAGTCAATCAGCTGACTCTCAGCTCAGATTCTTAATTGAATACTGACAGATCTGTTTTCCCAGCACATTTCCCACTGTTAACTAGCTGTGTGACTTTATGTGAATCATTTAACCCTGCTGAGCCTCCATTTCCTCATCTGTAAAATAAGATTATACTAGACACCCTAGAAAAACCCATTCTTTTTTTTTTTTTTTGGCAGTCTCTCTGTCTTCTGCACATGTATCCCCTGCTCTAGCCAAACTTGTTTATTTGCTGTTCTCCAAATGTGATTCATGTAGTCCTGTTGCCACACTTTTGATCATACTACCCCCAGCCTGGAATGCTTTCTTTCTGTTCCTCTATTTCTATATTTCTGTTTTGGTAGGGTTCAAACCCCATCTCCTTCTCTTTGATGATGTCTAAGCTTGGAGTGAGTTTTCTCTCCTCTCCTGAAAGACCCATGATAGGCACCACTCTTCTTCTGGCTCATTACGTATATCTTGCTTTGATACCCAACCTTTCCTCTCATGTTTATCTTGCCTTCCCAACTTGCATTTAAGCTTCCTGAGAAAGGGCCATGGATTCCCACAGCCTGAGACAGTGCCGAGTGCCTGGTAGGCATTTGATTTAATCTGTTTCCTTTGGAGGAGACCCAGTAACATATGGGAGGGAGTTTGTTTGTATACACATTCTTTTAAAATATACATTGATCATCTTTGCCGTTGGGTTGGCTTTGTTTCCTGGGGAAAGGTGAATACCAATCAGTCATCCTGCCCTTGTCCCTGATGTCTGGACACTCACCTGGTCAGGCAGATTGGGCCCATTAGCCTGGCAGAAGAAGTTTCCATCAATCCTTCCTGGGCCTCCTCACCAATTATGTCTTCAGATTTGGGATATTTCTGACGCGTGTTTTGACAAGAACAGAGTTTCCCCCAAGCTGAGCCAGCCGAACTGTTACATGGTGAAGTGGAGGTGAAGGAACACTGGGCTATAAATAGTTCCCCCGTGGGACGGCCTGGTTTCTCCTGTCCTGTCTGTTCACCCCTCTGGCCATGTGCAGCTGGCCACTCTTTAGTCGTGTCGTGCCACCAGAGTGTGGGACTGAACTGCAGCGTTAAGCTGGCGAAGGAAGTCTCAGTGGCCTTGGGATCTGCCTGGCCACATTTGTAGCCTTGTTTCAAGGGTTCAGATAACAAGGGCAGGTTGGCTCTTGTTTGTTTTGGGGACTGATATTTACACAGCACTTCCAATAGGTCAGGTCACTCCACATCTACTGACAATTCAGTCTGCTCCAGACCTACCCTAGGAGGTAGGTCAGATATTCCCATTTTACAGATGAAGGAATCAAGGCCCAGAGACATTTGGTGATTGGCCCAGGTCACATGAGGCAGAGTGGAGATTTGAAGCTGTATTGACTTCAGAGACTGCACTGATATCCCCTATGCTACACAGACTTTGCAATCTCTGCCCAAAGCTCTGGCCATATCTCTTTGAAGGGTCTGGGGACAACTAGGAAGCATGTGGACATGGATCCCGATGCTCCTGGGGTGAGTCAGGGTTCCTAGAGGCTCAGAGAGGAATCCCAGCCAGACTAGAAGGCAGACCATGTGACGGAGGGACCTCCTCACTGGCGGGGCTCCTTCTTGGGAATTAACACATCCCCCCAAGAGAGTTTCTCTCAGGACGATTCCCTCTTCTTCTGCCCCTCAGGAGGAGGTTGCCAGTGACGAATTTGAGCTGGCTTGGCCCTTCAGGATCCCTAGGACAGCCCCGTAATTCCTAAGACTCCCTCCTGTATCCTATGTGCAGATTCTTGGATGCAACTCCTGAAATTACCCAGAGACCCAAAGGCCTGGGATTGTGCAGATGATTTGAAAGCCACAGATAATCCCCAAATCCCTTCATTCAGAAGCTGTGCGCTTCTCCCTTGCCAGACTTGTCACCAGAACTGTTAGAAAAGACGAGCATTGATAGACACAAGCTTGGCTTCCAAGCCAGAGCGTGGAGGTACTAATGAGCGGTAGAAAACAAAACGCAGCCCAGCACAGACAGTGGGAGGAGGAGAAGAAAGAGGGCTTGGATCACCCACAGCCTGACTCATCAGTTTCGGAGTGATCAAGAGTCAATGGCAGTCGGACTTACGCCAGGCACTGTGGTATATGCCTGGCTGGAGGAGAGGCAGGAAGCAGCAGCACCAGCCACCACCAATAAAAACCCAAATCTTCAATCTCTGCAAACCTCATGGAGTTTTAATATAAAAATTCGGTGCCATTTTAAACCTCACGTTATTTAAATAATTTTTCCTCCTACGAAAGTACTGTATACTCACGTAGAAAGTTGCAGAGTAGCAGGGGATGAGAGGAAGGCAAAGAAAAAATTATCCTTAATTGCGTCATGTAGAGGCAACCGCTGTCAGCATTTTGGGTTCTTTTTTTACATAGTTGAGGTCAGACTCTATCCAATTTTGCATCCTTCTTTTCTTCAGTTAATGAGGGAAGAAGCTTATATTAAAATGCTACTGCAAACCCTTTGTAAACAGTATTTTTAAATAGCTGTATCATGTTCTATTATGTGGAAACATCATTTTGAACTTCAGCTGAGATGCTGGAGCACTTTTGAAGTGTCTTTAAAGACGAGCATTTTTCCAAGGGAGATGGCACCACCTGCAAAGGTAAGATGTTAGTGAGGATCCATGGAAAAGCTAAAGACTTCATGGTATGCTAATGCCTTCACTGCTCTCCTGCCTTGCTTCCTAAATCCCTTTATAAGGTTTTAGAGAAATTGAAGGAATTTAGAACTTAAGGGTCCTGCCCCCTATATCAGCAGGTGAACCTCAGGGTCACCAGGCCAGTTAGGTCCATCGCTACCCCCACTACCAGCTCCCTCGACACTTCCCCATTTTACTTCCTGTCTGAAGATGGTTGCATGCAATAATTCTTTCAGTTGTCAGCTTCTCTGGTGAAATCAGCTGAAACGTATGGCCAGTCTGGACTCAGCCTTTGGGAATACACAGTCTTTGGGAATTCAGGGTACTCCATTCTAGAAACACATAGCTATCTTTCTCCAGGTTGGGGTTACTGCCTGTTGTGTGGTTTGGATTCCTTTGGGCTGGATTCTGTTGCATAGAGAATATTGTCCTTATCTCAAGGGCAGAATGGAATACGTTGAGCTTTTCCAGGTGGTAAAATAAGTAATAAGGGAATATGCATGAAATCGGAAATTTGTAACTTTATTCATGCCCATTAACCTTTCTTGTAAGCATAAAAGATAAGCAGGCGGCCAGTGAGGAATAATAATACCTAATGTTTTTGAGCTTTTACTCTGTGCCAGGCATTACAACCAGCCTCTACATGGGTTAACTTGGTTCTCCTTGCGAGTCAGTACTGTGACCAGTCCCAGTTTTTAAATGGAAAAACTAAGACTTAGGGAGGTTGGTAGTTTGCTCAAGGTGAATTGAACTGACACAGTCTGTCCACAGTTCAAGCTAGTATTCCCCCAACTCAACTGCTTTAACAGTTAAAATGTAGTCTGTAGAGCTTGGTGGAGTTTCTAGAACTGCTTTTAAACATTTTTTTTTCTAATTCTGGGGTATCTGGACTAATCCCAAGATGCAGGTGTTTGAGGTTTCCTGAGAAGCCGGGCCATGGCTCTGTGGTTTTAGTTTTATTTGGGGACAGCCTTCTGGCAGCTGAGTACTAACCCTCAGGGCTTCAAGTGGCTCCTGGGAGGCTCTGGTCTCCCATTAGGACCTCCGCTTTCCCCAGTGGGCTTGTTTTGAGGACAGCTAGGACTTCTGTGTTCAAGTTGATTTTTGATTGGCCCCAGAGAAAAGAGACTGTTGTGTCCCTAGTGTCCTTGCTATTGAGATAGGGTCTAGGCTGCAGGAAGTTATGTCCTGCCATATTACCATATCTAGCAGAGGGGTATGTACTGTCAGGACTGGCTACCTGTGTGGTCCTCAAAACTCAGCTTCCACAAGTGGATTTTATTTTTCCAAACCATGGAGTAAAATTTAACCAGTTCCTACATCCACAAGACTGGAGTCCTAATTAGAAGAAGATATAGTCCATGCTTGTATGATTATATCAAAATGGACTCTACTGTCACGGATGACTGAAAAGAACCAATAGAAAAAAAATTTAACCAGTTCCAAGAAAGTTCTTCCCAAAGCCAAACTATGAAATACCTGAAGAATCTACCTTGACTCTAGTTATTAAAGTTTTCAAATAATAGAAAATACAAAAATAGAATGTTTTGTAAGGAAAAGCTCTGTTTATACTCCCACAAAATGTAAACATAAGGAAAAAGAGACCTTGGGGGAACCAGGCCAGGACCTGGAACCGGAAGTGGGGGTGGCCAAGAGGGGAGATGATGGCTGGCTGTTTAGAATGCCCTATGAAGCTTATTTCAATTTCACCCCCACTCCATTTGGAGCAGGGGCGCTCCAAAGTGCAACAAGTTTCTCCCAGGTAGCCCACAAACCTATAACTTGGGGTTCAGGCTGTGTGCTTCTCTTACTTTACTACTTAGGTTGAAATAAGTAGATTGGAGACAAAAAAGGATTTTGCTTTAATCTTTATATTTTATCGTTATTATTCCTAAACAACGAAGACACATTGAACATTATTAGATAATCAGCTTGCTTTTTCCGGTGCGTGCACATGTGTGAGTGTGTGTGTGTGCGTGTGCGTGAGCGTGCGTGGGTGTGCCTGCTGTGGGTTTAGATCTCCTTCCCAGCATTTCTTAGAAATTTATTGTATGGTAAAATAAATAAATAATTAAATGAGAGAATGGGTTTGTTTGCCCTTCGACTGTTAGCTTCACAAAATGAGGCACAGGAGAAGAAATTTGGCCTAAAATGTTTTAGGTTTCCAAACACCCAAGGCATTCTCATCTCATGGAAATCCTAAAGGAAGAAAGAAGCAGTCTTTTGTTTAATTTTTCTCCGTGCTCGTCTTCCTCACCTTCCCATGAGTGGTGCTGAGCTGTCCTGCCACTGCCTGGTGTGGAAGTTTCCATTTAATTTCAGCAGCATCCTTGGGAGATTTTTGTATGCAACAAAAATCCCAGGGCTAGTTAATAGCCTACCATGAGGCTTCAGGAAGATGTCAACAGAAACAATATGTTGACATGAACTGAAATTCTCCATTGGGGAAAATTTGTTTTCTACGCAGGCTTTGGCTGAAAGAATGTGAAAAGCCTTATAAAATCTTGAATGCTAATAGACTAGCTTCTCATTGAATAAATATTTATTGGGCATCTTTTCCATGCCAGGCACTGTCCTGGGTACAGAGGGTACAAAGGTGAGCAAAATAGACAAGGCCCCCACTCTCCTGGGTGGGGGGGAGAAAAAGATGGAAAACAAGTCAATTAATTATCTAGTGATAAAGGTCATTTCAGATAGAGATCAATGCTCAGAAGATACAGCGTGAGGGCTAGAGAGTGACAACAGGGCACAGTAGAGAGGCGATCAGGGAAAGCTTCTCAGAGGAGGTGATGTTTGAAGGACGAAGGAGGATGTAAGAATATATATGGAGGAGGCTCAGAGTGACTTCAGATTAGATCTATATTAAGGTCGTGTGCTGCAAGCAATAAATAAAAATCCACATCGTGCCTGGGGAGTCTGTGTGGATTGGATGAGCTTTCTCTTATGCAAAATTCAACCCATTTTAGGTTCCTGTGACTCACGGTTCCTGCCTGTACCACTTTACTGATCATCCTTTTTCCAAGCCCGTGGCTAAACCAGGCTAACGGAGGAATGTCTCCCTTGTTCAACAGTCTTGGCCTCCTTCTCTCTGTTGATGTGCTCGTGAATCTTAACAGTTAGAAAGTCCAAGTGTTCCATTGGTGCCCTGGGCTGGGCTGGGCTGGGCCGGGCTGGGTGGGAGATGATGCTAACAGAAGCCTGACCTGTCCCTGGCAGCACGGCCCACACCTTTCCTGTTAGCACCTTTTAGACCCTTGGGACGAAGATGAAAATTTCCTCTTGTCCTGTCCCCAGAGTGATGAAGCTCATTCTTAGCATAATCTAGCAAGAAGAAAAGCAATTTGACCCACTCTCCCTCAAACGTTTTTTTTTAATTGAAATTTTATGTTTTTATTTCTTAAGGTAAGACATTGACATTGTTCAAAAGTCAAACGCAACAGAAAGTATACAGTGAAAGTCACTCGCTCCTAACTTCCAAGGTGACCAGTGATGGTAGTTTCATGGGTACCTTTTCAGGGAGAGGTGATGTCTACAAGCAAAAAGGAGAAGAGATTCTTTCCCCTCCCCCTCTTTTATGAAACGTGTTAAACACACATACAATATATGTGTGTATATATCTATTTGTATTTACATATATGCATATCTAATATGTTAAACATAATATATTTTACATAAAGAACCTTCTAATTATTTTGACAGCTGAATGGTAGTCCACTGTTTATAGTACAGTTTATTTAGCCAATTCCCAGTTGCTGGACATTTAGATAGTTTCAGTCTTGTTTCTAACACATGATTCTGCAATGAACATATGAGATTTCGCATATATGAGGGGCTGCAGGGTCCAAGGCAACGTGCTTTATAATTTTGACACACAATGCCAGATTGCCTTCCAGAAGGGTCCCACTTATACCACGTGTGACAGTGTACTGCTTCTGTACTTAGCAGGACAGGCTTCAGTGCAGGTCTTGCCAAATAGTTTGTTCAGGAAACTGGTGGGTAACTTAAAAACCAAAGTGAGAAAGAAATGCTTCCCTGCTCTAATTCAGGGTTCTAGAAGCATGCTGGTGCCTCATCTCCAAGGTATCAAGTTAAAAAAAAATCAACCACCCCCGTCTATATTAACCATGCTAAAAGAGTAAATTAAATGACCCCCCCCCAAAAAAAAAAACCCTCAGTGCTCCTAATCCACTGAAAATGGACAAGTGGTGCTGTTTTGTATTATTTTTTAAATTTTCTTTCTTATTTTAAAGCAAATGCCAGACTCTTGTCATTTATTTTATCTCACTGTATTTCATCACACATCTCTAAAAAATTATGGTCACTTTCTTAGATAACTGTAATCATAATGCCATTCTTACAATTGACAAAATTATTGGTAATTCCTTAGGATTATCTGTCATCCAGTTCATATAAACAAATTTTCACAATTGACTCAAAAATGTATTTTAAATTCTTTTATTCAAATTGATGTCTGAGCCATATTTGGTGGTCCAGGTTTCTTAGCAAAGCAGCTTCCTCCCTTAGTTTTATTGCTAAAAAAACAGGTTCTGTATCCTACCAATCTTGCGCTGTGAGTTTGGCTTTCTGCTTCCTCATGGTGTCATTTAGCTTGTTCTTCAACTCATTCTATCCCTAGTGCTAAGTGGGAGTGAGACCTAGAGGTTTGATTGGACTCCATTTCCCCTTTATTGGCAAGAATGGAGCATAGATTATGCTGTTGAATGATGCTTTTGATGGAATGAATCTGAAGGTACCAGGGCAGCAGCCTCTTTTAAGCCTTACTTGGGAATAATTCTACCAATCTTTTCTTTATTAAAAAAAAAAAAAAGGACTTCCTAGTTTTCCTCTTCTAAATAACTACTTTCCAGAACCAAATTAGCTGTTGGAATGCAAGCAGAGTATTCGATTTATGAATCAGAGATGGCAAGTCCTGGCAAGCCTACACCTTGGTGGGTGCCTGTCCACCCCATGGTTCCATTCAGATGTGGCTAGTGAGCACTTGGAATATGGCTAGTGTGACTCAGCAGTTGAATTTTTAATTTAATTTAGATAGCCATATGTGCTTAGTGGCTAGTGTATTAAATCATGCAACTATAGAGTCATTTAAAAATGAAGCACAGACCTTTCCTACTTGCCTTGGGACATAACTGTATCTGTTTAAGGAAGAGATTTTTTTAAAGTCATATTTAATATATTTGGTACATTGACTCTTGCAGAGCTGCTACTGAATTTGGTGAGCGGTCCATTGGATTAGTCGCACTGGCTTGACCTAAGCACATGATCGAATGAAATTACTGATCACAGGACAAATCCAGTCTCAGAAACAAGTACAGGGAGATGTTTCACATGCCCAGCTGATAAGAAGTCTGCAACTATACAGCAGATACCTAGTTGCCATCAAGATATTTACCTATAGGTATTGCATTGATCCATAGATGTAGCTTTGTCATTAAAAGTAACTTTCTCTGTAAACAATCTCAGGTGCCATTTTTTTTTCCCAAGCCATGTACCCACAGTGGTAGAAGTGTAAATATATATAATATATCCAGATGTGTTCTGTCTGGCAGAATGATGATACTTTCATTTTTCACAGTATGTATCAAGTGAAGGGATAGATGATTAAGACATGGTCCCTACCCAAGAGGAGCCTGCAATCTGGTAACAAATTATCATCTATTGAGTATTGATGATGTACTAAGCATCTTTCATCCTTCTTATTTGACTCTTATAAAATCTCTTTTATAATAAAAGAGGTGTCCCCAAAAAGCTCAGGTGTGAGACAGTGCAAGGTTTGGAGGAGAAGTGATTGTGTTATATCCTTAACCTAACCAGTGTATTAATCCCGGGTAGGATTAACTGAGTGGTAGCTTGAGGCAGGTAGGGTGTGGCTGGAGGAAGTAGTTCACTGGGGACTTGGCTATGGGGTATATATTTTGTATCTGGAAAGAGTCTCTCTCTCTCTCTGCTTTCTGATCATCATATGAACTTCTTCCCTCTGCCACACTCTGCCATGATGTTCTGCCTCACCTTGAACCCCAAGGAATGGAGCCTGCTGCCTCACCATGAGCCCCCAAATAAACTTCCTCCTCTACTGTCCTGCTGGTTGGGTTCTTTTAGTCACAGCAGCGAAAAAGCTGACGAGAATACTAATAGTAAGGAAGGCATCATCAGTCCCATTAGAAACAAGGAGATTGAGGCCCAGGGATGTTAAGTAAGTTACTAGTTCAAAGTAGCACAGATACTTACAGGGTAAAACCAGGATGTAAACCCAAAACCAAACTACCGCTATATTTCTCTGGGATTATGATAATGCTCTTCCAATTGGTCTTCTGACGCACGTTTCAGACCCTGACTTCTCACCATGTTGCGCCTCTGATTAAAGCCCTACTATGGCTTCCTCCCTCCCACCTAGAGCAAAAGGCAAAATCTTTACATAGACCTACAAGACTCCATAGTATCCACCCCTTGACCTCACTACTCACCACTCACTCCTCTCCACCTCATTCCACTCAAGCCACCCCGGCCTCCTTCCATTTAGGGCCTTTGCACTGGCGGGGCCTCTTTTAAAAACATGTTTGATCTAGACAACGGAATGACCCTCTCCTTTACCTCTTGCAAGTTTATCATGAAATGTCACCTTTTCCATAAGACCTACCCTGAGCTCCTTTCCCCACTTCATTGTAACCTAGTCCATTCCCACCTTCTGTATGCTTATAGTTTACTCTTTCATTGTTAATTGTCTGCTGCCACTCCCTTACACACATGCGTGCTCACACACACACATGTGAAGGTAAGTTCTGAAGGCAGGATGACTCCCCCTGCCCCATTTCATTAGCTGCCATTTTCCAAACACCCTGGAACGTGCTTTTTACACGATGGGTGTTCACTAGATGTTTGTGGACTAAAGATGAGTGAAGCTCAGGTGTCCAACTTTGTAGCCACTGAATGCTGACTCACACTTGTTTATGTTTTGTATGTAAACACATCTACTCATCTATACCTGCTAAGTTATCTGTGTTACTTTAAAATGCATGACTGGGTAGCATCATGTAGGAAAATCAGCTACCCATGCAAACATATATTAAGGAGCTGCTGCCTTTAGTTTCAAGCTTACTCTTGGCACAATATTTATGAAACTGTCACACATGGCTTATGATAGGTCCATGTGCTCAGAAATTGTGGACAAGTTTCCACATGTGAGAATGCTGATCTGACATTGAAGAGTGACTTTTTTCGTTTGTTAGTTTGGGGTGACGTTGTAGATATGCTGTTCTTGTTACTGCCAGCTTTACTGAAGACCAAGACCACTGGGGATGATGCAGGAAGGTAGTACCTTACCCAGCATGCATAGTGGGTAAGAAGACTGTGGTTTGAGAATTAAGCTATAGGTTTTACACCCTAATCTTCCAAATGCCTAATAGAAATTGTCTTTTTCTTTTTCTTTTTTTTTTTTACAAAAAAAAAAAAAGGTTATTCTTGGTGAGAATTTGACTTCAAATTGTCCGGAGGTTATCTATGAAATTAAAGAAGAGACACCTGTTTTCTATAAACTCGTTCCGGATCCCAGGAAGAACATCTACATCTACCTAACAGCCGGAAAAGAGGTAGGCCGAAATACAAGTTATTGCTTCTGACTTCTGAATAAAAATTATTTAATTGATGTCATTATCTAGTGGCATAGCTTTTACTTTCAACTATTGAGTTTAAACACTGCTGCAGGCTTCGAGAGGACCCGCCGTGGTTCACAGGCTTGGAATTAAAAACCTTACCGACTGTCAGTAAGTAAGCAAGAAATATTACCTATTTAGACAATTTTATTATTGGCTATATTTCCAGTGCCAAGTTTTTCAGAGGAGGGTATGCTTGCAAATGGGCGCATAATCAGCAAGGTAACTGAATTTACACATTTATTGTGTGGGCACTGAACGGTTAGATGCATTTATGAATATACCCAATGGGACTGGCTTTGGAGTATGGGGTTAATATCAGGCCACAGTCTCATACACATTCATGAACCAGGAAATATATGGCACTCACCCTCCTTCCCTTAATTTATCTGGCTGTGTTAGTTTTTCTTGCTTGTGCTCACTAAAATAAAAATAATACCTTTTAAACATTTTCTGCATCTTTACAGAATCCTTTCACCCAGGGAAGGGGAGAGGAAACTAATTTTTATTACATCCCTATTGAGTCTGTGCTAGACACTGTTCTTTGTACTGTCTCTCTCTAGATGCTTAGAGTTGTGTACACACCCAAAATAGAATAAAGAGTGCTAATGAAGTGTGTTTGTAATTGAACGAGATTTTTAATTCCATTATTCTGTATATGAAGAATCTAAAACTTGGAGGGGTTAAATAATTAGCTCAAGGATATGTTTATATGTTAGTCTTTTATGGGGCTAGAATTCAAACTCTGCCTTGTTCCTAAAGCCCATGATAAAGGAGGTCAAATTCCAAGTCTGTGGTTCTGACATGATCTTTTCAACCTATGGCCTTTTGAAAAGTACAGAGAAGATCAAGGAGACTTAAATAATTGCCTAATGGTTATAGCTGATGAACTCAACACACCCCCATTTTCCATTTTGTTTTCTTTCAATCATTTTAGGGAGATAGAGGTCTACACATACCTTTTGAAGTCACAGTAGGTGCACCAACACTTCAATAGTTTCTGGTATTCTTCAAAATGACCTATTGTTTTTTTTTTTTTTAAAGAGAGAGTGAGAGGGAGAGAGAGAGAGAGAATTTTAATATTTATTTTTTAGTTATCGGCGGACACAACATCTTTGTATGTGGTGCTGAGGATCGAACCCGGGCCGCACGCATGCCAGGCGAGCACGCTACCGCTTGAGCCACATCCTAGCCCCCAAAATGACCTATTGTTCTTTGCACATGGAAAGTCATGTTGTCAAAATGGCCACATGGAGACAGCCACATTTCAAACTCCAAAGCCAGTTCCATTGGGTGTATTCATAAATGCAACTAACCACATTGCAAACCAGTTCTTCACTACAGTCTTCTGTGGCAGCTTGTGCCACCCACCATTCAAACACCTCTTTCTATGCTTCTTCCTGGGGATCCCATATCTGAAAGATTTTTGTCTATTCAACAAACTGTGTATATTAAGTAACCATTTCCATTCCTGGGCTTTATTTATCCAGGGCATCTCAAAACTGCCAGCCAGAGAACTCGCTGTGCCACCACACAGAGCTGATAAAATTCCAACCCCCGAAGCAAAGACATCAGAGTTCTGGCTTAGTCCGTGTGTGTTTTTCCATTTAGCTTTTTGAAATATTGCAGATGACTCATAAATCCCCACTGCCACCCTCATGGACAGTAACAGAACCCCAGGACTCAGGATTCTAGATGGAAACCAGTAGTTTCTAGATGCCACCAGTAGTTGACAGGGCCTCACTTTCTGGAAGGTAAAGAGTTCTAGATTCTGGTCACTTCAAGTCTTAAGTCCTGGCGAGTTTTCATCTGTGCATCCAAACTGATGATTCCAATGTTCTTCATTTAGGGTTACTGCTCGAGGTCTTAATGATTGACTCCGGTTGAGCAAATGTAACCCCTAGAGAGACAGAACCCAAGCAATGTCCTTTTCTAGACTTTCAGGAATACAGCTAAATCAATAAGCCATGGTAAATCCATAAAGTGGTATAATATATGTCCATTAAACACAATCCAGTGGAGATACATGCATTGATGTGGAGTAGTCACTAATAGAGTGTTGCTAAGTTAGAGAGCAGGTACAATACAATATTTACAGTGTACTGTCTTTTACATAGAGCTTTATTTGTGTACTTAAATGCACTGAGTGGTCGTTCTCAAAGAACATTCAGGAGGTTCATATTCCACTGAATGTTCTGAGCGGAAGTGGTCCTGTGATCGGCTGTCACTCACTCTCCTGTACCCCCATGGTGCTCAGCGTAGTTAAGGATCTCAGAAGCCTGTGCTAAGGAAACCTATTTAACTTTTTAGTCTATGATTTCGAATTTGTCAATAGAATCCTTTTTTACATAATATCCATAGCCAATATTTATGATGCATTTTATTTAGTATCACCAGACAGTGTCTGTGGTAACCTCACAAAGTAGGTTGTACCATCACCATTTTACAGATGAGGAAGCAAGGTTGGAGGCAGTTACATGACACTTAGTAGAGCCCCTCAGAATTAAAAGATGTTTGTGAGCGACAAGGAAATATCTGTATTCTGGTTCATTCTGGCTCAGACACGGAGGGCTGCATCTGTCAGCCGGGTGGGCACCAGGAAATGGAAGGGTGTAGCTGTCCTCCAAGAAGTCACCCTGCTACTGAGAGAGCCTCCTCAGGATATTCCGTTTCCCTTGTGAACCCCTTCTAGAACTCTTCATTTCTCTAATCTTGGGTAGTTACTTATAAGTTCAGCATGGACAGCCTCCCAGAAAAATGAGCTCCACAAGTTTCCTTACTACTTACTGTAGTATTTGACTTCAAAAATGTGCCATGGGACGTTCAGGTGCTCTGAGACTCTGACAAGGTATCTCAGCTGCCTAGGTCTGCCCAGTATAGGCCACTCTGAGGGCACCTGTGTCCTGACAACAGGAGACACAGCTTTAGGGGCAGAGAAGTACTTTGAATACTTCCCTCTTTCTTTTATTTCCACCTCCAGTGGAGAGGGTGGGAGCTGCAGTGATGGAGCTATCTGTGTCAGGGAGGAGGGAGGCCTGATCTTGACCTCCACATTTCCATATCCATCATCATGCTGATCCTCTGGGGCAGAGCCAGTTGCTGTTCCCAAATGCTTATTTCCAAAATGCCATCAATCACACACTGACTGTTCCTGAATGAAAACCAGGTGATCTGATTCCGTTATTCCTGTGGAAATCATCATTAGCCCTTCAGGAACCCAGACACAGGCCAGGTTCACTTGGAAGAGCTCAACACAAATTTCTAGGCTCCATCCTCAGACGGGTGAGAATCTCAGTGGCAGGGAAGTCTGGGAATTAGTCATCCCTCCGTGTCTTCCAGGGATTTGTTCCAGGAACTGTCTGGGATACCAAAATTCACGACTACTCAAGTCTGTTGTATAGAACTTGCATATAACCTGCGCACATTCTTCCATATACTTTATCATCTTTAGATTGCTTACAATGCCTAATATAATGTCAATCTTATGCAAATAGATATTATACTGTATTATTTAGTGAATAATTATGAGAAAAATTGTACTGAACACATACAGACACATTTTGGGGGAAAAGGTGGAACTGGAGATTGAACCTGGGGGTGCTTAACCACTGAGTCACATCCCCAGCCCTTTTTAAACATTTTTTTGTTTGTTTTGAGACAGTTTCTAAGTTGCTTAGGGCTGCTGGGATTACAGGCACGTGCCACCACGCCCCATTCAGACACATTTTTTTTTCCCATATATTTCCAATCTGAGAATCGTGGATGAGGAATCTGCAGATGCAGAGGGCTCACCGTACATACTTTCAAAAGCTCCCCAGGTGATTTTTACACAACTGCATCCTATCCTAGAACTTGAGACCTGTCGCCTGATACCACTGTGGAGACATTCAGAGTTCAAGTTGATAAATATACTCTTGTAGCTTTCATCAGATAAGGTGTTATAGGGTTGGGGTTTCTTTTCTTTTTTTTTTTGGTGTTGCTTATAATTCCACCTGAACCACTGTCATCTTTATTTTTAGGTGAGGAGAATTCGTGTTGCAAACTGCAGTAAACATAAATCCTGTTCAGAGTGCTTAACAGCAGCAGACCCCCACTGCGGTTGGTGCCATTTGCTACAAAGGTATTTCCTGAATTCTTTCTCCCTAAGGTGCCTTTTCAAGAGTGTTATTCAGCAGGACACTTGTTGCCCTACTTTAACCATCCGTTCCAGTAACCTGGGGGGACAGATCTCTTCCAGAACTGAAATTTCATGGTGCAACCCTCATTAATCCCAGAAGATGCTTTCAGCCATGTCAGTGCTACCAAGCCATTTGCCCTGGGCCACTCCCGGCCACTGAATTGGAAGGGGGGGAGGGAAGAGGGAGAGGGTGTGCAGCATCATGAGGGAGAAGCCAGAGCAGGCAGATCAGCTCTTACTTTCTAGAGAGTTCCCCGAGACTCGAGAGGGAGGGAGGGGGAGAGAGAGAGAGGCAAAAGGTTCTCCCTTGGAGAAGATAAAAGAATAGGGATGTTTGAAAATTTTCAAATGAATCCTCATCATGTCATGTATTCTGTGCATCCCGTGGAAGCTTTATTATTGATGGCGTTGTCTCCTCGTGCACCATACAGCCGTGGGCCTGATGTACAATCTTAGTCTCCAGGCAGAATCTGCCCAGCCTGGTCTTGAATTACGATGTACACGACCCATCTAGGCTCAGGGGCGACTTGGAGCGGCTTCCTCGCCATGGCAGTTCTTAGCGTCCCTGGGACCAGCCTGGTTGGATCCGCTGTTGCCATGGCAACCCAGTACTCCGCGCTTGCTATAGAAGCAAGAGGGAGAGAGCCTTAGCTGCAGCTCATGCAGGAAAGGGGGGGGGAATAAAACGTATAACAGTGTCTGTCAGTTTGGTGCTTTCCGTTTTGAAAGGTGAAAAGGGATAAGAAAGAGTCAAGCAGGTGGAGAGATGCTGAGGGCTGAACAAGGGGGCAGCTGGGGAGAGAGAAGAGGCCCAGGAAGCAAATTGGGGAGATGATGGAGGAGGAAGCCAAGAGAAATGAAGGGAGAGAGGGGAAGATCATGTAAGCTAGCGGTTCAGGGAAGAAACTAAAAATATGGGGATGGAATTAATTAAGAGTTCATGGAGGAAGTCACAATCCAAGCAGCCACCAGACAAGTGACCGCCCTCCCCTTTTGCTATAGCTCCTTTACCGGGCTGTTTCTGTCAAGAGTCACTGGCAGACAAAAGAAGCAGCCCAGGAAAATTCTCATGAATAATTGTAATTGGGTAGGAACCTTTTCTTCTCGTCGTTTGCCCAAGACTAGAGTTTAAGAAATTAACGGATCATGGCCAGCATTTTATCATTCCACACAAGACTGAAGCAGTCTTGCCATAATCTTTTAGATCCATTCCATTTAGGGGGCCTTTCTGTATCTGTAGAGCTCCATGCAGCAGATAATTCGGTGATGCTGGTGATGGTGGTGGGGATTAAAAAACCACATGTAAGATAGTGACTATTTGTTGGACAAACTCAGGTCTGGGGCTGATGGGGGTGTCCAAGCTGGTGACAGGAATTTGGTAGTTGGTGGTATGAAAAATGGTGGTTACAGATGCCTGAAGAGCAGACCCGCAAGGGAGTGTAGATTGGGGAGAGAAGTTCGAGAACTGAGCATGGAGGTTCGGCAATGTTTAGGGATTGGGTAAAAGAAGGGAAACAGAAAAGGAAATGAGGAGGGAGCAGACAGAAAGAGAACAGGAGAAATGGAAAGGAGTGGTCTCTGCAAGCCCAGGAGAAGGAGGAGGGAGCCATCTACTGTGCCAGACCCTGCCAAGAGGTCCCCGGGAGAATTGGCCTATTGTACGTACCAGGTGATGGTTGGTGACTGTGACAAAAGTCTGTGTTTGGGGAGATACTAAAGCTATGAAAGAAAATGGGAAGAAAAGAAGGCCGAGAGCAGGGACAACTCCTTAGAGGAACTTTAGTGGGACAGGTACCAGGAAAAAAAAAATGGAGAAGCTAGAGGAGATTGTGGAATTCGGAGAGTTTTAAAGATACATGAACTAAGAGTACATTTTTGCACTGTTGGGGTAATTCCAGTAGAATGTTGCAGGAGGGAGGTCATATGACCTCGGGTGCTGCAGGGAGGTCAGCCTCAGACAGCACCATGGACAGTTCATCCTTGGTGATGGGAGGGGAGGTGAGGCGCTGAGCCTAGGTACAGGAATGCGCAGAAGCAAGTGCATTGTCTTCACATTGCTTATGTCATCTTCAGTGACTTTAGACCAGTGACGGCAAAGTGGGGGATGAGGCTCTGGAGGTTTGAGGAAAGAGGAAAAGGGAGTGAAACAGAAAATGGGGCAGAGAACAGAGTAGGGAAATATAGCATGGTTGCTTGGCAGCATTAGAGCCCCCTTGACATTCATTAGTGGTCTTGCCTTTGAAGTGGAGCCAGAGGCATGGGGCCAACATATGAGGGAACATGTAACGCATGGATGCTGATGTTGAGATGGATATTGACCCTGATGCTGAGGAGGGGAGATGGATGCACTGGGGCCAAAGGAAGTGAGAGGCATTGGAGACTGTGGTTGAAGAACTAGAAATAAAGTAGGGGCTAGACAGTGGGGGGCTCAAGGTTGAGGTCATGGTGGGATGCAGTCATTGGTAATGACAAGATCTAGAAGAAGGCTGTGTCACCGAAGTAGGGTTAAAGATGAGATCATTGGCAGAGAGGGGTCAAGGATCTGAAAGGGTCACCACTAAGTGTTCTATGGATCAGTCCCCTCTGGGAAAATTGCAGTCATTGGAAGGAGGGTGGGAACAGTATTGAAGAGAGCCAAGAGCTAAGTAGTCAAGGAATGAGGGAAGTGGCCCCGGAGGGGGTGGTCTGTGGATGGGAACCACAAGGAGTGGTGTGGGGTGGAGTCTGCTGGCAGGGCTTTGAGGCTGGGGGTGGGCTAGAAAGAGAGAATAGGCAGTGAGACTCAAGTGGGACACCCTCCACAAGGGAGAGGAAGCAGCCAGCCCCCGAGGGGATAGGGAAGCTGGGTCCTCAGGGGAGAGCTGCTTTTGAGTAAGATCCAAAGGTGAAAGGAGACGTCAGAGAAGAAGTTGAAGCATGTGGGCTGTTCTGGAGTTGCAGCTTCTGGAAAAGACTGCTTCCTGCTGCCCCTGCCCTGTCCCAGTTCTCTCCAAGAAGAGCAGCTCTTTTAAAACCCAAGTGTCACTCCCCAGCTTAATAACCACCCCTGGCTTTGCATTTTCGGGCTCAGTTCAGCTCCCTCACTTCAGACAAGGCTTCATGTGATCTGGTCTTTCATTGCTTCTCTGACCTCTCCTGCCACTCCCTCCTTCTGTCACTCTACCCTGGCCACATTGACTTGCTTTTGGAACTACAAATATGCCAAGCATGTTCCTGCCCCAGAACCTTTGGACTTCCTGTTTCCTCATTCTAGAATGTTCTTCCTCCAGGTTTTGCCATGGCTGGCTCTTTTTTGACTACCTGATCCTAGAACACACATCTGTCTTCCCCTGACTACCCAATCTTAAGTAGCCTCCCTTTACATACATTGCTTTTATTTTTTCCCATGGCCCATCACTGTGATCTTCTTTTCTTTCTTTCTCTCTCTTTCTCATTTATTTATTTGTCTTTTTGTTTATTGTGGTACTGGGGATTTAAACCAAGGGTGCTGAGCGACATCCCTAGCCCTTTTAATTTTCTTATTTTGGGACAGGGTCTCACTAAGTTGTCCAGGCTGGCCTTGAACTTGCGATCCTCCTGCATCAGCCTCCCGAATTGCTAGGATTACAGATGTGCACCACCTCACCCGACTGGCCCTATTTCTCTACCTCTCCCTTTGTTGAAAGGTATTTCTCTGCCTCTCCCTTTATGCTACATTATGTATATGTATATAATGTATATGTATACATAATACATTGTGTATATAATGTAGCATAATGTATAATGTAGCATAATGTGCTCACAAAACATGTTAAATGAGTGAAGTAGATTGAGTGATTGGTCGATTGAGCCAATGGCAGTTTGAGCCCTGTGCCTTAAGTATTAGAAACTATTCTGAAATCATGGAGTGATGGTGGCCCTTCACAGCCACGTCAGATCACTTGGTTCTGGCCCAAGATGAAATGAAACTAAGCCTCAGATCTGTGACTCATATTAAGCTCCCAGTACCATTCAAACTTAGGAATTCTAAAGGGGGATGTTTTCTTATAACTGTAGAGCTGTGTTTATTTTAAATGTCACAGATTTATTTAGAAAAATAATTTATTTTCTCTGTTGAGAAGGTTGAACTTTCTTGTATACATGTCTAGAAAGTGGATGGGGGGGCTAGAAAACCATCTTAACTTCCTTTTGATCCAGTGTTAAGAATAGGCACCCAGTATAAGCAAGATAAAAAGCAATTAGGTAAACAATGAGCTCTAAAAAGTCTAGTATTTTATTGTTGGAACCTCAAATCCAACCTGTGCTGAATTTGTGCGTGTGGGTGGAAAGTGAATTTTTGCAGGCTGAATATCTTGGGTTTGGAAGCAGTTTCTCAGTTTCTCCCATATTGCAAAGCATAGCACATGTGTTCAGTTATGGATTTCCACAAAACTGGCAATCCTGAACCAATGATCGGGTGAGGTTCCAAAAGTTCATTTGCAAGTTTGTTTGGCACGCAGAGTGCATTTTCCCATAGAAACAATGTCATAAATTAAGAATTGATTCCCAAGCCAGCCCACAAAATTCAATTTATTTAATTTCAACAAATATTTGTTGAATACTTACCAAGAGCCCAATGTGGGAAGTGAGATAGCTAGGTACTGTTGAGAGAAATCGGATGCCATTCTTGGCTTTAAGGAATTCAATTCTAGCTGGAGAGACAGACCTGTCAATGGCCTGATTGTTCACTTAATCATATATCCAATCACGAACATTTATTAAGCAACTACAATGTGCTAAATCCTGTGCTCAAAGCTGGAAATACAGTTCTTTCTTCTCTATATAGAGCTTGTAATCTAGTGCAGGATATAGATAAGTGTATCAGTCAGGTTTCTGCTTCAGTAATGCCATGTAACAAACAACTCCCCAAATTCTTAGTGGCTTATAAGAATGAATTTATTTACATTTCTTTTTCTTGCTCATGGGTCTACCTGTCAGCTGTGGGGAGGAACATGGGGTCTCTGTCAAGATGAAGATAGCATTCAGGTCTGCCTTGTATGTCTCTAATTCTGACCACAGAATCAGACAGCAGAAGCACAAGACACCAAGATAAAGTATCTAACCCACTCACAGCTTCTGCTCACAGCATGTTTACTGATATTCCACGGCTAAAGCAACCCCCGTAGCCAAGTCCAATATCAGTGGAGTAGGGAAATACACTGGACCTCCCCTAGCAGGATATGTTGCAAAATGACCGGCAAAGGGCAGGATGGATGTGTAATCTTGATACAGGAGGGATTGAAGAATTGGGAACCATAATCCAATCTATCAGCAAGTAAAAGAGATGAATGAAACAGTATAATAAGGGCTGGTATAATAGGAAGCCTAGGATTTCATGGGGGTGCATAAAGAACATCTAAGTTTGAAAGGTCAGGGAGGGCTCCCCCAAGGAAGGGACACCGAAGCTAGGTAATGAGAGGGCAGGGCAGCTAGCTGGGAAAGTCTGGATGAAGGCCAGGAGCACCGAGAGAGCCTGCCCCGGAGCTCAGCGTGGATGAGCACACAGAACAGGAGTGTTGGGAGATGAGGGGGCTGGTAAGTCGGGGAGGTGAGGAAGGGTCTTGTGCATTTTGTTGGAAGGACCACGGGGAGCCTCTGCAGGGATCACTTTAGAAGAGTGAACAGATGGGCCGTGTCTTAGAACCTGGGGTACAGAATGGTCTTGGATGTCACCAGGCACCGCAGATCAGTTAGCATCTGGGTGTAGACCAGGAGGAGTCCGGGGGTCGACTCAGGGTGATAGTGTGGTGGTGGGAAGAAGTGGGTAGATTCAGGAGCTATTTGGAAGACAGCGCTGACGGGACTCGGAGATTAACTAAATTCCCCCTTGAGTCTGACACTCTGAAAACAGGGCCATAAAATGAAAAATAAAATGCCAAGGTGGCCACAGTTTTTCTGGAAGATGTATTCTCTCTTCCTTGATCCAAGACCTCACAAAGAAAATAAAGTGATACCCAACCACACACCCGATTCTTCCTGAGTCCCAAGCACTGGATGAGGCCCTAGGTTACAGTCTAAAGGATGGGCACCCAAGGTTGGTGGGGAGGGGCTTCTGAGAGGTGTCAGAGACCTGAGTGTGGAGCTCACAGGGGAAGGAGTGCAGGTGTCTGGCTTGTGTGACCACAGGGACAGAGATGTCACTTACCAAGTAGGAAGTAGGAAGAGTAGCCCATTTGGGATGCACAACACACGGGGCACAAATTTCCACACTGGCAACAGGAGCCGTACAGCAGAGCAAGTAGAACTTGAAGAGAGCCTGTCCTCAGAGTGGAGTCCGGCCTCGGGGCAACCTGCAAGCCTCCTATCTTCTCTGTGCTGAATCTCCTCATCTATGAAGGAGGGATCGTGATAGCATCTGCCCCAGAGGGCTGCTGAGAGGGCGAAATCAGATAGTGTGCTTGAAGTCTCAGCCACAGTGCCTGCTTCTCAGTCAGCACTAAAAGTGACATTATCTATGAGGGAAGCCACAGGAGGTCCATTAGTTGTCCCCAAGGTTGGGAAAGACTTCAGAGAGGAGGTGGCCTTAAACATTGGGCCTTGAAGCCTGAATAGACTTTCACCAAGAGAAGAGGGCATGCTTCCATGAAGGCCCTTCAGACAGAAGAACCAGCCCAGCAAGAGGTCTGTTTAGGGAGTGGCGGGTTGGATTTTGTCCCCAGGACACAGGTTCTAGAAGGAAGGAAGGAAGGAGATGAGGCTGCTGGGTGGGACCAGGATGTGAGGGGCCCCCGAGTTTAGACTTTATTAGTCTGTGCTGGAACTTGTTAGTGGGTGTTGGGCAAAGGGCTGTATCTTTAAAAAAAAATTGTGTCTTCAAAATATTATCTTGGGTGGCAATGCAGAAGATAAACTGGAGCCCCATCCTTGAGGGATTGCTTCCCTCCACTGAACTTTGTAAAAGATTGGGTTTATCTCACATCTCTTCCTGAGTCTTCTACTGGAGGCCAATTCTCCAAATTTCATGCATCTCCCCATCTCCCAACGCCACCATAGGGTTCAGCTTACTTTGGTTTTAGTCACACAGTGGGTTCAAGGATGGATCCTCTTCAGAAAATGGGCCCTGTGGCCACTCTTGCCTTTATTGTCCCATCTCTCAATGCCTCACCCCTGCACAAGGTGGAGAAAAAGCCTCTGGGCAGGCTAATTATGAGGTATCTGGATGCCCCCCTTGATTACTGGTATCAATTGACATTACCGCACCCCCCCCCCCATTCTACTACCTGTTTCTTCCATGGTGATAGTGGGAGGACCCAGGCAGCCCCTGGTAACTTTTTTGAGGTCATCAGCTACTGCTGGGCTGTTGCACGTGTGAAACTGTGAAAGGGATCATTCCTCAACTGGCCTCCCCACAGACTGGACGATCATCTGCCCGTCAGACTTGCTGAAGGGTCCAGGGTGGCAGAGGGATTTACACAGGGGAGAGGAAATGGAGATCTGGGTGTTTCCCCGTGTTGATGGTTGCTGTGGATACATTCCAGCCCCTGGCCTTGCCCTCCTGTCTTGAGGTCTCTAAGAGATTCTCCCTCCTGGAGCCCCTCAGAGCCAATCACTAGCTGTGAGTGGACCCTCCCCACCAGGGCTGCCGTTGCCCTAAAATTTGACTCTCCATGGTGCACGGTGCTTGTGGGGTTTTTTGTTTGTTTGTTTTGGTTTGGTTTTGGTACAAGGGACGGAACTCAACTCAGGGGCACTCTGAGCCACATCCTCAGCCCTATTTTGTATTTTATTTAGAGACAGAGTCTCACTGAGTTGCTTAGTGCCTTGCTTTTGCTGAGGCTGGCTTTGAACTCGTGATCCTCCTGCCTCAGGCTCTGGAGCCATTGGGATCACAGGCGTGTGCCACCGTGCCCGGCCGGTTTTGTTCTTCTGAAGCCCTAGTGAGTCTGTTCTGCCATTGTGAAAGGTGGGCTGTGGGCCACAGAGAGGACTGCTGGGGGGTCCTCCATAAAAAAGGCTGGCAGGTAGCCCATCATGCTTCAGAGGGCAGTTGCAGTGCCCCCAACACCGAGGGCCTGCCTTGAGCACAGTACCCTGGTACCCCTGGTACTCCTGGTACCCCTGAAGCCAGCACCGTTGCCATCGGGCTTTGCAGGTGGTAAACAGGCTCAGGCTGTGCTTGGTTCCCTTCTGCTGCTGTAATGGATCACTACCTACTTGGTGACTTCAATGGTGTGAAGCTCTTGCCTTGAACTTCTAGAGGTCACAAGTCTGAAAGGGACTTCACTGGACTAAAGCCAAAGACTGTGTTTCTTCTGGAGGCTGTGGAGAGAACCCGTGTCCTTGCCTTTTCCAGTTTATAGGAGCCAGCTGCACTCCTTGGCTCTGAGGCGCTTCCTGCATCTTCCAGGCATCTGCAGATCCCTCCTGGCCTGGACCATCCGCCCTCACATCTTCTCTGACTCACTCTCCTTCCTCCTCTTATAAGGCTCCTTGTGATTTTGGGCCACAGAGATGACCCCAAATTCCCACTGTCAATTGCCAAATGCCTTTCCCACATAAGGTAGCATGGCCCCAGGGCGCAGGGATTAGGATGGGGACGTCTTTGGGGGGTCATTATTCACCTACCAGAGGTTAAACAAGTAGTGGAACTAGGATTCAAGTCTGGGCCCAGCTCCAATTCCCAGTGTAAGAAAGGGAAGAAGCAGCAAGAAAGACATCATCCTTCATGGCAGATGGAGGAGACGAGAGAGCCTGGAGCAAAAGGCCCAAATGACCTTTCATGATTAGTGATGGACCTAAAAAAGTGGAATTCAGGGCCTCCTTGGGTTGCAGAGGCCTCTATTCCTTGGAGCTTTAAGCATCTATACATTCATTTAACAGATTTTATTGAGCACCTAGGATGGGGTCAGATCGTGTCCTGCACACAAGATTCTGAGCACCCACAGTGAACAACACAGACCAAAATTCACTGTGGTCATTCTTATCCGGTGTTCTGGCTCCCTGGGGTTGCCAAAACAAGTTGTCACGGAGTTGGTGGCTTGAAACAATACAAAGTTATCTCTCACAGTTCTGGAGGTCAGAAGTCTGAAATCAGAGTGTCCACAGGACCAAGGAGGGTCCAGGGGAGGATCTGTCCTCACCTCTCCCAGCTTCCTGTGGCTCGGCCATAGCAGGATGACTCCATCTCTGCCTTGGTCTCATGACCTTATCCCCTGTGAAGGTCCAGATCTTTCTCTCCTTTCTTAGAAAGGCGGCCGTCATTGTGCGCCCAAAGTCGTCTTGAGGTCCTTTACTAATTATATCTACAAAAGACCCTGTTTCCAAATAAGGTGACATTCTGAGATCCTGAGTGGGCATTTATTTGGGACGATGGGCACTGCAAAAATCAATAAAGAACATATCAGATGACAGTCGGTGCTAATGAAGGCAAGAGAGCCAAGAAAGAGAACAGGCAGCACTGGCTGGAGCCGGGTGGGCAACGATTTTACACAGAGGGCTCAGGGAGGCCTGATGGGGAAGGGGACATCTGAGCCAAGACCTGAAGGAGCACATTCCTTCCACTGTGGAGCTCTTCCACTTGAAAGGTGGCAGCAATATTCAGCTGAGTGGCCAGGAGGGTAGTTGGGGACAGAAGGTCATCCTCCGTGTACCTCTGTTCCTCCTTTCTCTCCAGTCTGGGATGCGTCCTTGTGCAGATCTCAGCCTTGAAGTCTGTGCAGTGACACTTCTTTATGGTCCAGTGCAGCTCTAATGACAGCGGTAATAATAATAATGGGATTTGGGGACAGCCCCTCCTTCTTGTATGAGGACCCCATTGTGCCAACTAATTGTGTAGAAGCAACTAGGACAACTGTCTGTGGGGTGGAAGCAGTGGGGAGCAAAGAGGAGCATGCTATTCCGGCCTTGGGGCACTACTGAATTACCCTGGCACAGGCTGAACCCATGCATCTGGGTTACTGTGAATGCTGCAAGGAGTTTGGGGGAACTTCTAGCACTGGGGTCAACCTAGGTCCCCCCAGGTCTTCATTAACCATTAGAGGGGCTGGGATGTATCCTACTTATTGCAAAGTAGGCATCCAAAGGGAATGTCTGACACTGGGAGAACGCTCACCTTGTTCCAAAGCCAGTTTGGCTCTTTTGCTGTTGTTCTTTGGTAGAACTGGCAACGGAGGTCCTCAGACCTGAGCATCCAAACCCCAGTCCATATCTGCACCATCTCTTTAATTGATGCTCTCTGACTTCCAACAAGCACTGTTAAGAATACCCCGGTTAGTAAATTCATGTTTTAATGGAATAGATTTTTTTTTGAAATGACCTTATCTCAGACAGTAGGCACTTTCATAAGTATATATTGATTGGTTTTTTAAAAAATTTCTCAGAGGTTTCCACTCGTCCTGTGATCTAGTGTTTACCCTGTTCCCAGCAGCTCCTCCATGTTGAGCACAATGTTCAGGTCTGCATTTTGGGAGTCTACCTGTGGGTCTCGGTTTTTGCTTTTGTAACATTTTGTCATGTTTGGATGTTTGGATTCTGCTGCGTGGAGTGTACACCATTTCTGAAAGGCCAAGGGGGGATTCGATACTGCATTGAGGAGGAGGGGGTTGTGATGTCACTGTTCCCTGTTCCATGCTAGGGAGACCAAGGCCCACAAAGCCTGAGGAGCGTGCCCCCAGGGACGCAGGGAGCATATGGGAAAATGGCTGGGAACCCAGACTTTCCTGATTCAAGAGGCTTTATTTTCCCATATTTATTTCCATGCTGCCTGTTTTTCCTAAATGCCTCCTCTAAGTTCTTCTGTTCATGGTCTGCATTTGGAAACAAAAAAATGCCAAGTTTTAGTATACTCATCACCCACTAAAGAACCACATGGGGCGAAGGCCACAAATCCCTTTTGTGTGAGTGTTTCAGTCTATGTTTGCTAAATAGCTCCAAGTTTCAAGACAAAGGCTGGTTTTTCTACCACACCAGTTAACAGGCCAACCCAGTGAACACAAATCAATGAAACAACTTCTGCCAGTATCGTGGAGACATGGACAGGAATTTAGTCACTTTAAAATTTAGTTCTTAATCCAATTCAGCTAACCTTTGTTGAATACCAGTCGTGGGCCAGGCCCTGTACTAGGCTCTGGGGGAAACAAAGATGAATGCAGTTCTGCCCTGGAGACGCTCAGAGGTTAGATGTGGGAAGCAGCCAGGCAACAAATGAGTGCCCTGAGTGCTGCTGTTTGGCCCACGAGGAGACCCCAAAGAACTCCTTAGTCCTGGGAGGAAGGAGCACTGTGATTAAGAGTCTCCCAAGAATCCTTGAGCTGTGTCTGCCTTGTGCACAGAAAAGACAGATGGGCATCTGGCCAACCTTACCACTCAAGTCCCTTTCTTGTCGTTACCATTCTGTATTGTTGGGCTTATGTCTTCCAAATTGTTACTTTAAATTCTCTGTTTCACTTGCCCTTATTACAATAACGACTAGTAGCATTTACTGACTCGTTATAATAACTCCAGAAGGTGGAGACTATTATTTGCATTTCTGCAGATGAAGGACCTGAGACACTGAGAGGACACTTGGCTTATTCAAGGTCACCAGCTTGTAAGTGGTGGGACCAATCTCTCCTGCCTTCACTAGGTTCTATCCGGGCTGATCTGTTTCATCGGTTCCTTGAAGACACTGTGTGTACATGAGCTCAGAGGCTTTGCACATGCTGTTCCTTCTGTTTGGAATGCTCTTCTCACCCCTCTTGCTGTGACTACATGGGTTTCACCCTTGACCTCTGAGCTGAAATGCAATGTTTCTTGACCAATCTGTCTAAATTAGGTTCCTTCCTACTACATTTTTTGGTTTCTGTAGAAGACTTACCTCAATTTGAAATTAAAGTGATAGTCAGCTTATTTGGGTTTTGTCTGTGTGCTTCCCTAGAATGTAATTGTAAACTCTTGAGGAAAGAGACCTTAACTGGCTTATACATATCACGTGTCCCTGGTGCCTAGTGTAGTGTTTGGCATCAGGTGGGCACACAGTAAATATTTGTTGGGTAAATGCCAGGTGAGGTGCTGAACCTTGGCAGGGGCATGCCAAGGTGAAAAATGTAAGGCCTCTCCTTGGGAGGGGTTGGAGGCCAGTCAGAGACACAGGCAGTCTTCTAATGAATGTGCTGTGTCTACTTGGGAGCATGCCTGGAGACTGGGAAGATATGACAAGGGAGGTGACACTGAACTGGCCCTTGAACAAGGAATGTGGTTTCACACAAGTATTGCAGCCCTCGGGAATTCCAGGCAGTGGGAGCGTCACATGCTTGGAAGGTCTGACATGTTTGCACTGCAGTGTTTATCAAATGCCTGCTCTCTGCCTGGTAGTGTGTAGATATCAGAGATCCGTGTGTTTAGGGGTTTTCTATCTAGGCAACGAGGCAGACTCATCAGTCCACTATTTCCCAGAGGTGAGTTTGCAAAGGAAGGCAGGGGCCAGAGCATACTGGGGTAAACAGAGGAAGGTTTAGTAGCTACTTCATAGGTTTGTTGTGACTCTGAGGCGTGAAAGTCTCATAGGTAAGGGGTTTGGTGCAAGCCAAGGGTGCCACTGGAGATTGCTAAGCATGGGGTGATATGATTAGCTGTGTGCTTGAGGATTATATGGTGGGAGTGGAGACTGATTAGAGGCACTGGAGGCTGGAAGATGAGAGGCCTTGGGTGACTCCTGTGGAGCCCAGGGAGGTAATGGATGAGATGGAATGCAGAGGATAGATGCTTAGAATTAACAAGCCATGATCAGTTGGGTATGAGAGTTACCCAACTCAATTAGCCAAAAAAAAAAAAAGCACCAAGTTTTCAAACTTGTCCTGTCACATGGACTGATGCTCATTAAACAAAATTGGGCAGTGTTTCCTAATGTGTATGACTAGAAATTTTACTTCCTCAAAACAACCCTCCATAAGAGTTTGAAGATGGTGCCTCATTCTTGCTTTGCAAAATCACAGGGCATAGTTAAGCCTCCCAGGAGACCTGCAGCAGAGAAACTTATTTAATTTTTTGCAGTTTTGCATGGCCCAAAAACAATGTGCTGGCAACTCCATTCCCAGCACAATAGTGTTGTGGGTGGAGCCTAAGGGGAGGTGCTTAGGTCAGAAGGGCTCCACCTTCCCAAGTGAATGGATGTCAGTGGTCAAAGGCTTGAGACTGAGAGTTCAAGTTCTTGCTCTCTTGCACAAGTGTGCTGTCTCTTGCCCTTCCACCTTCCACCATGGGATAATACAGCAAGAAGGGTTTTGACAGGTGTGGACCCACATCTCTAGAACTGTAAGAAATAAAATTGTTCTTTGTAGATTACCCAGTTTGTGGCATTCTGTCATAGCGGTACAAAACATACTAAGGCTGAAGGACTCAGACGATGTTATTTATTGCAAGAGGCAATATGGGGTAGATAAGAACATGGACTTGGAAACTGCAATGCCTGGGTTTTTTTCTCAACTTTTCCCTTTACTAACTCTGTGACCTCAGGAGAGCAATATGGATCTTCCTATGCCTCAGTTTCCCCTATCTGTAAAGCAGGGACAATTACAGTAGCTACTTCATAGGTTTGTTGTGAAGAATAAATGAATAAAATCATGTGAAAAGACATTGCGTGGAGTGTTAGATGTTTCTGCTTTAAAAAAAAATCTCTTAAATTGTCTTTGTTATTAGCATAATTGTATCATGTAGACTGACTTACGGTTCCAGCGATGAAGATCCAATTTTTCAGCTCTCCTAGCAAGTTATTTTGGTCTTGTATTTTGGCATTCCCCTTTCCTGATTCTGGGGACCTTTAATTCAGAGTTTAGTTTGTCACAGTGACTTCCTGTTCTCTTTCATTCTGTGGAATTTGGTTTCTTCATCTCGTAGATTGGCAATTGTAATGAGAAGTCCCCCAATTTTAGAGGCCACCTGATTCCTCCCTTTCCTAAAGATGCAGACATCTGTTTCAAATCACTTAGCAAAAGACCTTGGAATGCTCTCGTAGCGAAACCATCCACCAGCGTGGACCCCATTCCCTGCAAGAGGGAGAAGCTGGATGGTTTTCTCATTAAAAGTTTTCTGATGTTATATCGGTGAAGAATCTTCGGAACAGGTCACA
Organism: Marmota flaviventris; assembly: GCF_047511675.1. Classification (NCBI taxonomy): domain Eukaryota; kingdom Metazoa; phylum Chordata; class Mammalia; order Rodentia; family Sciuridae; genus Marmota; species Marmota flaviventris. The sequence continues at coordinate 26,074,615 of NC_092500.1, read as the reverse complement.
CTCACCCCCACATTCAAGCCAATTACCTGATGTTTAGTTATCAGATTCCTTCAGGGACCGTCTGCTCCTGGTGAACAATTGGATTAGAGGATGCTGATGGAATTCTAGTGGCAGGAAGTAGAAGTTACATTTCTGAGTTCAGAGTTTCTATTTCAAGGTTGAGTAAGTGGTAAATTTTTACTGAGAGATTCTAGCCTAATAGAGTCAGATTCTCAAGGTCCCCCAAGCCCAGCTCATGGGCATTTCACCTGCCTGGAGCTTCAGCCCCTTTCCAAGGTGGGTCTCCCTGTCCTTTTTTGTTGGCATGAAAACAATTAATAATTTAAGCCATGCCCATTAAAAAATAGAAATGCCGTATAAATACAATACAGTAATAATAAATTTAAAAGTCGATCCAGCTGGGCACCGTTCCCAGACTACCAGCTGAGCAGAAACACAAATAAGTAAAGAAGAGGAAAAACTGCTATATAATGCAGATGACTGCAAACTCGTTGTTTTCTGCTATTCTTTTATTGCAAATATATAGTATTGAAGCTACATTATGGATAAATAGGTTTTGTGGCCTAACCTGGAAACCTAATCACTGTTTATAACATTATTTCTATGGGGGAAAATATATTCCATATTGTAAACAGATGGTTTACCAGCAATCTCTTTTTTGGAGCACAATGGATTTATAAGTCTGGGGCTGCCTGGAATTTTAACCTCTAGCTGGATGTTTTGTGTTACCAGTGATGGATGGAAATTTAAAGCCTCTTAGAATCCTTGCCTCTGGGTTTCCCTCCCAGATCCTTGCCACCCTCTTCATTCCTGGAGGTTTGTCTCCCCTTCTCTATTCTCTGGTCCTGTGGCCCCTCCATCCCTATCTCTTCCTAGCCAAGCCCCACCCTCCAGTTACAGGAAGCCAGTGGGAACTCTGATTATCTCTAATTTGATTAAATGGTGGTCAGGGTTCATAGGAAGCCAGGCAGCCCGGTGGCCAAGTATGTGGTTCTGAAGTCAAACTTGTGCAGTGTGACAGTTGAGTGACCTGGGCATGTTACAGTATGTCTCTGAGCCTCTGTTCTTATGTTATTTGAGAACTAATTGTAAATAGTCAGGACAGTGCCAGTTATAGAGAAAAATTCCCTCGGTGCCATTGTTTGGTGGGGTAGTTAGGGATATTACGAGTCACAGATTTCCACGTACACAGGAGACAAATTCACTGTATGAAAATACTCTCTGATTTTCACACAGCAAACATAGAAACAAGGGCCTGGAACCTCCATGACCATCATCTGGGACCTGTATGTGTTTGGAACATGCTTTTTTTCTGAGTTAGGAATGGGGGAGGGGAAGATTCATGTCCTTTTATAGTTGAGTGATAATATCAAACTATCATTATTTTGAATAAATTGATCTCCACAGCAGATTTTATAGCCAACTAGTTGTAGGGACAGCCCTGCTTAAATAGTTTCATGCGCTTATTTCCCCATGAAGTATTTTTTTACCAGGTGAAAGCTTTTTTGTTTCTAAATTAAGTTTTGTTTGTTTGGCATTTCTTCGGGTGATCTTTTCTTTGCATTTAGGCAGGTTCTCTTTTTTAGTTTGGAAATGGGCTCATGTCTACTTATTGACTCTTATCATGTCAGCATGAGATCTAGCCAGAAATAGGAACTAGAAAAATAAAATATCCAGTGGAATCCTAGGGCTTTTGGAGAGATCCTGCTATGACTTAAATATATCCCACAAAATGTGTGTTGGAAACTTAAACTCCAGTGCAACTGTGTTGGGGGTGGGGCCTCATGGGAGGCACTAGGTATGACGACTCCCCCCTCACGATGGGACTGAGGCTGGAGTTTGATCTTCACCCTTCCCTCTCTTGCCCTTCCACCTTCCACCATGGGATGATGCAGTAAGAAGGTCCTTGCCAGCTGCAGCCCCCCTCAACTTTGGACTTCCCAAGCTCCAGAACTATAAGAAAGAAATCTCTGTTTTGTACAAATTACCCAGTGTTACCTGGAATTCTGTTGTAAAAGCACAGAATGAACTAAGACAGCCAGATGTGGTGGGACATGCCTGTAATCCCACGTACTCCGGAGGCTGAGGCAGGAGGATAATGAGTTTGAGGCCCGCCTCAGCAATTTAGCAAGACTATGTCTCAAAATATAAAATCAAAAGGACTGGGGGTGTAGCTCAGTGGTGGAGCACCCCTGGAGGGCTGTTGTCCGTAACAAATGTCTGAACACATGGGAATGGCTTTGGAACTGGGTCATGGGTAGAGGCTGGAAATATTTGGAAGAGCAGATTCAAAAAAGCCTAGTTGTCATGTCTGTCTTAAGCCTGTCTCATCGCTGTTTTGGAATCTTTTAGAGGCATGTAACTTATTTAATTTCACAGGCTCATGGCTGGAGAGGAGTCTGCCTTAAGATGAATTATTCCTTGGGTCTCACCCATATTTGATTTAGATGAGACTCTGGACTTAAGACTTTTAAATTGGTGCTGGAATGAGTTAAGAATTAGGGGTTATTGGCATGGAATGAATGTCTTTTGCATGTGAGAAGGTTGTAGATTGGGGAGGCTAGATGTAGAACATTCTAGTTAGAATGTGCTCCCACGAAAGCATGTGGAAACTGAAACCCCAGTGCAACAATATTGGGAGTTGGTACCTTGATGAATGGATCAATGTCACTTACAAAAGTAAAGGACTTGAGGCTATGATTTCAATCTCTTGCCCTCACTCTCTCTCACCCTCCCATATTCTGCCATGGGGTGATAGAGCAAGAAGGCTATTACCAGATCTAGGAGTCTTGACCTTGAACTTCCCAGCCTCCAGAACTGCAAGAAATAAATCTCTATTCTTTATAAATTACACCATCTCAGGTATTCTGTTATAGCAACACAAAGCATAAAAAGACAGATCCTCAGGAGAGGTTAGGGCAAAAGTAATAGCATAAGCAAAGAAAACAAATATATCTCCACCATTTTTTTCCCAAAACCTACCCATGCTACTCCGAATCCAATTTCCGTCCTATCCAGGGCCTAAAGAAATTGAAAGGAAGCCAGTGGAGAAATCAGCCCATCTGAGAGTGCCTCACCGAGGGCTCAGCCTCACCAAGAGTCATGTCTGACAATGAGAATTTAATTGTCTTTGGGCAGTGGCTTCAGAGTTTATGTGCCTGACCATTGCATTTGTGGATATGCGGGACTGAGAGTGATAGCTTTCGAAAGGAATTATTTCAAAGTACTTGGGGGCTTGTTTACTAAAACGTGGGAGCTATAAGATCTGCTCTCCCTCCTCAAGAAATGTGAACGTGTGGGGAACGTGCTGTCGTGAAGACTTTACAATCTGCAGTGTTTGAGGAGTAATAAGATGCTGTTGTTGGTTGACCATCTGGTTATACATTCTTGGTGTCATGGTTTGCTTTGCTTTTCAATTTTTAATTTTTTCAAACTGGTAAGAGGCAAGGAATGGGCATTTAGAAATCTCAGAGGCATCCTTTTTTATGTAAATAAGGAATTTATATTTAGGTACTTAGCATGGTTAGATTTTGTTTTACAAAATTGGATATGAAAGGTTCATTATCTATTCTTTTCCCTTTATTTTTTTAATAGGTTGTTTTTCAGTTGTAGATGGACACAATACCTTTATTCTTTTTATTTTTATGTGATGCTGAGGATCGAACCCATGCCCTCACATGTGCAAGGCAAGTGCTCTACCATTGAACTGCAATCCCAGCCTTCCCCTTTATCTTTATATTAAAAAAAAAATAGGGCTTGGGTTGTGGCTTAGCGGTAGAGCACTTGCCTAGCACATGCGAGGAGGCCCTGGGTTGCATTCTCAGCACCACATAAAAATAAATAAATAAAATAAAGGTATTATGTCCAACTACAACTAGAAAATAAATATTAAAATAAAATAAACCAGGGCTGGGGTTGTAGCTCAGTGATAGTGTTCTTGCCTAGTATGGGTAAGGCACTGGATTTGACTCTCAGCACCATATATACATAAATGAAGGTCCATTGACAACTAAAAAAATATTTAAAAATAATCTGATTCTCAGATTCAAACTTTTAGCTGATGTTAAACATACTCCTTTTACCATAAAGGGGAGTCAGATATAAATCAAAACTCTAGACATAAAAAAAAAGAATCACCAATTGAAAGGACCTATAGAGATTTCATATTTCCTCCACTCATTCAAAAATATTTATTGAAACTCTAGTATTTGCATATCATGCTGCCAGACCCTGAGGGATCTGATGAGGAAATAGAAAAGGTTTTCACCCTTCCTTTGGGGAGCTAAGTGCCCTACTTTGGAAGAGATGACATAGACATATGAAATAGTTAAGTTGTAATTCGAGGCAGCATATGATTAAATACCAAAACGTGTGGTTCCGACCAGAATTGCTATAGGAGTTCAGAAAACGGAGTGATAACTCAGTGGCACTACAGTTTCCTGCCTACAAATTGGCAAATCGCAGCACTATTTGTATGAAATATTTTACACTTGTTTTTTTGGCAGCCTTAGGCCTTGACTCCCAGGCAGCATTAAGAGCCTACAAAAAAATATTTGCACTCCATTCTCTCTAGAATTAGCTTTAGGGGGTTTTTTGTCTTTTTTTTTTGGTTGTTGTTTTTTCTTCCTTAGAGGTAGAGGAAGAGCCATCTACAAACCAGAGTGCCCATGAGAGGCAGGGAGTTTTTTGATAGTCATGATCTCTTTTAGACACAAATAAGGAAGCCGCCTCGTCATTCTGTTTCAATGCAGCAGTACCTCGTTCCTGTGCTGCAAACTCTCCCTGACATTGAGAGACGGTTTAATTTGAACTTAATGTCCGTGACGGACGAGCAAGCCATCAAGGGTCAGATAAATTTATGGCTTTGGAGAACTGCTAATGAAAATCCCTTTTGGTAATGATGTTGGAGTAGGAACCAACCCAGAGGTAGGGGGAATTGGGACACAGATGTGCTCCTGGGAGTGGGGTTCCCCAAAATGTCAGAAGACGACATTCTAACCTACTGTGCTCAAGTGTGATGTTTAGTGAAACTCACTGACTTCCTGTTCTATTTTTGCCATATTCAAATTAGCTCAGAGCTCAAACCTGAAGCAACGAAGCCTAAATTTTTAAGAATCAGAGAGAGAGAAGAGGAAGAAGAAGAAATAAAATTATTTTGAAGTCAGATACACTCTTTGGCCCATCTGAGCCTCATTCCCTTCAGATCCACTCAAGAATTTCCCAGAAATGAATATAGTCATCCTTTGGTTGCTTTTTGGTCTCACCACTCATGTGTTAGTTTCTTTGAAAACTTCCAGCTGGGTTTGGTGGCCCACACCTATAATTCCAGCGATTTGGGAAGCTGAGGCAGGAAGATTGCAAGTTCAAGGCCAGCCTCAGCAATTTAGCGAGGCCCTAAGCAACTTAGTAAGACTCTGTCTCAAAAAATGTAAGAAGAAAAGAGACTGAAAGTGTAGCTCAGTGGTTCAGAAAAGAACAAAACTCCCTGTCCTTGGTTCACCAGCTCTTCATTTTAACCTTTGACCTTGAGGTGGATTACACATCAGAAATGTGTTATTGTTTATTTGATACTTTTCAGTGGAATATCTCTGCCACTTGAAGACAAGATGGCATTCGCTGTTCATTCTCATTGCTGGGTTGGTGGCCCATCTGGTGAGATAGAGATTTTCCCCAAGCTAGTGTGACCTACAGTGACCTACACACCAGGCAAGCGAGTGATCTCCCTTCTCAGCTTCTGAGCATCTGTGTATCAAAGTAGTTGGCCGTGGCCTCACTTGAGACTTCTTTGGGTCATCGTCTGAGGTTGACCTGGAAAAGTGGCCCTGAAAAATGTTTCACCCATATCTTTTAAGATAACTTGGTATCTGTCTAAACAAATGTTATGTAGCAGATGGTTGTGCAATGTCTTATCAAATTCTTGGGCAGACTCTGCCCTTGAAATATTTTTATTTAATTATCATCCTACAAAGCACAAAATAGTAGCTTTATTGTTGTTTTTTTTTCCTAAACACAGCACAAATTGCCCAATAAGTTGAATAGGGAGACATTCTGGGAATGAACTGCAAAGCTAAAATTTATACAATGTGCAAACCCTTTCTCGGGCTTCTCTTTGATAGGTATTTCTAAAAAGGAACTCTTTATTTCAGAATCTGAGAATGGATGTGCTTTGGATGTATTTGGCAATGTCAACTTGAGAGATGGCTCAGGAGTCTAAGTTCAACGTGTTGTCGACATTTGTTCTCTACTCCTAGACATGATGGGGGGGAAAAACACTGTTTTCTTGTTGCTTTTCATGATTTTAGCATCATGTTCCTATTCTCGCTTAAATCAATAATCCACTGTACAAAGCATTTTGTACTGAAGCCAAGTATGAGAAAGTTGTAACTAATGCATGTATGGGGGTGCTGTCTTGATGTGTCTTTTTTGTTTGTTTTAGGTGTACTTTTCAAGAAGATTGTGTCAATTCAGGGCAGTCAGAAAACTGGCTGGATGTTTCCTATGGAGCTAAAAAATGTCCTAAAATTCAGATAATTCGAAGCAGCAGAGATAAGGTAAGAGGAAAGATTTTAATTTCTTTACTTCTATAGTATTGCCTCATTTTGCATAAGAGATGCTAACTTCCTTCTGAGCTTAAAATATCTATTAATGAAATATGAGTCCATTCATTTTATCTGTGAATTCTTAGTGTCTGCCAGATGCCACCACTCTGCAAGGTGCTAGGAGTATAGAAGTAACCAGGTCACTTCATGGTCCTGCTCACATGGAGCGTGTCATCTTGAGGAGCTACATAAAGATGACCTTCTGTAACTGAATGTAAAGAAAAGATAGACTTCTTTATTGGGAGGTGAGGGGAAGAGATGTAGGGAATTGAACCTAGGGGCACTTAACCACTGGGCAGTTCTTGTTGAATTGCTAAGTGCTCACTGAATTGTTGAGGCTGGCTTTGAACTCGCAATCCTCCTGCCTCAGCCTCCAGAGTCACTGGGATTATAGGCATGCACCACTTGTCCTTTCTTTTTTTATTTTAAGACAGAGTCTCAATACGTTGCCCAGGCTAACCTTGAACTTGAGATCTTCCTGCCTCAGTCTTCCAGTCTCTGGGGTCACAGCTGTGCACCACCAAGCCCTGCATAAAGATGGATTTTCAATGTAGTAGAATTACATCTCAACTTTAAAGCATAGAGAAATTAAGTTCAGACTTATGGTCCACAAGATTCCTTACAAGTGGCTGCACTGTAGAATTTAGCTTTGCTCTGCGGTTCCTCATCCTAATGTGTCCAGGCTTCTCCTAGCAACTCTCCTATCAACATGGCCTCAAGCAATGTCATAGAGATGGAGAGAGAACCAATATGGGCAGGGACTGTTGCAAGCAAGGTCCCTTGGAAAGCCAGGGCTCCCGTCCTGGGATGCAAGAAAAAAAGCGATGAGCATATTCAAGCATTTTCTGATGCACATACCAGCCCTGCCCTGTGGGAGAATGGAATTCCTCCCCAGCAATCTCAGTGGTGCTGCAAGGAGACATTTTCTCCCTAATTATGGCTCTTGTGTTATGAATAATTGTCCAGAGTCCCCATCAGCAGCCAGTTGACCTGTCTGTTGCACCGATGTGTTTTATTTGAATGTCACATTAACAAGGAAATGGGCCACTTTCCCTTTTCCCTTACACTTTGCCATTTCAAATAGCAAGAACCATACCACTTAAGATGATTTAACATTTAATCAAGGGGAGCCAGAACATTTAATGAGTGATAAATAATAAAAGAATCAAGCTTTCAAGTCATAACTGATCAGAACTCATGGATTTAAAGTTATTTGGTTGTTGTCACTTTCTGTTGTCTTGGGCCAGGGCCTTCCTATGAGCTCTCCCTGCCCCGAGTCAAAGATAAATAAATTTAGTATAAAAGATGCTCTGGTAACCAGATGCAGTGGTGCACGCCTGTAATCCCAGCAACTTGGGAGGCTGAGGTAGGAGGATTGCAAGTTCAAAACAAGCCTCAAGCAACTTAGCAAGATCCTAAGCAACTTAGTGAGACTCTGTCTCAAAAATAAAAAATAAAAAGGACTGGGGATGTAGCTCAGTAGTAAAGTGCCCCTAGGTTCATTCCATGGAATCAAAATGCATGCACGCGCGCGCGCGCGCACACACACACACACACACACACACACACACACACACTCTTAGGTATTCTCATGTAGGTATAGTCAAATTTTATTTCTCTTATTAATCTGAAAAACAGCTAACTTTGGTGCTAACAGAGAATGGTAGAAAAAAATATGATCCTGGAATATACTCAGGCCTCTGATAAGTGATTAAGAGTTTGCAAGAATTTTTTCTTTTGTCATTAAAAAAACGTTAAGGGCAACACTTCAGTCCAGTGTAGTGGGAAGAAGTAGTCGGTCAGTGCTGTTTATGTAATTTGCTTACCTATCTGTGGTTCCCTGGTATAAACTAACCATTTATATCTAGCCTGGGATGTTTCAAAAAAACACTTAGCACCCAAACAACCACTAGAGCTTTCTTTCCTGATCCTCATCATCTTCCCCCAAAGCACTTCCCCTCACCAGCTCACCACTACTCTGCAGGTGAAGAAGAGAAGAATTTAGTAATTTGAGTAAAGTTTTTTTTTTTAAACCAGCATAGCAACTTTCATCGTTATGGAAACTAATCCCTGGTGCTGGGGATTAAACCCAGAGCCTCACACATGCCAGGGAAGCACCACACTATGAACTGCACCCCAGCTCTGGACTGATTCTTTTAATAAGGTTGAAAAGGCATCAGATTCTCTCTCTCTCTCTCTCTCTCTCTCTCTCTCTCTCTCTCTCTCTCTCTGTTGTTTTTTGTTGGGTTGGTTTGGTTTGGTTTTTGTGTGTGTGTATGTGCTGCTGGGGATTGAACTCAGGGTTTTGTGCGTGTGAGGCAAGCACTCTACCACCTGAGCTATATCCGCAGCCCATGATTCCATCTCTTGATCACATTATTGCAAGATATTTTCTGCCCTTATGGCCATTAGTGACTTACCTGAAAGTCTCAGCTCTTTGTTTAAATAATACAAATTCTATGACCTACCGAGATGGCAGTCTGAGGTGGACCCTGCTTCCATCTATGAGCTCAATTCAGAGAATTTACTAACTGCTCATGATATACCAGGAGGACATTCTAGCACCTTTGTAGGTACAGAAAAATCTTCATATAATGCAAAACCTCTGTTCACAAGAAGCTTTGTTTCTTTGCATAAAGCAACTAGAAAATAGTATATCCTCATCCTCACCATGGAATCCACATTAAAAAGAAATATTCAGAGCAATTTCGGTTAGTGTAGGAGGGATTTTCTCTGAGGTTTTGTTGAGTAAAAACAGCAAGATGCAGACAGGTTTGCATAGCATGATCTGATATTGATCTAAAAAAGTCCCTATATGTGTTTATACATGTCTCTATATGATTGTTTGCACATATAGAAAAGTATGAAAGAATTCCTACACCGTTATAGCCCAGGCTCCCCTGGTAGAATGACTGATGTGGTAGGGAGGGAAGGCAGAGACACGTAAAAAAAGAAAACAAATGAAAACCTCACCCACACAAATGCAAAAAGGTATGTATGACATGATCCATTTCAGCAGTTATGTCTGCATTTTGTAAAGAGATGTTAAAATTCAATAAAAATGATTTGTACTAATAAAGATATAAAAAAAGATGCAATAAAAGTATTTCTCACAAAACAACATGGTTGGTAAAGGAGAGACACTAGAAATACTCTTTTACTAATCTGAACTGAAACAAAAAATTCCATCATTACCAATACTACCAACATTGCTTTAAAAGTTCTGTTCAATCATATTACAAGAAACAAATAAGAGAAATAATTACTGCAATGCAATATAGAAAAATAGTATTTGCTAATCTTAAGTGCTTGATACCTTCAAAACCTAAATATGTAAATTTTAAAAATTATTCAAATGAATAAAATTTAAATGAGGTGCCAACTGTTTAATAAATACTCAAATATCAAAACCATACTAGGGGGTAAAACAAACTTTTAACTTCAATTAATAAAAAGTCCCACTCATGAAAACAATAGAATATTCAGGCATAAATTTAAAGAGCATTGTACATATCCTTTATTTTAAAATTATTTTTGCTAGGAGATACATATTGGGGACAGCTATCAAAAATAGTGTTTTGCAGAATCTTAAGCCATTCTTTATAATAGTAATTAGATAGCAGAACATTGTCTATTGAGGCTATTTATAATCCATCATTATGGAAACTTATCCATTTAAAATATAATCATGCTGGGCACAGTAGTGCATGCCTATAATCCCAGTGCTCAGGTGGCTGAGGCAGGAGGATCTCAAGTTTAAAGCCAACCTCAGCAACAGCGAGGCACTAAGCAACTCAGTGAGATCCTGTCTCTAAATAAAATACAAAATAGGGCTGGAAATGTAGCTCAATGGTTGAGTGCCCCTGAGTTCATTCCCCGGTAGCCTAAATAAGTAAGTAAATAAATAAATAAATTATCATAAGTAAAACATTTTTTTGGAACATATGAAAAATGTCTTGAATATATTCATAAACATTCTCTTTTCTAGTGGAGCAATATCATAAAATGTCATTTTTTCTGATATTATTTTCAATATTTCAGAATCCTAGTGAAATATGAGTAGGCATTTTCTTAAAATTAACATAATATTCATCTGGAATAATATGAACTGATCAAGAATATAATAAAGATATTCATTTTGGAAATACATTTTGGAAAAAGAAGCTTATTTAGTTGAGACCATTCCCTATGAGATTGTAAACATATATGTTGTGCATACATATTGCATGATATATTATATGTAGTATATTATTTAAAGTCAGAACAATCCATGTTCTGATTTAAAAATAGTGGTATAGAATGTAGCTCATAAATAAATGTAAGAATTTTAAAGATCAGATATTGTAAAACAAGAGAAGGCAAAATAATTATTTTATAGAAGTAGAGGAAAGGGACCAGAGGGGAGGAAAAGGGAAATCCTGGGAAATGATATTGGCCAGATTATATTGTTATATTGTGTGCATGTATGAGTATGTAACAACACATTCCACCACTATATACAACTATAATGCACCAATAAAAATATAGAAAAAGAGAATTACTTTATAGAAAGTGTCGAAATAATTGCTTTTACTCTGGAAGCATAATTTAATTCATATGTTACATTAAATATAAAAAAATAAATTGTAGGCTGATTAAGGAATTTATAAAAAGATAACTCATAGAAGAACTAACAAAAAAAGGAACTGAACATCAGATAATTTGAAAGTATGATAATTTTCTTAGCTCTGAAGCAATCTAGTACTTAATAACAAAAGAAAAATACTCATAAACTTGATTCCTTTTTAACAAAATCTATATAAAGAAAACTGAGTTAACTGAAGCACACATTTCAGGAAAATATTTGCCACCGAAAAAAATATTAATTGCAAGATAATAAAGCTAGGAAAAATTAAGAAAAACATCAATACACCAAAAAGTAAGTGGGGGAAAACGTATATTGTCACAAGAGGAGAGATTCAGAGAAGTAGATACAAATATGGAAATATGTTCAACCTCACTAGTTATAAAATAAATACAAATTAAAGCAATAATAAGTTATGCTAACACCCACTGTTGGTGATGCCAATTAGCACAACCTTTTTGGAAAGCAATTTGGCAGCAGTGCGCTTCAAAAGTCATAAATATATTCATTCTGTTTGAAGCACTAATTCCAGGTGTAGAATCCTGAAGAATTAACTTGAAAGAAGAAAAATCCTAAGCATGAAAATGCTATTTCAATAACATTTATAGAATTAGAAACTTGGAGAAAACCAAACTGTTCACAATAAGGAGAATAGTGAAGTAAAAGAAGGTGCTTTATCAACCTGGTAGAATTTAGGAGCAAAGAGTTCCTTGGCTTCATGGATGAAGCCAGCTGACGCTCCAACCATCTCTGCATCCCATCTGACCCATTGTGTCCTCACTCCCTCTTTTTCCAGCTTATTTCAAGAAATAGCCTCAGCCTCCATTTCTGGCTCCTTCTCTCCTTGACTCTAAATCAGGGACCTGTGCAAAGTCCAGTTATGGCTCTTCCTCTCTATAGACAATCTTATCCACTCTATGGCCTTATATATCATCTATGTTCATATCTCCTTTGTCTCCAACCCAGATGGCTCCTTGGCTCATTCATATCCAACTTGACACATCCTCTTGAGGATCACATAAATATCTTGAATTGAAGGCCTCTAAGATTGAAATCTCAATCTTCCACTCAAAGAACATATCTGTCCCAACCCAGTATATGGTCCCCCTGGTACCTCCATTCATCCATTTGATCTTCCTGATCCACATCCCTACTCTAGTCTTTCCCATGCTCCCTCTTAAAAGTTCCCAGAATCTGTCCAGTTCTTTCCATTTCCACTGCACCCCCCTTGCCCAGGATTCTGTCATCTCTTGATGATCTCCTGGTACCATGTGGCCCTTCAGTTCTACTCTAAGGGAATGTCCAGGCTTCCATTCCCACTCTTGTGGAATGACCACATTTAACTAGTCCATAGGTTCTTTGAGGGCAAGGACTATAGCTATTAGGCTCACCAATATGTTCAGTACCTTGTGCAGCAGCTGGCACATAGTAGGATCTTGATAAGTTTTTATAAATATTAATGTAAATATTTAACAAAGTAGAATGATTTCAGTTATATAAAAAACGATGTATGTTGGAAATGGAAGTAAATTTTGAAAAATTCAAAGAGTTGGTAAAATAGGATATGATACACTTGTTCTAATATTTAAGCAAGGAATCAATTTAAGATCTGTATGTATACAGAATCATATGTGGTCATGAGCCGAGATGTGGGATGCAGATATAAATGTTGTGGGTTTGAAGAAGTCAGATGAATGGGAGTTCAAACACCTGTTGACGATGAGCTAGTGGAGTGCTTTGGAGTTTGTTCCTATGCTTAAGTTCCCTAGAATTGGTTTAACTTCAGTCCTGGTAAAGTTGAACTGAAAGGAGTTGCTCTCTTCCAGCATGACTCTATGACCCCAAACCAGGATTTTTTTGCAAATGGAAAGATGGGAGTGAGCTCCAGAAACTAGCATAGATTTAGCAAGTTTGTTAGAGGACCACACAGAGGCTCTGGTGGTTATGCAGGGAGTCCAGGCAGAGGTCAAAAATATAACAAAAGGTAAACCCCTTCCAGGTTTGCAAAGCATTACTCTTCATCCTGGGTTGCAGGGTCACCTCTTCCTCCCCTCCCACCTTCCCAGTTTCCAACCAGGTGCTCTTTATGCACCTGATGCCAAACATATCCACTGTTGGTGTCCCTTTAATTTTCCTTCTAAACAGAATTGGTCATCCTTTTCTTTTAGATAATTCATTTGGGAGAATTTGCTTTATGACTTTGAATTTTCAAGATTTTCTTTCTGTGTCCCCAGTGCACACGTTCACACATGCATGGGTGCACACACGTGGGCCTGTATACACACGTACACACACACAAAACACTCCCTCCCTTTAGATCTCATAGCATAGTCTGACCACAGACCAAACCTTAACTCATCTTAAAAGTGGATTTCACAGGCTCCCTTCTTTAACTATTATAGCATTCACAGTAAGCAGTAAAAAGGTGGGAGCTCAAAGCGCACCCTCTTAAATAAACCCTGGGTCAAAAAGAAATAAAAATAAAGTTGTGTGTTTCAGTAGGAATACTTAATAACATAAAGATACACATTTTTCTTAAATGAATGTATATATTTAGTTCATTTAGTGTAATTTCAGTTATACTCAGTCTCCCCACCCTCTTTGGATAAAATTACTTTAAAGCTCATATGTCTAGGAAATCCTATGAAAATAAATATAAATAAGTAGAGAATCACCTTATCAGATGTTAAATATATTTAAAGCCACAGTAGTAAAAAGTTGATTGACATTGGAATAGAAGTAGATGAAAAGGTTTTTAGAACTGAGCAGAGTTTAGAAGTAAATCCCAAATATATGGTAATATAATATATAGCAAAAGTGGTATTTCAGTTCAGTGGGAAAAGGAGTTGTTGGATTTTTTTTTTTTTTTTTAGTAAATGGTTATGACAGAGCTGATTAACCATCTGGATAATAATAAAATTGGACTCTTATCTCGCATTATATATAGACATAAATTCCAGATGGATTAACGATATAAGTTTAAAAAAGAAAACAATAAAGAAAATGGAGCTATTTTATACTTCTCTATAGGCTAGAGTTTGGGCAGCGTTTTGTAGGCTAAGACAAGAAACCCGGCATCTGATTATATAAAGATACATAATGCAAGGGCGAAAGATTCCACAAACAAAAAATTACAAGGCAGCCAGTAGATTAGGAGAAAAGATGTATCAGAAATTTGACAGATAAGGATGAATATCTACAACTACGTGGAGAGCTTTTCAGAATTGATAAGAAAAATACACACACACACACAGTGGAACTATAGTTAAGAATGGGAATATGTGATTCACAAAAGAGCCAACAGGGTACCAATGAAACAGCTCTTTCCTAACAGCTCTCTTGAGTCACCCTCCTTCCTATGGTGGTTCAAAGGTTGAGTAACATCAAACTCTAAGATGGTTGATGATGATCAAAAGTGGTCACTTGTTTCCTGTATTTTCTTACCCACGCAGACCACAGTGACTATGGTGGGCAGCTTCTCTCCAAAAAACTCAGATTGTACGGTGAGGAACGTGGATACCAGCAGGGTGCTCTGCCAGGGGAAAAGTCAGTTAAACAGGACCTGCACCTGTAACATCCCCACCAGACCCATCTACAGAGGTATGTGGACTCTACTGGGTTTTGTTATGAAGTCACCAAAGCAAGGGAACCTCCTGAATTCAGATTGCCTGAGGAATTCAGATTGCAAGGTAAAGGACGGAATCTGAATAGCTCCTTCACTGTTGCTCACTCTCTCCCCCCCACTGGCTCCCACCTGGGTCTGCACCTCACTGGGTTGTTCTAGGACCCCCTATCAGATGACTGGAGAGTGTAGCACAGCCAGACACCACTGGGCTGGCTCTACCCAAATGGCTCAGATAATTCAGATCTGAAAAGCAGGGAATGTCCTCGGTAAGATGAGAAAACATGGCAGCCAATGTTCTATCAGTTTAAGTTCATTTATTCTCATTCATTCATTCATACAGGAAGCATTTTTTTTTTTAGCATCTGCCTGTGTGTGAGGCATTGTGCTAAGTCCTAGGGACACCCAGCTGGATCTATCTCATGGCGTTTGTAACCCATTGGTCGGGGATGAATAAGCAGTTAATTACAATGCTGTATATAATTGCAGGGAACCTGGAGTCCCATGGGAGGCATAGGGAAAGGGCACCAAACTGGACTTGGGGCTGGGGATGTGTGGTCTGGAAGGCTTCCTGGAAGAAGTGATAAATAAGACTGGAAGATGAACAGAGTTGAGCCAGGAAGACCAGTGGGAAGAGTGTTCCAGGCAGAGACTAACTGGTATAATACCCATAAGGAGAGCAAAAGCTGTGTTTGAAGAACCAAAAAAGGTTTCCACATGGGTAGGGCAAGTGGGGTAGGTTCAGGTGGAAAATAATACCAAAGAAGGCAGCCAAGGGACCGTGGAGGATCTTCTGATCTTTGGACTCTATCCTGGGAGCTGTGAGGAGACAGAAAGATCTGAACTGAAGGCTGGCACAGTCAGATTTATGTTGCAGAAAGGTTCAGTTGTACATCATCTATCTGTCCTGCTGGAATGGAACCCCTGTGGGCATAGAGACCTCGAGAGGACATCTTCACTGCTGTGCTTAGAACAATGTCTAGTACAAATTAGCCATTTACAATCAATCAATAAATTTTTGTTGAATGAATGAATGGATGGCCAGAGGTGGGGAATGGACCGGAGGAGGGACAGACGGAAGGCCTGAGTTCCAAAAGATCAGCCAGCAGGAAAATACTGCCGCAGTCCAGGTGAGACAGAGTGTGAGAGCCGTCGTAGGGACGATGCAGATGGAGAGAAGTGGATAAATTCCAGAGAATGTCAGGAGGCTCGGTGCAGGATTCAGAGTCTCTTCAGATGAGACAGGCTGGAAGTAGAGGTAGGTTCATGGTGGAGGCCTCCTAGAGTGGGTGCTGATCATAACATGAACTGAGCGAGTTGTGGGGCAAGAGCTGGAGTTACCCAACATCTTACTTCCATTCAGGCTGCTATAACAAAATACCTGAGACTGTGTCTTTTATAGATAATAGAAGTTTATTGCTTACAGTTCTGGAGGCTGGAGAGTCCAAGATCAAGACACCTGCAAATTCTGTACCTAGTGAGGGCTCATTCTCGGCTTCGTGCATGATGCCTCCTTGCTGAGTTCTCATGTGGCAGAAGGGGCAAGGGAGCTGCCTCAAACCTCTTTTATGAGAACACTAATCCCATTCAGGAGGGAGAGCCCTCATGATTTAATCACTTCCCAAAGCTCCCCCCACCCCACTCATGATATTATCTCTAGGTATCAGGTTCCAATACCTGAACTTCAAGGACACATCCACATTTGACCTTGGCACCTGATTGATCCTTCACCCCTCAAAAGGAAGTTTAATGCACCAGGCCAGAGACCTGAGCTTAAAAATGCCTCTTACCCTCTGGTCTCAGAATGGCTATTTGGGTCTGAATTGCTTGGAAAAATGAGCCCAGTTTCCCACTTTGTCCACCCTATGTAGCCTTCACGATAACTACTGGTTAATTTTGGTCACTAAAATGCAGGTCTTGCTTACCCATAAAAGATGCTTCTCAAGTACTGAGATTGACTTATGGGGCTCAGTCCCTTTTAGAGCCTTCATCAGCTTCTTTGCCCTTTCCTGATTTTTTTTTTTTTTTAATCAGTACTGGGGATTGAACCCAGGGGTGCTGTACCACTCAACTACATCTTCATACCTTTTTTTTTTTTTTTTGAGACAAGGTCTCTCTAAATTTCCCAGGCTGACCTTAAACTTGGAATTCTCCTGCTTTAGCCTTCTGGGTAGCTGGGATTACAGGCATGGGTCGCCACATCAGCTCAAGGTCTTTCATAATTTTGCACAGGCAAATAAATTCATTTCCCACCTCTTGTACTCAGTCAGCCAGAAGTGATTGCCAAAACTTGGTCCATGGCCACTTTGAGCCTCTGTGGCCTCATTCTTTTCACTAATTCCTATTTCCCTCCCACTTTGAAACACTGTGGGAAAGTCTCCTCTCCCTAACAGCCTTGTCAGATTCTGCTATGACCGTCCCACCTCCAGAATCCCCTTGGTCCTCCGCAGGCATCTGGGTACCCAGGTACTATATGGAACGCGAACCATTATCATGGTATTTCCTAGTCTGTGTTGTTATTGCTGGGTTTTTTCACCTAATGTATTTTACTTCTTCCAGAATTTTAACTGTAAATGCTTTCAGAGATAATGAATATGCATTTCCTTGGGATATTTACAATGTTTTATGTGTAGTTGATGCTCAGCAAAGTAGAGATCCTGCAGCCATCGTCACTGGACACCTGTCAATTCCTTGGAAATGTGTTTGGTCTGGGAGTCCCTCAGTGCTCAGTGTTCATGTGCTCATTCCACTAACATGCATCAAGTGTCTGTTCAGAGGCTCCTGCTGAGAGGTCAGGCCAGCCCTCCAAACCTCCTTGTCTCTAGAACAGAAGATTATCATTTCACATAAGCCCACTTTATGTGAGCAGAATGTTATGTGCAGTTCTGGCTATCAGAGCAAATCTTACTGCTGTAGAGAAGCACCTGAAAATAAGAGTTCTTAGACTTTGGGAACCACACACTGATAAAATTTCAATGAGAAAATTAGGGCTGCCAACAAAGTCAGGCCAACTTCTCATTTTTCTAAGACTTTAATTTAACAAGTACCATCTCCTAGTCTTCAATCATTCATATAAGGAAAAAAGTATTAATACTTCCTTATCTTCACTGGCCCCTGGACGAGCCCAGGTGCTACTCTGGGCTGCAGCTTATACAATCCTTACTGGGGAGCACTGCAACCCAAAGATTCCTAGACCACACCAGACCTGCAAAATCAGAATATCTTGTAGCATGGCCCTGAAATCTATATTTTCATTAAAAAATTTTCTCAATTGATTCTAATAGACAGCTGGGACTGGGAATCAGGACCTTGGGTAGAATATCGATGTTTAAAGAGATACGGGAAACAATACACTTCTCTAACGCTGACTTAGCAATTTTTATCCTATTGATTTTATTCTTTAGGGGTTTTCAAACCCATGGATAAGTTTTTAAAAGCAAGTAAGAAAACTTTCATCATAGATTTGGTGACAGTTGACTCTAAGAAGATCATGGTTTCCCACCCCTAGAAACCACACTCTCAAATTTGTTAGGTAAATATTTGTCAAGTGTGGATTTTTCCAAAGGTGCAGGATTTCCTCTCTAATGTGCTGCTTTTCATATTCTAGGCACTTCTTGCTCGGTGACTTGTTTTATTCTTATGCCTTGGCCAATTACAAGCTGAGATAGTGATCCCAGGGAGAGTTTGAGATGTAAATGGGCTGTAAAATGGCTTTTTCCTAGTGATTATCCATGGGGGGCTTGAAGCTAGAGTTGGGTTCGTCTGTTTGGAGCCTGGTGCTGTGCTCTGTGGCTGCCTGACGTGAACGGCCCCTGGGGACGGAGCACATACTGATTGCAATGTTGGTGAACAGCTGGCACACCCGTGGCCTCTCGGCGGAGAAGGGAATTTTTTTTTTTTTTTTTTTTTTTTTTTGGCATTTACAGCTTCTGCTTGACTGTGGCAGGAATCCATGGTAAATGACTTTTCCCTCCCTTTGCTCCAGATGTCTTAATGGTCAACGTGACATTCTCCTTCCCTTCTTGGATTTTATCAAAGCGATTCAACTTAACCAACTGCTCATCATTAAGAGAGTAAGATTTTATTTGAAATGTAAATATTCTCTCATGGTTTTAATTTATTTGCTTTACTCCACAATTTCCTAAAGAACTCTTCTGTGGAGTAGAACTTCCCAAAGTGCCTTTTGGAGCATGGCCTAACGGGAGCTGGGAGAGCCACTGAGCTAATGGGTCGGCTCACTCATTCAAGCCCTAACAAGGAAATTGGGGCAGCCGAGGAGAGAACACGGGCTAAGCACTCTTATCAACAGGGAAATGTTATTTCCTAGGCCCAGGGGACACTTGAAGGAAGTACAGAGGGCACTGCTAGGTCCTCTCCTGATCAGGACGTTTCTGGGAATTTAGGCAGAACAGGAAGGCCTGTCAAGGACACACAGTGAAGTCTCTTTTGCCCAAAGAACATATTCATTCTACCCTCTTCTATTCTTTTCTTTCCCTTTCTTTTTCTTTTCTTTCTCTTCTTTTCTTTTCCAGGTGCCACCTGGAACCCTGCACCTTGCACTGTACCCCTGAGCTACACTCCCAATCTTCTGCCCTCTTTTTATCACTCTCGGCCCCTTTTAGCTAGAAACCACTCTCGGCCCCTTTTAGCTAGAAACCCCTTGAATTAGGGCCACACCTTATACCTAGCTTCTAAAGCAAAGAAGACATAGAGGAAATATGCTTCTCAGAGTCCTGTCCCTCTAGCTGGAAGTCAGGCTGGAGGTCCCTAAGGGAACAGTGGAAGCCATGTTATCAGTGTGAGTCTATAGCTGGCTGTGCAGGATGATTGACAACTAACTCTCTGAGTACCAAATATGAACTCCTTTCTACCTGGCCCAGGAACCATTATTTCTTTGCTGAAGATGATTCCATACTTAAAACCGACTTGGAAGGCTGCTTTAGACCTTATCTTTTACTGAGGAGGCACTATGAAAGGAGATGACATAGGCCAGGATCTGTGATTTCTAAGAAATAGCATTAATTTAGGGAAGAAAAAATACAAATTCTGATAAGCCTCAGAAGTCCAGAAAATAGGAGAATGGGGGGAGAATTAAATAGAATTTTATGGCTCAAAGAGTTTAAAAATACTGTAGCTCCCCGATGTGCAGGTTTAGAGAGCAGATGAAAGGCAGCAACTGGCCCAGGTCCCACAACTTGGTCACCGAGGACCAGACCTCACACTAGATCCTCCCATCAGAGGTGAGAGCCCTTCCTGCAGGTAACTGCTTCCTGCCAGGAAAGCACTTGTAAGGTAATCCTGCCTGCAGGGTCAGAGAAGCAGACAAATCACAGACCTGCTCCCGGCTCACTAAAGAGACAGCTGAACACCAAGGGGAGCCTGGGCTTTCTCCCCACAGGGAAACTGCAGTTTCTCTAGGTCAGAATCTTCCTTTAGAAAGCATATAAAATACAGTCTGAGTCCCTGCGCCCTGCAATAGGCACCCTTGCTGTCTCCTGCCGACGCTTCCTCTGGCCTTCCTTGGCCACATTTCCAAAGGAGTCCCATTTTTTTTTTTTTAATCATTTCTTCTGTAACTCTGATTATTCTAATGTTTGCTTTTCAAGTCCTGCAGGGGTTTTTCATGCATGATAGATTATTTGATTAGAAGACACAATTCTTCCTTAATTTGATTATAAAACAAACACCAGCACCCTAGTCCCTCTGCCTGCCAGGTAACTCTTTGTGTCTTACATCTTCTGGGCAGTTGGCAGCTTGGCTGCCTGAGGGAATGAAGGTTGGCTGATCTGGGGGAGGTGATAGCAGGGAGAGGCCCATCTCCAGGGGGACTCACCTGAGTGTAGACAAATAGCAGAAATGGATTCAGAAACAGATTCAGTGGTTCCTATTATTTATGGACCAGCAGGTGACCCCAACTTCAGGTTTCCATGGCAACATTTCTGCAGGTATGATGATGCCTGTCAACCCTGAAGGCCTCCCAGAGCAGGGCACAAAGTCCTACTCTATGCCTAGCCTCAAAGGACTGTCCTCTCTCCTCCTATTCACCCCAGTCATTCCAACAATTTTTTTTTAATTCTTTTAAATGTTTGCACACTACATCACAGAGAGAAATTTTAGGATGTGAACCTTTTCCTAAAAATCTAGGAATTAAGTTGGTTTTCCATGTTGCCAGATGCTCCAAATGTATTGGAACTGGCTGTGCTTGGTGTAACAGTGCGAGAAGGTGTATCCACCCCTTCACAGCTTGTGACCCTTCTGATTATCAGAGCAACCAGGTAAAGTGACATTTTTGATATTACAAGGTTTAACTAAAAATACCTGTTTGTATCCACCTAGTCCCACTCTGGTTTTTGTGTTTGTTTCACACTTTGAATCTCCCACCCACTCAAGACATTGAAGGGATTTTCTTCTCCATTTCAGGAACTCTGTCCAGTTGCCATTGAGAAACCACCCAAGAACCCTGGAGGAGGAAGATTCAAGGAGAATAAGAGCAACAGAACCAACCAGGGTTTACAGGTCAGACTCTATTTTGGTGTTGATAATGGAAAAATTCCCTTTTGATGACAAGGACAACTCCTACTACTTTGGGTTCCTTAAAAATTTTTTTTTAAAGTTCCATTTTACTTACTACCAAAATTCCCTTTTTTCCCCCTTTAGTTTTTAACCAAGTTTCAGTTAATTGGCTCAATACATCAAAGGCTGAACAATCACATAAAAGAAATTAAAACTCTGTAATTATGAAAAATGATGTTGTTCCAATAGAAGTAAAATTTTAAAGGTGACTCTGTGGCTCACTTGATAGCACACAGCCTGAGGGGACCTCCATTTGAAGTAATCCTTAGGATGGCCTTTCTGGGCATCCTGTGTGTGGATAGGTCTGTGCAAAGTACACAAACTAAGTTGTTTTTGTTTTTCAGTTTGCAGAGGTGCCCAAACCAATAGTTGATGGTACCAAAACAGACTTGTCATAGACCATGTATTTCCCTCCCCTTTCAAAAGTGTTGATATTTTTCATGAAATTTCCTTGGAAATTCCTCTTGCTTTCTTTGCAGTTAGTCAGCAAGCTCAATGTGCCTGTCATGTTTTAAGAGGGGATGTGACCATGTGAATATTTCTGGGCAGAACATACGTGGCTCTGCTT
The DNA here is from genome assembly GCF_047511675.1 of Marmota flaviventris. Lineage (NCBI taxonomy): Eukaryota > Metazoa > Chordata > Mammalia > Rodentia > Sciuridae > Marmota > Marmota flaviventris. Next base: position 26,052,629 of record NC_092500.1, on the reverse strand, counting down.
AGGGCATGGCCCCCTTCAGGCTTCCCTCTGTCCACAGATCATGGAGCATCTATATGTGGTAAAAACAAACAAACAAACAAAAGAGTACAAGTTCTGCTCTCATTAACCTTGGAGTCTGGCGGGAGCAGACTAATGAAAAATAACAGCATTAGAAAAACAAGAAAGGCTCAGTTTCTATTTCATGACTAATCTGTGGCTTTGACTTATCCATTTGCAGCTACTTAAGGTCAAGTGCCAATATAAATAAGTAGCACATTTTTAATCATTACTGAAAAGTTGATAGTAACTTTAGTTGAATTAAGTAACAGGCAGAGGGAACGTGAATCAAAATGGAGCCTACAGTTAATTAAAGCCTTAGAAAAGCGTGGTGTGCCAGTGTCTGCACTCTAAAGGTCTTTGAGGTTTAATTAAGTCATGGGCTACTTTTCTCTTCCCATTGGTTTGTAAAACTAAGACATAGTGACAGGGAGTTGAATCAATCAGATAGTGGCTTTTTTGTTTTAAATCAGATTTTACCATGGTTGTTTTTAATTTCGGCAAAATACACATAACATAAAATTCATCATCTTTACTGTTTTTAAAGTGTGCAATTCAGCAGTGTTAAGTACACTCACAGCATATGCAACCAGTCTCTAGAACACTTCCCATCTTGCAAAACTCTATACTTATTACCAAGCACCAGGCCTTGTACCAGGATCCCTTGTACCCAGGCCTCTAGTATCCAACTTTCCATTTTCTTTTTATAAATTCAACTACTGTGAATTCCTCGTATGAGTAGAATCAGGCAGCATTTGTCTTTTTCTTTGGTTACCATGGATTGAACCCAGGGGCCCTTAAACACTGAGCAACATCCCCAGCTCTTTTTTTATATATATACTTTATTTTGAGACAGGGTCTCACTAAGTAGCTTATGGCCTCGCTAAGTTGCTGATTCTGGCTTTGAACTTGTAATCCTCCTGCTTCAGCCTCCTAAGGCCCTGGGATTATAGGCATGCACCACCACACCCAGCTAGTATTTTTCTTTTTGTATGACTTATTTCACTTAACATAATATCCTTGATAATTTTTTAGGTGGCTGAATAATTTTTGTCATTTGAAGAATATTATTTAATGGGATCATCTAGATGTACCCACTGGGAGATTGACTGGGGATGGAACCACACTAGCCAAGCACTCTACCACCAAACTACCTCCTCAGCACTTGACTTTTTAAAAAATTAAATTTATTTTCAGCCGGTACATAAAAAACAAAAATGGCACCTACTAATGGGGTAGTATAATTCTGTGGAAATTCATCCAAGTTCTTTTATGTATCAATAATTCATTTCTTTGTATTATTGAGTAATGGTTCAAGCAATAGCTTTTTTTTTAATTTTTTTTATTATTAGTTGTTCAAAACATTACAAAGCTCTTGACATATCATATTTCATACATTTGATTCAAGCAGATTATGAACTCCCATTTTTACCCCGTATATATGTTGCAGATTCACATCGGTTACACATCCACTTTTTTTACATACTGCCATACTAGTGTATGTTGTATTCTGCTGCCTTTCCTATCCTCTACTATCCTCCCTCCCCTCCCCTCCCCTCCCATCTTCTCTCTCTACCTCATCTACTGTAATTCATTTCTCTCTCTTGTTTTTTTCCCCTTTCCCCTCACTTCCTCTTATATGTAATTTTGTATAACAATGAGGGTCTCCTTCCTTTACCATGCAATTTCCCTTCTCTCTGTCTTTCCCTCCCCCCTCTCGTCCCTGTTTAATGGTGATCTTCTTCTCATGCTCTTCCTCCCTATTCTGTTCTTAGTTGCTCTCCTTATATCAAAGATGACATTTGGCATTTGTTTTTTAGGGATGGCTAGCTTCACTTAGCATAATCTGCTCTAGTGCCATCCATTTCCCTGCAAATTCCATGATTTTGTCATTTTTTAGTGCAGAGTAATATTCCATAAAACTTATCGTAAGAAAAAAACAGTGTGGGGGCTGGGAATATAGCTCAGTTGGTAGAGTGCTTGCTTCGCATGCTCAAGGCCCTGGGTTCAATCCCCAAGCAACACGAAAAGAAAAATACAATGTGGTCACTGCATCTTGGCTTCTTGTGTCCTGCCTTCCTGCACCACCTCAACTTTTACACTGTATGGTTAAAAGAAGTGGGGTCACTAAGAGAGAATACTGAAAATCAGCGATAGTCTGGATCTGCCTTCGATGTTTCTCTATGGATTACCCTTCTAAGTTTGGAAAAAGATATTTCGTTGATACCAAAATGTTTTCTTTAAATACATGACTCAGAGCAGAATCTCAATTTGGGTTGATAGGGAGTGGAGTGTGGCTTGTCAAAGGAGGGATATTTTATGCTCTGGGAAACACATTTTCATGCTGAATGTGTAGCATCATGATTCCCACTTGGGGTCCACATGCCAGTCTTGAATGGAGCACCCCATCCCTTGCAACTCTTCCCAGCAGAGAAGCCACGGAGAGCATTCCTTTTACACCCCCGCCCACATCACATGTGTAGTGTGTGCTTCCTGTGTGCCAGGCACTGGGAAGCATACGGACACTGCCCTAGGCTTCACGACCAGAGCATGGGTGATTGTTACTGCAGGTACTTACCGAGCATCTATTAGATGCTGTTATACTGAGCTCCATGGATACACACATGGAAGATACTAATGATTCAGGCACCTCTCTGGCTGTCAATCTCAAGAATCTTATCCATGAGTATCTATGCAACAATAAGAGAGAAAAAAATGTTAATATGGGGGTAGTACCTGAACTGAGTTAAACCCAGAAAGCCTTGCTGTGCCCGGGGCTGTGTCTTAGTCCCTCCTGCCCAGTGCCTGACAGTTAAACACAATCAGTGCGGTTGGTTAAGCCTTTGATTGATGGATAGATTGATTGATGGAGATGGCATTTCAGCTGACCATTGAGAGACGAGAAGCATCCAGACACATGGAGACAGAAGAGCAGGTATTCTTACCAGAGAAACCAGCTTAAGCAGAAGTGCAATAGGAGGCCAGAAAATTCCAGACCACTCATTACCAAAAAACCCTCAGTAATTTAGTTTAGCTGAAATAGAGGATATGGGAAATGAGAGTGTAGCCCACAAAGTTGAAATGACCCTGGAGCCTACACATATAGCACCTTACATGGCTGGCCCTCAGGAGTTTTGACTTTATGCTTCAGTGGCAAAGGAATGCTATCGAGACATTTTCTTTTTGTTTTTAATTAAGAGTTTGCTCATTCAAGGATGTGGTCCTTGGGAGGTAGGTTTTCTGGTTCAGTTGGCTGGACCAGTTGACCTTACACTCCTGTGACCCTAAGGTGCACCCCCATGCCCTGATCCAGAAACATGAGCTGTATGCGGAGTGGCCTACATTCAGAAAAGATCCTGGCCCAGGATCAGGAGTGCTTTTAGCTACAAAAACCAGCCCCGCCTCTTGTTTTTTTGTTTCCTATTTAATAGGTAAAACCTGTAGCCCTCCCCCACCACTTCTCTATTTCCTAACCGTCTTGTATCTGTTGCTCTCACCTGCTGAGGGCAGTTCGGCTGCCCATCCTTTCCTGCTTTCAAGGAAAGGTTGTGACAATCTATGATACAACGTCATTCTAATGTTTGTTATTCTGCACAATATGCTTATCACTCCGTGGCAGACATAAACCACGTCTCCTGCCCTCGAGGAATTTAGATTCAAATTGTTCTTCTTTCTTTCTCTTCCTGTACCTCCTCTTCTCTTCCTCCATCACTTTGAAATGTGCATTTTAATTTCTCATAGATAATCCAAATGGATTTTTTTTTCATTTATCTTGAGAAGTGAAATTAAATTCAGCATACGCCTTTTTGAATAACTTCTGTGGACCTAGCACTGTGCTAGGTGCTGTAGGATTCACTCCCAATTCTTCATTTAATCAATCATTCAACAGTGTGTTTGTTGAGCAACTGTTGTGTGCCAAGCAGACAGATAGTCAAAATGTGTGTACAATGGAGCTTACATTGTACACTTCTGGAGGAAGTGATATTCCTTTTCATGAACAAGTTGAAAATGCACAACAGAAGAAGTTAATAGAAAGAATACCAGAATGGACTGACTTTTGTTGAACCCTGTGCCTTCTGAGCTCAGAGTGTCTCTTTATTTAAGCTTCACAACGGACGTATTTTCCTCATTTTATGCACAGGGAAATTTTGATTTATAAAAATAAGTTGCAAATGGTAGATAAGAGATTTGAATCCAGGCCATTTGACTCAAGGGTTCACAGTTTAGTCATTGGCCTATATTATGTGACCTATGTTGACTAGAAATAAATGTTAAACCACGTAGTAGTTTATAATGCATCTTGGAGGGAGGTATCTAATATCGGTTTCTCTAGGCCTTAGTCTGTCAAAACCTGCCCATCTGGGCCACAGATATGGAGTAGGACCAAGACCTCCACCTGAGGTCCAGGCTGAGGGTAGCTTATTAGCATCCAAGACGCAGGAGAAGACAGGTAGACTGGGGTGTGGCTTGGGGGGAAGGAGTCAGACCCAGGAAAAGCCAGGCATCTTCTCCAAGATAGGGAAAGAAGGAGCATGGAGCAGCAAGAATCTCACGTTCCTGTGGCATCTTGGCAGAAGGGTAGATTTGAGTGGCTAGTGTAAGTTGGAATCAGGGAAAGAATTGCCCTGGCTGGCCCTGGAGTTCTGACCACCCAGGACTGTTCTGAGTAGCCATACTCAGAAGGGTCAATGGCCAGGAGTAATTCAGGGAGTGGCCTGGGCAGCCATACTGTGGGCCATGTCAGCTTTGCCTTTGAGTTCCCAGGTCAGAGAAGCGAGTCTTGCTCTCTCAACACAGAGCACACATCTGTCACTGTCTCTCTGGAAGTTTCCATGTCCATCGCTGTCATTCCCCGCCCCCCCCCACCCTATTGCTAATTATTGACCGTTCCCAGGACCAACTGGAAGTTACACCTCAAGTTCCCTGGGGCAAGTATCAAGAGCTCCTGGGAAGGGGCATTTGCCTGGGGGCGAGAGGGAGGAGCCCATCCCATTTTTTGTTACATTGAACTCTCCATTATTTCTTTGGTGGAAGTGTATTTTGCTATTTCCTTTCAATTTCCCATCTCCTTTTATACTTTACCATCTCCAATGCTGACCACCACTCTGCTCAATTTATATATTTTTATATAAATTGTCCTCTTCTCAGTTATTAATAAAGATGTTAAATAATTCTGAACCAAATACTCACCCCTATAGGGCCCTACAGGACACTTTCTTTTAATTAGTTATGCCATCTTTCATCTCTCTTATGTCCTTTGGTTTCAGATTTCCAGCTGGTTTTAAATCCATGTGACTTTTTATCCTGTCCTGTTTGAACTAATTTCATGAGTGAAAATCTGAGAGACGTTTTACCAAGTGTTGATTCAGGTCCAGGCCTATAGAGAGCTTTGCTATATTCAGTTTTTTTTTCTTTTAACAGATTAATAGAGTACAATTTGGTCTTAATAAACCGAGCCTTCCTAATGCACCTCTTTCTAATATTCTTTTCAATCATAGCGGTATTTTCTCCATTAATGTCACGGTAATTTGAATTGTGTTGACGTCAGACTTCACAAAAGGTACTCTTACTGTCAGGAGTAATCCTCTTAGACCTTTTCAAAGATAACTGTTTCCTAGTGGTTGTGCTATTTCCAATATCTTATAATGACTTGGTTTTTGAAAAAAAAAATAAAAATAATTGGGTATTCTTCGTATCACCTAATTAACCAGTTTCCAGTGTGCGTTCTTACATAAAACAGGGAGGGATTTCAACTCATGAGAGACCAGAGCTCATAGTATTTTATTAAATAATTTACAGTTGTGTTGCCATTTAAAAATAACTCTTAAGTCTTTAAAACGTAACTGACAGGAAGTGAACTATTCTGAGGTTAATTACAAGACTGCATTGGGCTGTGACATGCCGAGCAATGGGATTTTGACTTGATCTATGGAAATCTTTGGAGTGGGGTGAGGGAGGGAGCTCACTGGAGAGCTGGAGAAATTCCCTTTGTATCCAGCTCAGTTGTGCTTTTAAATTAACCCCTTCTGGAGATGGCTCCTCCACATGAGGCTGTGAATTAACTCTTGATAAAAAAAAAAAAAAACAGATCCAAATATCAAATGTCTGAAACATTCGTAGGGAGATCATTCTTTGTTGTTGTTTGTTTGTTTTTGTTTTTGTCTTTCCTGGATTTAAAAAAAAAAATCTTTATCACCAAATTTAGAAAATGTTCTTTTTCTGATTGTTATAGCCAAGTAGTACAGCCATATAACTGCTCTATCTTTTCATTATCGTTATTACATTTTCATGTAAACCTATACATTTATTTAGGTGGTTTTTCTTGGTAGCTCTCTAGGCCACTTATTAAGATTAGGAGAAGTTGTCACAGCAAAGGACAGCTAATCTGACCCTCTTTGAAAGCAGACTGCAAGCATCTGCTTTCACAAGATAGGCCAGGGCTGGATTTTATCCTTCATGGCCAGTGGAAACTTCTCCAAACAATAAGGCTTTAAAATGAAATCCTTTTGAAGTAGCAAGGCTGTCTCTACTCAAGGGGAAATAAAAAGTTAATGAGACAACGTGGCAGGTCTTATGATGCTGTTTGTAGAGCCATTTAAGGAACAAAATATAACTCCCTTTTTAAAAAATCCTTTTTTGTTCATTAGATATAAGGCCATCCTTCTCCTCTACAGAGAGGAGAGAAGTAGCAGGTACTTGGCATGTTTGCAATTTGTGCTTCTGCAGACATCCTTGGTATAAACAGAGGAAGCAGAGAGGGCCAGTAGAAAGAAAAGCAACCTGAGAATCATAGTGAACTTGGATGTAAATGTCATCTGCAGGGAAGTTTACATTTAAAAAAAAATATATGTCTTGCTTTCCTAAGAAGACAGTGGACTCCTCAAGAGCAAAATTTTTTTCTACAATGAACCAGAGATTAAATACTTCAGTCTTTCAGGCTGTGTAGTCTCTGTTGAAGCCACTCAGTCCTGCTGCTGTAATGTGAAAACAGCCAGAGACAATACCTAGACAGGTATTTATGGACAATGAAATTTGAATTTCATGTGTTTTCATAGGTCATGAAATATCCTTCTCCTTCTGACATTTTTCCATGGACCATACAAAAACAGGTAGCAAACAGGAGTTTGCTTATAGGCTGTCATTTGCTGGCTCCCAATCTAGTACAAATATACATCATGTCACCCCCTGCCAGATCTCATGCTGTCCTAAGGACCCTATAGGTGCTCAATAAATACTTGTTCACTTAGCTGTCACCACGTAAGAGTACAGAGTAAGCCCTTTGCTATACAACACACACTTGACATTTGCAAGGGATTTATCTTGAAATCATTGCTAATCCCCCCATCCCAAGTACCACTCTAGCAGATAATTTCTCCCATAAAATGCAGTCAAGTATAACAGAATAATTAAAGTGACCCTTTCAGACCCGTAGTGATTCAATAAATATGGGCTAAAGTCCTTTACAAAGTGATTAAGATAAATTCTGCCACCGAAATCAATTCCCTGTCACGGTACATCATTGCAGTGATGACATTAATGATGAATTTACCTCAATCTGCAAAGCCAATCCATAGTGATCATGAGAGATGGTGACCGCTCTACCATAGAGCACCTGCATTTCCAGATAAGCAGAAGGAGAGAAGGTCCATTTCAGCAGGATGGGCCACCCTGGCAGCTGGCAAGGCCAGCCCCATGAATATTAGACACACAGAGCAGCAGAGCAGATTCTCTCAGTTGCCTCAAGAATCAGGTGTTGGACATCATGCAAGCTCTCCCTGTGATTCCAGTATCTTCCTGATGAACTTTATCACCTAAGTGGACGTTCTCAGCACTTACAAGCCATCAGCCACATGTCACATGGTTTTGCATCTCTGGACCAGAGGGTCATTTTCAAATAAGAAGAGTATGAGTATGAAGTCCACTCATGCTGAGATCTGCTGTCCCTTATATTGACCAGAATTTTAGAATCTTATGTCCTTTCTTGGTCTCCATACTGTTGAAGAACACACACCTGCTAGCTATGGTCTACACAAGACCAACAAAATGACCAAAATGAAGGACATTAGCATTTGTAGGAGAAAAGTAAAAGACATTGTTTGGTCTTGAAAAGGAAAAATGATTCTTGCCATCAGATAAAGGGCTTTGTTTTTTGTTTTTTGGGTGTTTTTTTTTTAGGAGATTTTGATTAGACATTGAAAGTGGAGGAGTAACAGGGCCCATGCCTACATGAGAGACTCCAGGGGACAGACACATCCTTGATTGTAGGCTTGATAAAGCCTGTAACTGGTTAGCATGGGAAGAGATGGTCGTATCTGCAAATCCTAGAGAAGAAATGGCCACCAGGGTGTACGCATCATTGGTAGTAGGTGTAGTAGGGGGCTGAACTGGTGAATTTCTTGTTTTTTTTCCTCCCGCCTGTGGTATGTTTCTTGATTCAAGTAACATAACTGAAACAAACAAACAAACAAAAAAAATGCAAACTACTTTCCAGGGAGTTAAATTTATCTGGAACGACATTTATTTCAGTGTAGTGACTAGTCTGTTGTTGGCCTCCAGTCAATGAACTCCTTTTCTTTTCCTGCATTTTGCCTACATTGGAGCCTCCAGAGGCCATGAGGCAGCGAGCATTTCCTAAACTCGAATGATATCTCTCTTCAGACAGAATGTCAGACTCTTCAACTGTATTTTCAACTGTCTTGTGAGACAAAGACTAATTGGTTTGACCTCATGCTGTCGCATGTTGAGAGACACGAATCTGCAGCGCTCTTCCTTGAATTCATTGATTTCATTAAACACTGTCTGCTTGTGTTTGCAAAATGTTGTAATTTCCCAGTGATTTTTTTTCGAACTGCAGCACATCAACAGATTTTTTTGGAACGATGCCATTTCTTCGCTTTGATCTTATGTTTTCATCTTTTATTTCCAATAGGTCTTCTACATTAAGGCCATCGAGCCACAGAAAATATCGACATTGGGGAAAAGTAACGTGATCGTTACAGGAGCCAACTTTACCCGGGCATCAAATATCACCATGATCCTGAAAGGAACCAGCACTTGTGATAAGGATGTGTGAGTTGAAATACTAGTAATTGATCCTTGGTAATATAAAGCTAAAACCAGTGCAAGAGAATCAGTGTGATTGGAACCTTTCTATAGTCAATTCCATACACTACCGTGAGCCAATTAGTCCTCGCATTCGACATAATTCCAATAAGTAAAATAATTTTAACAGTAAGTTTGAAGTTCATTGTGAAAAAATGTGTCCCATGTCACCTCCCCTCAAAATTTCCGTATATAATTATTTCAAGATATTGCCTATTTGGAGCCCCAATTAATTTTCATTAAGAAAATCAAGTATGGGGGCTGGAGTTGTAGCTAGCTGAGTGGTAGAGCACTTGCCTAGCACATGCGAGATACTAGGTTCGATCCTCAGCACCACATAAAAATAAATAAATAAAGGAAAGGTATCATGTCCATCTACAATTAAAAACAAATTTTTAAAGAAAAAGAAAAAAACAAGTATAAAGTTTAGCAAATATTGTTATTAAAATGATGCACTTGAAAAATTAGCTGCCTACCTTGGAATTGGACAGAATTTTATGAAGCACCTCTTCCAGAATGTTCCCCAAGGTTCAAAGAAAGAAAATTTCAAATTCATTTTGTATGGACATGTCATTGTTTATAACCTCTTTCTATTTTCTGGTTTGATTTTAACTTCATACAATTAAATCACTAATACATACATTAGTGATTTAAAAAAAGAACAAAACACCCAAACATAAATATCTGATTAGTGTGTCACTTGAATGTCATGATTTCTAGGACTTCTTTCCCCCTAACTCATCCTATCAGTGAAATTTTGAGAAAAAAGTTCAGTTGCTCACTGATGTCCTTGATCAAATTGTTACCCCCACACACCAGGAGGGGAAAAAAAGAGAAATATAATAATAATAACATAACAGATAATTTGAGTTTTCTGCTTGTTAGTTTTTGTAAGTTTGGGCTAATTTGGAGCAAAAGATGTTGCCATCTACATGAAGTATAATACTGGGTTTTTTTCGTCATGGAAATACAGTCAAGACAATCTGCTGGAGCATGATGTTTTGGTTTCTAACTGCTAAAACAGATTTGTACAGCATTCTAATCTGCCATGCTTATTTACTGCATTTTCTGTTTTAATTCATTTGCTGCACATCACTGCCGCCCCCTTCCCCTCGTAGCAGTCAATCTGGAATATCTACGATCCTGACCAGAAGAGCTGCTCATCGGCGGCTTGTGCGCTGTACCTGAGCGATCAAGCACACATTAGAGGCCGTATCTATGCAACCTGGGTGTTCTCGTGCCATTTATCCCGGCTAAATACCTTGCCATGAAAATCTTTCATTTTGTAGAGTGAAATCTGTGAAGTTAGACACCTGTGTGTTCACTGAAAGGCAATCAGCTTCACTGGAAAATAAGTCGTTTTCAGAGTATTACCCGTTTCTGATTCTTTATGCTCTCATTTCCATTCTGAGTGTGTCTTGAATTACTGCAGTTATTAAATTAAATGACTAAGAGACCTTTCTGTGTGTAGCATTTCAGTAACCACATCTGTGTGGCGAACCCAAGTTCATGAGCAGCCGACATAATACCCAGTTAATCCTATACCTGAGCCCATGCTAATCCCAAACTCCTTTAATATAGTATTTTTTTAAATGTGCAGTTATTTTGAAGAGAAAAATATCAGGGTAGCAGTGGAATGACCTACATTTCCACCTCTCTACTTCCAAAATTGATAAACAAGTTTGGATTTTAATGATCGGCCATTTGACAGTGAATTTCCTAGAGCTTTGCTATGTATAGAATGTTTGAGGTAGGGTAAGTACCAACTGACTTAAATGGTGTTTTTCAATTTGCTTTCTCAGAAGGTTTATTAATAGTGTTGAAGTTAATAAACATGCATCCTTTAAGTAGTAATTAATAGACTCTCCTATTACTTAGTTCAACTAAGCATTATTCAGACACAGATCAGTCTTAAAGTGTGTTCTAGATGGTCATCGTAGGAGGCTGAGGTTACAGAGGGAATGTTGTAGAAGGCTTTGCTTTGACTCCTGAAGGGCATCAAGGACAGCTCCTGCTGGATGTCAAAAGCACCCAGAACAGTCCCAGCCAATTCCCAGTCCAGAGGCTACCAAGGGGGTAGCTTAGCCCTGATGCAGAGTGACCTTGAAACTCCTGGGCTCAGTTTAGGCTCTCTGCTGATTCCCTCTGTCTGGTGTTGGGTTTTGCCCTCCCAGTGCTTGACTGGGGCTTCTTTTGTTTTCATTTTTTGAAAAACTTTTTTATTATGAAAATGTTCAGACATGTACAAGATTACAAGAGAAAGGGGTGTAATGAACCTCTTTACAAAGTTTCAAAAATTATCAACATTTTTCCAGTTTCCATTCATCTATCTCATCTACTTTCTCCTGGGGGAGGTGGGTGAGTGTAGCAGCTGGAGTTTCTTAAAAGCACATCCCAGACACCATATCCCCTCGCTCATAGATACTGGGTCTCTATCTCTAACAGACAAGAGTAATGTTGATACCATACTCCACAAAGTTAACCATGGTTTCTTAAGATAATGCAATACCCATCGCATGTTCCACTTTCTATTGGGGCTTTTGGAGGGCAATAGTTACTTCCCCTTCCTTCTCCACTTCTAAGCGAAATACAAATAAAAAGACAAAAATGAACACACACACACACACGCATACACAAAAGAGGAACCTAGCCCCAGAACCCCAGATCATACCCCAACTGGGCAAGCGGCCTTTGATGAATCACTAGTTGTCTGCAGCTGTTCTGATGATTGGTACGGTGTTGTAGTTCAAGCGCAATTCATATGCTGTCACCTTGGGCTATCAGCTGTGGTCAGTGTCTGTGTCATGTAAGAGTTCTTTTCTGCCCCTTTCTAGGATACAGGTTAGCCATGTGCTAAATGACACCCATATGAAATTCTCTCTCCCATCGAGCCGAAAAGAGATGAAGGATGTGTGTATCCAGTTTGATGGTGGGAACTGCTCTCCTGTGGGAGCTCTATCCTACATTGCCCTGCCTCACTGTTCCTTCATATTTCCTGCTACCACCTGGATGAGGTATAGTCTAGATTCATGATGTTCGTCTCCTTCTGCTTATGGGTCATATGCATAGAGATCATGGATGTCATGCAAATATATTCAGAAAGAGTAGCCACATCTTTTTTCCTCTCACAGAGTTCCTTCTAGGATTTACTCCTAGAAACTTGTGTACCTGGCAATCAGGTTGTTCCCACTGTCACATGAGTGCTTTAAGCACATCCTGTTGTGCTCTTAGCCATGGCTGCCAGGAAACTCACAGCTCAAATGTTTGTTGAACCACAGCAACTATTCTTAGGCTAGGTTTCTGCTACCGATAAGTGACCTTCTTTGTGATGTGTCACTCCTGCTCATGATAAAATGTTCCTTTCCTACATCTTTCATTTTATAACTGTTAGAGTCAGCTGTTTTGAATGCTTTGAGTGAAAATTGGGAGCTATTGCTCTGGAAAGGAAAAGCAGTATGTACCTTTCAAAGATACTCACTAAGTGAGAGATGGAAATTCCAAAATAAATTCTTCCAGATGAATCCAATATATTAAGGAGGGGGAAAAAATTCTCTCCCTAGCTGAATTTAAATTCACATTCAGATTTTGGAATATAACTTTAAAGAGACTTTCTTCATCTGACACAGCGTGAAGCTAATTTTCAAAGTATTCTCTAGATGAAACTAGGGGCTCACTAAGCTTTGGGAGAAAGGAAAAGAAAGGGAAAAAATTCACCTCTGATGTTCTTATTTAAGATTAAGTGAGAGGTGGCTGTATTAGTTTGTGAGGCTGCCATACAAAGTATGGCAGACTGGGGATGGCTTACACAACAGAAATCTATTTCCATAGGGCTGGAGATGTAGCTCAGTTGAGCACTTGACTAGCAAGTGCATGAGGCCCTTGGTTTAATACCCAGTACTGCAAAAACCAAAAAAACAAACCAGAAGAGAAATCCATTTCCTTCCAGTTCTTGAGCTGGACTTCTGAGGTGGAGGTGCTGGCAGGCTTGGCTCTTCTGAGGCGTCTCCCTGGTGGCTTTTCCCTGGGCCTTCACCACGCTTTTCCCTCTGTGTCTGAGTCCTAATCTCCTCTTCATTAGGCAAATTGGATTAGGGTCCTTCCCAGTAATCTCCAAATATAGTCACATCTGAGGTACTGGGGTTTAGGACAAGGGCACAATTTGGCCCACTTCAGTGGTATAAGGACATTAAAGCTTCAAAGCCAAGGCTGTTGCATGGGACTCCCCAGCTCTGAGACTGCTTCCGTCCTGTGTATAGAAGCAGATGTGCAAGTGGCACTTGCATGTGCTTGGTGAATCCCACCTACCAACCTGGTTAGTCCTCACCACAAGCCTGAGAGACCTTTATGGGTCATCCCTTTGGTAGAGCGTGAACCAAGGCACGGAGAGAGTTCCAGCAACATGGCCTGACTACCAGGTAGTGTGGCCAAGGATGTTGTACCAAGCCTCCACAGTACTCTGCTTTGCAATGAGTAGGGGGGTTTCTCACTGTCCCATCACCTGTGACGTTCTTAGCCTGTGTGTCTTGGTTGCTCTGAGTCTTTGTGCTTTGAGCAAAAATGGGGCTCTGCAGTCTGGCCATCAGCAGATGACGATGCTGGGATTGGTGTTCTAGTAATCATGATAGGTTGGCAGGAGGCCAGCTCAGCCCTGCCCCCTTGCAGCTGGAGGGCTTGGGGCCCAGTGTCTCCTCTCTGCCCTACACAACTTGGCCTGCTGTTGTCCACCCCCTGGTCTCATCATCAGGGCTTCAGCCGGCTGTTGGACCTGACATACACAGGCTCCTGTCCCCTAGAATGAGTGTCTGGTGACCCATGAGAATGGGGACGCCAGCTGTTTATTTCACGCCCAGTGACCACTTGGTTTATATCTAATGATGCACCGAGAATACATGAGGTCAGTTGGGCTTGGTTTTGCCGAGATAAATATAGCCTCCCCTTATATGGTTATTTATATGGTTTCCCAAATATTGGAATTTATACTTTTTAATGTTGTTTATAATTTTACCTTATCCTAAGTATTCCCTGTTTCCCTAAATAAAATATAATTGGTAGGTTGGGAGTTTGATTTTGAAAATTGTCAGATTGAAGAGTCTTCATATAGATTAAATAGCAATCAAACAAAATTCTCTTCAGTTGAAACCTTTTCAAGGTACAGCTGATGATCTGATTATACATGGTGAAATGGCACAACAAATTCAAATTCTATTAAGAAATTTGGGCATTTTCCTAGAATTAAAATAGCATCTGACCTGGATTTTTTTTAATGTGTCTTTAAAACCATGAATTTGTCGCTAATAAACTCAAAGACTCTTAAAGTTGTTTTGCATTTGAAATTAAATTACTTTTCTAAGCTGGGCCCTGGGGCACATGCCTGAAATCCTAGTAATTTGGGAGGTTGAGGCAGGGGAGTCACAAGTTCAAGGCCAGCCTCAGCCACTTAGTGAGACCCTGTCTCAAAATTTTTTAAAAAATTTAAATAATTTTCTCCCTGACATTACTGAGTTTATTATTAAATGTGACTCAATCAACAGTTTTGTTCATCCATGCCAACAACCTGTTGCTTCTTTCCTTCCAGTGGTGGTCAAAATATAACGATTGTGGGCAGAAATTTTGATGTCATTGACAACTTAATCATTTCACATGAACTAAAAGGAAACATAAATGTAAGTCTTCTACTGCTTTGTCACAATAGTTATTTTCTTTTCTTATTTTCTTTTTTTTTTTTAAACTTTTTAGTCCAAGTGAATAACTATTCAGTATTTCCAATAATGAGTTTGTTTTCATGACTCTAAGCTTTGTTGAGGAGTATTCTTTATTTCTGTGTCTTTGGTTCTATAAACTTTTAAAATTTACCTATTTTTAGAAAATTTTTTTTCCTATTGCATGATACATGCTATCTGAGCTATACCAGAAATAACAAGACCTCACACTAATAGTTAAGCATTTCGGGAAATGAACTTGGTATGACAAGGCCTGCCGTTTGCTGCTTGTGTGATTTGTGGCAAGTCACTTTAATGAGACAATGCTTATGAATAAGTGTGAAAATGTTCTGTGCATGGTTGAGGTGTGATGTGAAGGATGGCATTTCTGGGCAGGGTAGGTGGAGGTGTTCCCCTTGCACAGAGAGCTGAAGTTCAAAGAGGCGGGAGACTTGCTAAGGTCCCAGGAATCCTGTCACATGCTTCTTCTCCTGCCCTGGTCTCCTCTGGACCCTTCGCTCTGCTCTCACGGTGGAAACTGTAGGGCAGGTTGGGTCCCCACCCACTGCTCAGTTCTCCCATCAGAGCATCAGGGTTCTCTCAGAATCTCTAGATGGAGGCTGCCGAGGTCAAGAACAAGGAAGGAAATAAGGGACTTTAGATACAGGTTGGGGACTTCAATTGTATTTCTAAGCGCTTCCTCAATGTTCTTCCCCTTCTCTCTTCCCCTTTTCTCTCTTTGATGAGAGATATAAGGGGAACAGCCTCTCTGGGCCCCATCTGACCGCTTAGGGTGATGACAGACTTTGTCTCTACTTGGGCCCAGTGTGGCTCAGGCCTAGCTACAGGGCCTCCTGATTCATCCTAAGCACGTCTAGACATGCTTCAGAGCCAGTTCCAAGCCTCACACATGGGTCATGTGTCCGTGATACAAACACTTCCAGTTGCTTGACTGACTGTCTAACCAGAGGCATGGTCTAAGCATGCTAGTGGATGCTCTCCTTTCCAAATGCTGTTCCCAAATCAGGCACAATTTATTGATCACCCACTGTAGGCAAAATGTTTTTCAGGGTGCATAAACAAAAGATGAGACAAACATACTGCTTTCATGGAGGGACATGGCAAATCTATGCTGGGATTGAAAGTTGTCGTCATCACAAGGTGATAATGAGTGCTAGGTGCTCAATTCCCTTCCATCTCAGAGACCCTATATAGTCCAAGAAGACACTATGTGTCTCATTGAAAGAAAAATTACATACGGATGGAATTAAGACTGCTGCAGAGCTGGGCCTGTAATCTCAGCAACTTGAGGCAGGAGGATCACAAGTTCAAGGCCTGCCTCAGCAACTTAGCGAGACCCTAAGCAACTTAGTGAGACCTTGTCTCAAAATAGAACATAAAAAGGATGGGGATGTGGCTCAGTGGTTAAGCACTCCTGGGTTCAATTCTTGGTACAAAGATCCTCACCTGCTCTGGATGGGACTGTGGCTCAGGCCTGTTTAGCTGGAATCCAGTGGATGGGTCAGGGATGAGCAAGGAGGATGGCTGGGAAACCATATTGAGTTCATGCAAGAAAGTGTCACACTGAAAACCCTGCCATTAATTTTGCGGCCATGGAGAGCTTTTGAAGGTCCTGGAGCAGCAAGTGACTTGAGTACACTGAAGTCACTATTTGGCAATGGTGCAGAGGACAGAGAGGCAGGAACTGAAAAAAGGGTGGGAGACTGACGGAGATGCTCCTGCGGGATCCCCCTGCGTCTGAAACGTGAGCAGCTCTGGCTGGGCTCTCCGCTGGCTGTCATCCGTGGGATGGGTCAGTGGGCTGGCCATGGTGACACGAGAGAGGCCCAGCTTCCCTTAGCATTGAAGCAGGGTGGGGACAACAGCATGGGAGCAAGAGCACCCAGGATGGAGGAAGGAGCTCCTCGGATAGAGTCTGGAAGAACAGCTCCACTCGAAGTTGGGAAAGAAAATAGGTTAGCCAGGAAGGTGACTGAGAAATGGCTTGAAAAAGAGCACTGTTGGAGTTGGTCACTGGTATGAACATGTGGGGTCTTTAGAACAGCGAGGCTGGGTGACCCCGTGGTTGGAGAACTTTCCAGAAGGCAGTAAAAAGCCAACCTGCTTGGGGCCAAGCCTGCTGAGGAGGTGGGTTCAGTGGTTTCATCTTATCACACAAAGGTGATAGAAAAGTGAGACGGGGTCATTCCATAAACTGTAAGGTGGGAGGGAGGTTTCTTGTCCAAATGCCAGCCTCAAATGTACCTCGTCCTGCCCTTCACGCTTCAGCATCAGCGAAAGCCAAGAGGCAGCTAGTTTCCCCACCCTGAGAGCTTTCTTTTCCTGAGCCTCAGTTGTTCTTTAAACATTTATCAGCTTCCCCTTCCTCTCTGAACACCCAAAAATGACAATGTATTTATGTCGTTGCTGCTGTTTTCAATCAACCTGTCCATCGGGCCCCATTTTTTCTGCATAGTTTCCAGTTGTTCCTTCTTCACTTATTGGGGTCCTTTTTTTCTTTTTTGACTTTTATTTTCTCCCGTCCTCCGTCTCTCCTGCAAGCAGCCTTCTCCTCCTCCTTGTGGTTACCGACTTCTGCTAATGATCTGGAGGAGGCTCCCCAACAAAGAGTGACTCAGCCCACCGCAATCAGATCAGGAGCTGGCTCTAGCCAGGGGCTGTGCTCTGTGCTCTGTTCTTCCAGAAATTTCTGGGGACTTAGCTGGACTCCTTCAAAAGACAGTTAAGCCCTTTGGGCCAACGTCTTCCCCTTTCTGGAGACTGCATCAGCCTCTACAGAGCCTATCTTGCCATTGCATAACCTTCTGACAGCTTTCATTATCACAGGTTTAGTAATAATGTGTTGAGAGGCTGGGTTGTGGTTCAGCAGTAGGGCACTCGCCTAGCACTTGCGAGGTGCTAGGTTTGATCCTCAGCACCACAAAAAAATAAACAAATAAAATAAAGGTATTGTGTACAACTACAACTAAATATGTCTATATTCTATATCCATCTATCTATCTATATCTTTAAAAAAATAATAATGTGTTGAGTGCTAACCATGTGCAAGACGGCATCCTAAGCATTTTTGTGTGTGTGTAATCTTTTCCAATGTACCCCTCCTTTAATTGAATGAGACCTTATCTCATTTGATTTAATTTAGGATTCACTTTATCCTCTGAGGTACATGGTGTTGCTACCCCCATTAGACAGACAGGAAAACAGAAGTTGCAAGAAGTTTGGTTGCCTGGGTCACTTAGCTCTTAGAGACCAGAGCTGGGGACCTTAGGTTATTAAGTTGCTCTTTGCTTCTCTCCCAGGTCTCTGAACATTGTATGGCGACTTTCTGCATGTTTCTGGCCCCCAGCTTAAAGAGTTCAAAAGCGCGTACGAATGTTGCTGTGAAGCTGAGAGTACAAGACACCTACTTGGACTGTGGAACCTTGCAGTATCTCGAGGACCCCAGATTTACAGGGTATCGAGTCGAATCTGAGATTGACACAGAACTGGAAGTAAAAATTCAAGTATGTTTCTCTGCTCTCCGGATGGGATGCTCCCACGCCCAGGCTGTATAGGTGTGCTGTGCTGCGACTTTCCACGTGTGTCCTAATTTCTTCATCTTTGTTTTTTTTTTTTTCACAGAAAGAAAACGACAACTTCAACATTTCCAAGAAAGACATTGAAATTACACTCTTCCATGGGGAAAATAAGCAATTAAATTGCAGTTTTGAAAATATTACCAGAAACCAAGATCTCACCACCATCCTTTGCAAAATTCAAAACATCAGGAACGCCAACAGCATCGCCACTTCTTCCAAGAAAGTCCGTGTGAGTCACCTGACAGTGCCACCTGCTATCTTTACCTGAGTTTTGGTAGCTCAGTGGCTAACCTGGGGGCCAGAATGGAATCTTTCATGAATCTTTAGATCGTCACTTTAAATAGAACAAACAAAGCTGGTACCACAAGCCCAAGCATAATTTTTCCAAAATAGCTGGCACAATCCACCAGTTTTCCTGTTTGAATGTCAAAGCATTGAACACACCATTGTGTATAATACTAATGAGTCTTGATAGCTTTTGTTCTAGCCATACATTTAGACCATAGCATCTGCGAGCAGAATCTCCAGACCCACTGACAAATGAGCTGTCATTCTTTTCCCAAATGTGGAGGTGACATGTCTGAGCAATAACCCCAAACAAGGGCCTTTTCTGCACACCCAGAGTAACATCAGAGTCTGAGGGAGACCTGGTAACCTATGGGTCACAAGCCACTTCCTTCCCCATGAAGTCATGCTTCCTGGGATCCTTCTTTTCACAGATATTTGGGATCTATCACTTCAGTGTGTATTTGTGTCCCACAATTAAGATGTGGGACCTCTGAGAAGGGAAACATATTAGAAGTCACCCTTTCTAACATATGCCACATTTGAGGGTCTGCAAAGTCTATATGAAAAAAATGCTTTATGGAAATGGGGATGTCATCTCCATGGGAGAGCACTTGCTTAGCATGTGCAAGGCTCCGAATTCCAGTTCCATCCCCAGCACTGCCAAAAAAAAAATATCTTTATGATCTATAGTCATAAATAATTGGATACAGGACAAGAAAATGAACATATGAGATTGGAAGGCAAAAACATCCCAGCTGCATCAGTTAAGAGCTGTGTGTCCATAGGTAAGTCATTTGACTTCCCTGTGCTTCCCTTCATTCATCTGGTTAAGTGGGTAACAATAACTATAAATAGACACCAGCTGGACACAGGCCTTCCCACCTTCATGGTGGCTGGAAGGAGTGATGCTAATGTTCCTCCCCATTCACAACACAGTCCGAGTGTCTACACTGTGATGGGGACATAGTAGCAAAAACCTCAAACCTGTCCTTATGGCACTTACGTAAAGAGACACATAGCTCAGAGAAAAAGTTAGAAATGTGGTGGGTGGGGGCAAACATTAGGGAGGAAGATGAAGTAAGGGGAATTGAAGCGGAGGCGGGGAGTGTCCAGTGGTGGACAGAAGAAGGCAGCATTTACCTGAAAGGTGACATCTGAGCAAGAGCCCCCGGGGGAGGAGAGAGAGCTAGCCCTCAGTGAGCTGAGCTGGTGTGTCCTGGGCAGAGGCCACTACAGCTGCAAAGGGCCGGAGGCCGCAGCCTGCAGTGTATTTGAGCATCAGTGTGGTTGGAGTGGAGGGAGCAAGGGGGAGCTCTCTCAGGAGGTTAGAGCGTTAACAGGGAGAGCGGGAGATCTTTAGGACCTTGTGGGCCATGGCAAGGGCTTGGCTTTGGAGCTCTGGAAAGCGGCTTTGAGTTTTGAGCAGGGGTACCATGAGCCAATGTACTAAAAGGGTAGAGTGCATTTAGCCCCCAACAGCCCAGCAGAGCATCCCATTTCAGAGATGAGGAGACTGAGGACTAGTTGGTAACTAACTCAAGATCCTGCAGCTAGTTGGGCTGGGAGGGAGAACCTGGGCTGGCTGGTCCAGAATCCACCCCTCCTCTTTGCTCGGTGTCTCCACAGGAGCAACCACGGTTCTAAGCATGGAACTGTGTCTTAATGCGTCTGTGCACACCTACAGAGAAAGAAGGATAGAGAACAGTTTTTCCCTTTTCAAGTTTTATGAAATTTTCATTACCCTCTCCCCACCCCACCCACAAAATAGCTAAAGCTGGAGAAAGCTCTCAGGGACGGTCCGGTCGGCATCGTCAAACTGGTTTTCACCATAAGATGCCTTATTCAAAATCAACCCACCAAGGAGCAGAGGCGTAGAAAGAATGAAGTCCAGTTGCCTTCATAGAATAAAAGGCAGGGGGGCTTCTGCCTCTTTATTGGGCCACTCCTGCAATTTATGGCTCTCAGGGCAACGAGGGCCAGAGTTTGAAGGCCACAGGTCTAGTCTTCACACCTCAGCTGACGCATCAGGAAACGGAGGCACAGTAGATGTTCTTGATTTGCCCAAGGACACTTCGCTAATCTCTCCCCGGGGTGGGATTTGAACTCAGAATCCTACCTCACTCACTGCTTCTTTTTGTATCTCGGGGGACACAACTTGGGGGACAAATGACGTACACAGGTATGATGCTCAAGTCCCTTGGGCCCTAACGACACTCTCTGTCCCAATAGGTCAGACTGGGAAACTTGGAGCTTTATGTGGAGCAGGAGTCTGTCCCTTCCACTTGGTATTTTCTGATTGTGCTCCCCGTCTTGCTGGTGATTGTCATTTTTGGTAAGTGTCCTGTTTAATTTTGTCAGAGAGATTATTCCCCGGGGCTTCTCGTCAGGCAGGCAGACTTCCAGCTTTTAGGATCTGTTTGCTTCAATTAAGTGTTAACGGGTGAAAACCCAAATCAAAATTTGGGGATGGGATTGATAGGCGCACATAGAGGGCTTTGGAAAGATATATATATTTTTAAGGATGCTTCATTAATAAAAGATGGTGTCTTGGTATTTAAGACATATGATCCACTTTGCTTCTGCCGTCCTTTGACTTCTGATGGGAAAATGTCCATCTACGTTATTCCTTCAGCATTTTCAGGGACTATGGATTCCCAGGATTTGGTCACCTCGTCCTGCCTTCTCCCTCTACCAAAGACTACCCCTACCCAGCCCTGCTTTTCCTGACAGAGCTAGACTTTGCCAAGTGTGCTCCATCATCTTTTGCAATGTTCCAAGGTTCCTGTGAACACAGGGCTCCCGTGGTGACAGTCCCCTGGCTGAATTGGGCCCAGGGTGTGTTTTGTTGGGCTACACAGAATCTTTTAAAACTTGAAAGAAGTTGACAATATTTTTAAATTATTTAAAGTTTTTTCTTGGAAGTTTGAAAGAGCTGAATCACTGGAGCCCGTAGGTTTCTGGCAGGAGTTCACTAGAGCTTTGTAGGGGCGCCCCCTGGAGAGAGGACACGAGCTCCCTGGTTTTACCACAGTCTTGTCATCTCCCCAGAGATCACTCACCCCACCCGTGGACCTGCTCCCTGTTGCCATTGAGTTTGTGACCTCTGGTTCTGAGATGCTTTTCATTCCTTTTTAGAAGAGGTCTTCTCACCTACTGATGGAGTACTTCCTATTTGTCGATGCAACACAAGCATTGCCTTTCTAATATTGTAGGCTAGTAGAGGCAGTTGCTGAAGTTTTCCTGGTATCTACTCCCTACCTCCCTTGTTCATTTGTTCATTCATTCATCTCTGCATCCATTCACCTTGTTTTCTACTGAGTCTCTGTTATGTTGCTGCTAACTGTGCAAATCTCTGGCTGGAGAGATGAGTTACAGCCTTGTCCTTTGCCTTGAATAGTTCCCAGTCCAGTGAAGGAGAGAGGGGTGTGTTTGATTAATAGGCCTAATGGAATGCATTTACTTTTCAGAGATCCCCTTTTGTCCTGTTGATTAATTCAGGTATCTTTTATGTTCTCCCCAAGTTGCCCAGCTCCGTCATCTACCTAGAATCTCAAATTGGGCTTGATATTTTCATAAAGTCTTGGCTGTGTTAGCTTCAGCTAAGAAGGTCACTTGTAAAGTCCAAATGCTGGCCTCTGCTTTGAGATTCCTCTGTTCTTAAGCAACCTCATACACATACTAGCCTCAGCGGAGAGTCACGTCAGCTCAGTGATTCTCTGAGCTCTGTGTGGCTCTCCATCCTACTCCCTGTGCTCCATTTGTAGACGTTGTTTCTGTTCTTTAAGGTGAAGTAGGCTCACTGTGGCACATTGCTCTGTTTGTGTCTGCAAAGCCCTTCACAGTGCTCATCCCCTCTTCCACATTCCAGAGAGCACGTTGTCACCAGCAGTTTGAGTAAGTATACTTTCAGTCCCTCCATTCTGTCACAAGCAGACACACTAAACGCACCCTGCCCAGGCCTGCCATCTCAGAACCCATAGGTTTTGCCATGAAAGGTTCTATGACCTATGGATGTGGCCCGCTAACGCCCTTTGCATGCCTGAGTCAGTGTTGCTCAAAGTGCAGCCTGAGGAACCAAGCCACAGTCCTGGAAAGGGGTTCTGTGGCCCAGTAAGTTTGAGGGTCCCTACATACTCAGCCCTATCTTGGAGACGCACAGTGCATGTCTTGGTTAGGGCTGCGACCTCTGTGCTGCAGTCCCTTCCGGTACCATTTATACCTATAGGTAGCAGAGCCCTTTTATTTTGTAATTTCTGTTAAATGAGGAGAAACTTTTTCTAGAACAATAATGAGAGTTGACAGTTTGTTGAGTACTCATTCTCCTTAAAGATTCAGTTCTAAATGTTTTTCGGTGAGTTATTTCTTATGATCCTGTCAACAGGATCTTATCCATCACTATAAGGCGGCACTCTTACAGATAAAGCAACCAGACACAGAGATCCTAAGGAACTTATCCAAGGTCACACAGTTAGCAAATGACAGAGCAGGGACCTGAACCAAAGCACTGAATCCATTCTGCTTACTTCCTCCACAGCAGGGTCAGAAGCAAGATGGGGCAGAGAAAGAAGCAATGTTTAGATTTGGGGGGGGGGGTCCTATGGCTTCCCCATTATGTCACCCCATTAGAGCAATGCAAGTTTGGCTTATGTAGCCAACGGAGGATCTGTGGTTTCTTTCTGCATTTGCCTCACAACTGTTATTTCTCCAGGGATGTTTAGAAACATTGAAAAAAGAATGGAACAATATCAGTGGCCTGTGGCTGTAGGGAAACGTGGCCTGTTTCATTACTTTTCAGCCAGCTGGGATCTTTGGTTACAAGCGAAGGTTATTTGATTTAGTTTTCACTTTTAAAATGAGTGGATTTTTTTTTTCTTTCTGTAGCATCTTCCTCTTGACAGTGACCTCTCCCTGGGAAATCTTCCTTATATCATCCAGCTCTTAAATGCTCTTTTCTAGTTTTCCTCTCTCCATCTCTCCACCCCTGATTCTTTTCCTCCTTTTCGGTTTTGTTCTTTTAAATGTACACGTCTGCACGTCTGCCTGATGCAGCACCTCTGTCTCCCCAGCGGCCGTAGGGGTGACCAGGCAGAAATCAAAGGAACTAAGTCGCAAACAAAGTCAACAGCTGGAGCTTCTGGAAAGCGAACTCCGGAAGGAGATCCGCGATGGTGAGTCCAAAATTTTATTTGTAGAAAAACAAGCCTATTTTACTCGTATTTTAATTTTCACCCTTACACGGCGATGGCCGCAGTAGTGAGAACTGTTTGTGTAATAGAAGACCAGAGAACAGCAGGGCCTGGGCCTGGCTTTGTGTTTTATTTTAGCTCTTCTCTGCAGCCAACCAAGTAATTATCTATTGTTTCTTCTTTAATGAAAACCAAGGTCATACTCTGTGTTAGACAAAACAGCAGAAGATCTTATCCATTGTTTGTGGAGTTAAAATATTACTCTTGGGATTCTGTTTTGCAGGCTTTGCTGAGCTGCAGATGGATAAATTGGATGTGGTTGATAGTTTTGGAACTGTTCCCTTCCTTGACTACAAACATTTTGCTCTGAGAACTTTCTTCCCTGAGGTAAAGAAGCATTGATCATATTCCTAAGGTTGAGTCTTGAATAATAATGAAGGTGTTTGCTTTTCCAAGGCAGCTGTAGATAATACACTTGGTTCAAAAATCTAGGCTTAAGTTGGAGCAGAGCAGGAAGGCAGATAATTATTAATTGCATTGATCAGGGTCAAAAGCAGTGATGGGTCACTGGTGATTAGTCTTTGTCCAGGAACAAAAACCTAGTAGGGCTGGAAGTTCAAAGGGATGATTTTTTTTTTTTTTTTTTTTTTGCTTTATTTTACTACCAGTTTAGCACTGAATTGGTAGCAGGGAAGTGAGCTAATTCATTTAGAAATCAATAAATTGTGGGCTGGCCAATTTGTTGTGTTTATCTGCTTGACTTACATTGCAGCTACTAGATTATTCACTATTACTTCTCAATTGGAAGTGAGGAGTACGCTCAGCCAAAAGAAAGAAAAGCAGACGTGGATGGAGTTTGGGTTGTGGATAACAGGCATTTTAGCAATGTTTATGCTTTTCTTGGGCAGTTTTTCTTCAGCTGACCCATTTGTATTATCCTTGTTTAGTAGAAACAGCAACACGAAATGATTAATTGTTGTAGAACTCAGAAGAGTAGTCTACTTAGCCTTTTGGGTTTTGGGTCTCACCTCTGTTCAGACACCTCCATTTCCTCACCCACTCACTCAGCCTTCTTCATTTACCCTCCCAAGACTTTGGCGAGGTCCTCACTCATCCTCTGTATCATCACCTCCACGTCTGGATGCCCCAGTTCCGCCATCTTGCTTTTATTTTCTGGTCCGGAACTGGTGACCCAACCACAGAGACCCAACCTCTGGAACCTGTCAGCACTCATGTTTCAGTCTAGACTTCTAAGCAAAGCCAGAAATCTCTCCAGGTCAAAGGAGAGTTTGTATCACCTTACCAGAAGTTTGTCAGCTACATTTGGCTAGAAGCCTAGAGTTCAGAAACCCAGACACATGCAGTAAGCAGTTTCCAGCTTCTCCATAATTCTAGAAGTGGACACCATGATGTGCGATGCTGTGTCTGGAGGTTGGGATACCTCCATAAAACACCCACATGTTTTTGGAGCCAACCCTTAGTACTGTAAATCAAGAAGGCTATAAATAAGATTTCAACTTTTTGTACTTGTATTTTTTTTTTTAACTTATCCTCCAAGATGACTGGGCACCAAGATTTGCCATTTGCTGCCTCATCCATTTCTATGGCAGTACTCTGCTCAGGCAGGGGAGTTCAAGTCCCTGAATCAGATAGATGACTTCGCAGGGCCTCAGCAAAGGTTGCAACTTGAGTCCGATTTCCCAGCAATCTGAGATCCCCATTAAGAATTTAATAGCAATAAAATAACAGAGATTTCGACCATCAACAGGAGTACTGTGTGGCCTTTTACAGTTAATGATTGCCCTTGAGTGCTAAATAGAATAATCTGTGGCCCAAAAAAAGAAATCTTCCTATCTTCTAAATTCAGTAATCAAGAGCAAGACGGAGTGACCAGGGTAAAGGAACACTGTTACAAGCTGAGTGTCTCAAAAAAGAAAAGAAAAAATCCCAGCAACAGTGCTGCATTACTTCGGAGACGAGAAATAGTTGAAAAGGGCCAACTGATTTAACTCCAAATTATGTGTAATCTTGAAAGGCACCTGGGAAAAACCATAAAAATTGAAGTCAGAAGGATCATTAAAAGAGAGGACATGGGAGAAACAAGCATTAATTTGTCACAACCGTATCAAGAAAACCTGAGTCAAAATTGAATTTATAATAATTAAGAAAGGAGAGAGAGAACAGGGAAACATTATATTAGGATAACGCCACTTGAAATGCACCCCAGGCTGCAGATAAGTCCTCATATTAATTAGGCGCTTTGCTGATTGATCAGGAGCCAAATCCCCTAGGCCTGGAGCTTGGGTGTTGGAAGGACTTGACTGATTGACACCTACAGACAGCAGTAGGCAGAACGCAAGGGAAACAGGTGCCCAGGCAGCCACAGCTCACCTGCCCCCTGGTTCTTTGCCCTGCCTGTTGTTTTTGGCTTTGATTGCCTTGCTTCTCATAGCAACTCTTCTTTGATTTGCCAAAAATAGGGGAAGAAATGAGGGTATGCAGAAGCTCTACCCTCCTGGAAAAAGGGGAATCCCAATGGAAGGAGGAAGGCCTAGAATGCAGCCAGCCAGGGTGGCATTTCCCTATCTAAGGTCAGGAGTCAACCTGATTAGCCGAGCATAGTGGCCCACGCCAATAATCCTAGCAGCTTGGGAGGCTGAGGCAGGAGGATCGAGAGAGAGTTTAAAGTCAGCCACAGCAACTTAGCAAGGCCCTTAGCAACTTAGTGAGACCTTGTCTCTTAAATCAAAATAAAAAGGGCTGGGGATGTGGCTCAGTGGTTAATGCTCCTGGGTTTAATCCCTGGTACCAAACACTAAATAAAAAAAAATTTTTTTAAAGAGTCAACCTGTTTAAACTGCCCATTTATGTGAAATTGATTCAACAGGAAAACAGTAGAGACTAGAAAATGAAATCCAGGATAGGTTCTTTTTTTTGTTGTTGTTGTTATGGTTTAGTTTTTGGTATTGCTTCTTGCTTTTTCCTCCCCCCTTTTTTTCTGAGGAAAGTATGACCACAGGGAGTGGGAGAGAGAAGAAAAAGAAAACTGAATGTTTGAGTTTATGTTCCATTAAGTTGATTCATTTAAAGTGATACTCAGCATGCTTTTAAATTTTAATTATTAATTGCACTAAGATTTATGATACATTTTTAAAAACTCAAAAGTTTATGTTTAGGAGCTCTGTAGCATAGTACATAAAAATATTTTTCAAAACCAGTGGGATAACAGCATCATCACCTAGTTTGCCAAATTCGGGATTTCAGAGGACATGTCACTAGCTGACATGGATTGCAGGAACTCGATCATTTCATTTCCACGCTAAGCCAGCAAGGTGGGAGCCATGATCGTCCCCATTTTACATATGAGGAAACTCAAGTGCAGAGAGGTTAAGTAACTTGTCCAAAGTCATGCGACCTGTATGAGATAAAACCAGGTAGTTTGGCTCCAGTAGCTACACTTTTAACACCCCTCCTACCCCCTTCCCAGTGACAGTGTGTACCCAGACAGTAGATGCTACTTAGCTTAGACCTGTGAAAATTTACCGGCATAATTTAGTGTGTATCCTTGGAAGGTAAATGCTTGAGGAGTGGTCTGACATTTGCATAATCTTCTTCAAACACCACTTCTTTAACTTTCGAGTCCATTCTTTCAAAATGCAAGATGATACTTTCATCCACCAAAAAATGGGACTCACATGCAATGACTGTTACTCTTCGTAGAGGCTTTCAGATTCTTTGGTGTTTCTTGAGAGCTGAATAATAATTATTTATTATGTATTAGAGGTTATGTAGCAAGCATATGCCCGGGGGCTCTTCAGATTAGCAAATAGCGTCTCTACTTTATTAAAACGGACTTGGGTATTATAACAAAAATACACTATTCATTTCCTTTGGATGTTATGAATAATAAAAGTGTCTCCTTCCTCTCAGTCAGGTGGCTTCACACACATCTTCACCGAAGATATGCATGTAAGTCTCTAAGTTTTCATTTTTAGCCCAGTGACTGCCTGACTTTCATAGTGTTATCATCAACATTATCATCTCCATTATTATTGCTTTGAATTTTTATTGTGGGTTTTTTGGATCATGAATTCAATATTAAATAATTCATTGTCTTGGAAAACCCATTGTGGAATCTACTTTCTAACTTTAAACGTTCGAGTATATTATTATATTATATTATATTCTTTGGTGTTTTTTTTTCTTTGTTTTTTTTTTTTTTTCCAGAATAGAGATGCCAATGACAAGAATGAAAGTCTCACAGCTTTGGATGCCCTGATCTGTAATAAAAGTTTCCTGGTGACTGTCATCCATACACTAGAAAAGCAGAAGAACTTCTCAGTAAAGGACAGGTATTAGTCAATTCTTTTCTATTTTGAAAGCCCCTTAAGCAGAGATGATAAAACCTGAGCCCCTTATTTCACTTCCAAACCACTTCTGAACCTGGATACACTCTTCCAGAGGCCTTCTGTGGGAGCCCTTAGCAGCCAGGGTGTCTGCAGTGCCATCACACCAACCCAACACAGATTTTATTTTGAAGACACACATGCACACAACAACCCCCTCCCAAACCCTGAAAAACCCCTACACTGAGAAAACAAATTCTCAATCAGAAAAGCAGAAGTATTATTTTTAATTAAAAAAAAAAAAAAAACTAAACATTTGGGAAAGGATTCACTTCTTGATACCACTCTAGTTTAAGGGCTAAAAACACAGAAAATGTCCTAAAGTTGGTTTTATGACAGAAAGATAGTAGTGGTCAGAAACTACATATGAAAACACTAAAGCGCCCGAGAAGAAGCACCCCCTTGCCCAGTAAGCATCCTTGGAAGCCACTATGAGTGTCCACCCAAGCTAGCAACTGGTGGTTAATGGAGGCTCTGTTTTTAAACAGGTGTCTGTTTGCCTCCTTCTTAACCATTGCTCTGCAAACCAAGCTGGTCTACCTGACCAGCATCCTGGAGGTGCTGACCAGGGACTTGATGGAACAGTCCAGTAACATGCAGCCCAAACTCATGCTAAGGCGCACAGAGTCGGTGGTTGAAAAACTTCTCACAAATTGGATGTCCGTCTGCCTTTCTGGTTTTCTTCGGGTAAGTGCCGTATCCTCAGCAGTGTCAGAGGTAAGACAATAGGCAGTTATTTTTAGTAGATACTGATGTCTTTGCCTGAGAAAGTCCTGAATGCACCATAGTGTCAGCGTTTAACCACATTCAATCCTGGTCCTTACTGGGAGCAGACAGAGGGGGAAAAAAATCACTTTCTCTGTAACTGGCCTGTGCAATTGTGATTCATTTAGGATTTTCTCAGGTAAGATTATCCAAGTGAGCTCACCTTCCCAGCTTTAACACCCAGGGCCCCGCCTGCCCATTTAAGATAATGTACTGGGAAGAGGAAATAATTCAGGCATTGACAAAAACACTGTCTTCAGATCCTCTGAAGCATTTTAGAAGTACCATTACCTACCAATACACCATGAGCTAATGACAGTCGATTCTTACCAGCCATTCCAGGTTAAAGAAGTCCCCAAAGAGCCTCCTCCCTCTAGAGTTCACTGTCTTGGAGTGATTGACTGAACGTGGTTGCAATTTAATTGAATCTGAAAATCTTTTCACAAGCAAACTTTCCATAGATTCCATGGTTAGTACAGTGGGCTGGTGGGCTTGATCTGAATCTAGACTTTACCACTTATTTGTTGTGTAGCCAGTAGAATTGGAGAAAAGATGACTATTTTGGGACTGTTTTGAAGCACAGATGAGAAGATGTATGCAATCCCTTAGTACTGAGCAAGCATTCCATAAATGCTGGCCATTATTATTATAAAATATTAATATGAAAATAAAGGTATGCCTTGAACTCAATCTTTCTTTGGCCCTCTGAGGACCCCAGTACAGAAGGTTCTTATCCTTCTTTAATTTTACCAGTCATCCAGGTTCTAGAAAAACTGCATAATTGTGTATTTGCAGCTAGTTTCAAAATCTAATTAAACTCTGAATAAGATACACTGCTATGCCACAGGTTTTAACAGTGCTACTTAAGTTTAGATCCAAAAGCAGCACTTTAAATAGACTGTGCTTAGTTTAATGTTTAATGCAATCTTAGAGTAGATGCACAATTTTTTAAAAATTTTTTTTACCGACTCCTTCTTCTCCTGAGGCAATGCCCGTTTATTAAGATTAATGAAATCTGCCTTCTTTTCTGTTTACTTGGTATAAATCATCATATGCTTTGGGGAGGTGTCAAGTGGTTATTTTGGGTGTGAATATTTTTTGCTTCCCACTATTCTCATTTCAGCCAAAACTGCTGCTGATCAGAGGCTGGGAGCCTCTCGCCCAGTTCCCTGGTCTTGGTCTTCAGAGGGCATCTCCTGCCCCCCACAGTCCTGCTAAACCCAGGGCTCATGGGCTGGCCCAGTAATCCCTGCTTTTCATAAGCTCCTCAGGGTAATCCTGTGTGCCCATATTTGAGAACCCCTGAAGGAGCAGAAAGCAGTGGACTTGGGGTCTTGTTAGAAGCAGAGAGGCTAGCGGGGTGCCACTGGACCAGCTCTTTCCATCCGGGCATCCCTTTTCTCTGCACCCCAAGAGGGGTGTGGTCATTGGTTTTAAATTCCCTAAATTCCCCTCCAGCGCTGTCTTCTGGGATCTTGTGATGCTTACTCTGCGCTCTCAAAGGCTGCTTTGGGGCTTGAAAGGGGTGAGGTATTCAGAAAATCTGGGCTTCCAGCCCAAGCGGCCCCTTTGAGCAAAGCATTCTGGGTCAGGATTTCTCGGTGCTGATTCAAGAGTGTGCGGGGAGCACTTGGGTGTTGAGTGGGAGGCTCAGCTCCCCAGAGGAAGTGGCATCCAGCCAGTCGGTGATACTTGATACTTTCGCTTTCAGTGGAATAATTCCTTGGGGGGGCGGGGGGGCTGCGGAGCCATCTCAACCAGGTGCCAGGGGACTGTGGGCCATTGATGGCCCTGGGCATCCCACCCGGCTCCACAGATGTCTAGTGGGCAGCACTAGCTCCACCAGTGCTAGGTAATTTCCTCCTCCAAAACGCTAAGGACTGGTGGGGAAAACAATTGGTGGCTGCCATTTATTAGCGTGCCAAGCATCATAGAGCTTTTCTCACTTTTTCTCATGTAATCCCCTCACAGTCCTGTGAGGCAAGTGCCCCTCTGATCATGTTGCATTTGGGACAAATGAGGCACACAGAAGAGGTGGCACTCTCTCCGGGTCCTGCTGTTGGTGTGGAACAGCATCAGAAGCTAGACCTCTTAGCCACCCCACTGTGTGCTGAGAAGAGGGTCAGCCCTGTTCTGCTGGAGTACCTAAGCCTAGCCCCTGTGGGAGGGGAGTCAGTCCCCAGCAGGTGTGATTCACCTAGACCTTGTGTTCTGTGGTGAGAAAGAAGCCTCATGGCCCTCTGGTTCCCTAAACTGACCACGCATCAGAATCCCCCACCCTACCCCTGGAAAGGTTTGAAAACTATGGATGCCTGTGCCTCCTCTCCAGAAAGGAGAGGAGCTGAGTGTTTGGGCAAAGTCTTAGAGGAAATGAATTGGCTTGTGGTCCAGGGAAAGGAATAACCCAGACTACTAATGAGGGGCCCAGAGGGCCCAGGCATCTGAATTTCTACTAGTGCCCCAAGGGATTCTGGTGATGACTAGCCAGGTTTAGAACCTTGAATGTGGGCAGCAGCGTAATCCCAGATGTCACTAACTCAGTGTGGTTAGTCTGAAGAATCCTGACCAGAGGACCCTGGAGTCAGTAGCTGTCCCTTCACACAGTCCAGGAGACCCGGCCCCCCCCCCCCCCCCGCCCCATCCAGTCTCTATGGGCATGCCTTTTCCCCTGCACAGAGGTGCTCAGCCCCATCTCTGATCTGCTCTGGAGGAAGAGAGAAGTTTGGCTCTGGGTTTGTGGTCAGGACATTACCCAAGGGGGTGGGGAGAAAGAGCAGAAAACAGTGAATTTGTGAACCACCAAATAAAGGAAGTTTCTCATGAGCGTTAGAGATCATATTCGGTCCCACTGGCCTCCCCGCCTTGGAAACATTCCATCTCTTCCCTGCACTGAAGAAGCAACTCAAGGTTGTTTCAGTAGGGGAGACAGAGGGGGTGAAGGGAGCCCAGTGGAGGGTGGGACATGGGAGGAGGACAGTGGCAGAAGGGGCAAGAGGAAGCCCCAGGGCTGGGAAGGGCAAATGTGCTTGCAGTTAAGGATAAAGGAAGGGATAGGATGGGTGGGGTGTCCCCAGGAGACTTAAAAGAGCTCATAGGTAATTTACCTGTTCAAGAGAAAGCATGTGAAAGTCAGTGGGATCGTTTGAAAACTGGGCATGATGGCTCTAAAACTTGACTTTTGTAAACTGGTGCTTCCAGCCATAGCCACGTGGCTGCTTTTTATCTTCTCTAAGGCACTTTGACTTCCTGGCCCTGTCAGCGTTCTTCCTCCCCCATGTATCAGCTGACTATCAGTGGATCATAGAAGGTTTATTATTTAGCAAACACTCTCTAGCTGACCTAGGGCTACATGCCTTGGGAGGATGCTGTGGAAGCAGAACACACTGCCTCTGGCATGAGCTGCTCAGAGTCCTTCCCAACAGAGAGTAGCTACCTGTTTGAGGTATTTTAGTAACAGCCTGGAGGAGGCAGCTCCCCATCCAGGAAAAAGAGCATGTGGCAGAAGTTTGGAATCAGAAACCATCAGGACAGGGCTGAGCGTTTGGGCAAAGTCTTAGAGGAAATGAATTGGCTTGTGGTCCAGGGAAAGGAATAACCCAGACTACCTCTGTGGCTCAGTACAAGCATAGGTGCCTGGATGGGATTGTGAGGAGGTGTCCTGGGACAGCCAGGGACAGGCCTGGCACATTGGGAAGAGACAAGGCTGCAGACAGTTTAACTGAAGTCAGTGCCCTCGTGAAAAGCTGTTCACACACACAAAAAAAAAAAAAAAAAAAAAAATCATAAAAAACCCTCCTTGGCAAATGTATTAATGTTCATATATTCATCCTTATTACCAAGGCTAATTATTGTGCATTTTTTAAAATGTCATTTATTTTTGGTTTGCTAAAAGCAGTTAAATAAAAATGTAAACACAGGTTAATCTCAGCGTCTACTGACTGTTCCTTGGCAGTAACCCACAGGTGAGCATGGTCTACCATGTATGCACTTAAACTCAAGGAAACAGAATTACAGGGGTGTGCTGGTGCAAATGGATGCATGCATGCGCAAACGCGCATATGCACCGGGGAAGGAGAGGAGGCGGTTTCCTGGGTTTTGCTCTCAATCCCAAGTGAAGCAATATGTATTTTCTTGGGAGTTTCATGTTGATTGTTAGAAAACACTGCCTCCTGTCTCTTGTCGTATTGCCATAAATTGAAACTTTAATTCTTTGGAAAGTACAGTGGCTTCCGCGGAAAACTAACTGTTGCTTTTGCATCTTTTCCAAGGAGACTGTTGGAGAACCATTCTATTTGCTGGTGACGACTCTGAACCAGAAAATCAACAAGGGTCCGGTAGACGTAATCACTTGCAAAGCGCTGTACACCCTTAATGAAGACTGGCTGCTGTGGCAAGTTCCCGAATTCAGTACTGTGGTATGTTTGCCATAAAGCACTGTATCCAGACTCAGAAGTCCTGGCTGGGAAACAGGGTGGGGGTGGAAGGGGGGTGGGTCACTTAAAATGAACTGACACCCTTTATGACAGGCAGCCTCATACGTTTAGTTAATTCAAAGCAGTAGTTGATAAAATATTAACACGTGTTCACATAATAGATTCTAATTACTCGGATTGGGTGAGAAAGCATTGTAATGATGCCTGGGGTACTCATCAATTTCCAAAGATTTTAATATCAGGATTGCTTATAGCTTTCAGCATCATCAAAGGAAATGCAAAGTACTCCCTATTCAGCACTTATAATTGCAATCAGAATTTCTCAAATGGCTCTGCTCTGGGAAGACAATGTGTGAAGATATATTTCAACCAAATTGAGGCCGTCTTATTTTAGAACGATAACACAAGACAAATTCCACTGCGTTCCCCATGCAACATGACGCCCTTACTTTATTTTCATGGATTAGTTACAAATGTTTGGTGTCATGCACTTAATGTACTGTGATCTCATAGATATTTTTAGAGGGACGCTGTAAATCACTGCAGGAGGATGACTGCCTGGCTGCCGAGGGTTTTACCCTTCAGAGAACTTCCTTTTAACCCATTCCCACTCCACCCACCTGCTATCCTTCCTATAGGAGAGAGACCAAGCGGGGTCACATTCAAGAATTTCAGAGAGGGAGCCCCGTGAGGGAACTATCTGCACAATGACTTAAGAATTTTTAAGCTTTTCTGTTAATGTTGTCTTGGGAACGAGATTGCTGTGTTTTGGTTTGATCTTTGGCTTTATGGAGACTTGGCTTCTTTACCATCTCCTTTAGTGGAAAGGGAGGAAAAGATTACGTTGGGGTTTGGGCATTGCTCGCTAAGGAGCTGAGGCTCCTGTGGCTTCACTCTGGATGGAATCCTGTGCTGTCATCCTGGAAGAATTCACTCCCTAATTGGAGAAGGCACCACACTGTTAAGAACTGGGCGATGGTTATGTGCTCTGGTGGGCAAGGAGTCCATAGATCAGCTAGTTCCATTGCACCAGATGTAGCTTATTCCTCCATTAAAGATGGCACCCTGCTCCACTGCCATCTGAGAGGTGGGATGCAGAGCTAGAAGTCCACAATCTGCATCTGAGAGAGAATGCAGGGGTTCTCAAACTTTACCATGCATCATGCTCACCGAGAGAGCTTATTAGAGCTGGTTATCACCCCAGAGTCTCTGCTTCAGTGGGTCTAGAATGTGGCCCGGGAACCTGCATTTCTAATGAGCTACCTGATGTTGCAATGTTGCGTTGAGAACTAGTGTTATAGAGGTTAAGAAGCAGGCGGGTTTGAATCCTGCCACTGGCTACCTATGTGACACTGGGCAAGTCTCAAACCTCTTTGTGCCTCAGTCTCCCCATGTGCAAGACAAACATAACAGTCATGGCACCTGCCTATCACATGGGGCCATTATGGGGATTAAGAGAGTCTCGTTGTATAAGGCACTTAGAATATCACCAGACATATAAGTGCTCTGTAGAACTTTATTCATCTTAATCCAGGTCTCATTCAACATGTCAGAAACACAGATTAAATCTAGAAGTGCCTGGACCTTCCATCAGGATTGGAGATTGGGCCCAGGAATGGATATATTTTTAATATCTTCAGATAATTCTGACATGTGACCAGTGTGGAGAACAAAAGACTAGCTTTGTATCAGGGCCTGAGGACTCTTGTTGATCCTGGTTTTGTCTGCAAACCCAGGCTCTTTGTCCTAACCTAGAAGATGCTCATGCTTTTACTTTGAAACGTTTTCAGAAGCCCTTAGTTGTCTGTGATAGCTTGGATATGGTTTGTTGCCACCAAACTCACATTGAAATTGAAGCATAAGGGTACTGCTAGCTGCCAGGGCCTTCAGAGCTAAGTAGGCCATGAGTGGGGTGGAGGTAGTCCCGTGGGAGTGGGTCATTATCATGGGTGGCTTTCTGGGCTGCTTTCTTCTCCCTCTTGGTGAGCAGCCCTTGACCCTCACCAGAAGCCGGTAGATGCTGGCACTATGCTCTTGGACATCCAAAACTGTGAGCTACTTTAGCGTCTTTCCTTCATAAACCACCCAGCCTCTGGTGAGGCTGACATTTGTTATAACAACAGAAAACAGACCAAGAGGGTCCCCAAAGAGAACTGTTTACATGTGAATGGAGGTGGGGGAACCCAGCAGTATTTCACTTTCATGAAAACATTGAAACTTGACAGGAAGAAGAGGGAAGGAAGGGGGGTACTGGGGGAAGAAGTCAGATGCCTGAAGCAACTTTTGAGGTTTGAGTCCTTTTTAATGCTTCACATCTGAATGCTTCTTCTGCCTTTCATTTTGAAATATTATTTATTTCACAGTCAATTAAGACCATGTGTTTCTGATTTGTTAGCACTCAACTCATCAAAACGTTACTTGATGTTGAAGAAATTCATGTTGACTCTTAAAAAAATTTTTTCTTTCTTTTTTTTTTTCCCTCTCACAGCCCCAGGGGAAAAGGTGAATGGAAAATTAAATCTACATTGCTTCCTCTTCAAATTCAGATATACGGGTGGTTAGTTGAGACTGGAAAAGAGGGCGGGCCACTTGTTTCTAGGGGCCTTTCCTGTAAGAATGGTTTTTAAATCTCTTTTATTGGACCTGTCCCAATGTCTCTTTCATGGTGGGTGATTATACTAGAAGCCCAAGAGAGGGCACATGATCCCATCTAAGCTCTTGTGACAAAACGTTAGCAGAAGGTCAATATAAAAAATTTAAGGTTTTTCATTTCCTTTCAGGCAAGTTCCCCCAGCCTGAACCATCATATTTCTAATTTTCTTCCTTCCTCCCTCCCCTTCCATTTCCCACTTCACTTCTCCCCCCCTCCCAAGCTATACACCCAATGGTTTTAAAGTCTTGCTTTGCTAAATTTGCCAGAGGTGGTTTATGTAATTGAAAACAAGGTGTGGTGAACAAACTCATTGTGTGTGTGTGTGTGTGTGTGTGTGTGTGAGAGAGAGAGAGAGAGAGAGAGAGAGAGAGAGAGAGAGAGAGAGATTCTTTCAAGGAAAGGAAAGTCAGAGAAAAAATGGAGAACAGCTATATGAGCAACTTGAAATGACAGAGCCTGGTGCCATAGCAGGGACACTTTTGAGAACAAGCCCCGAACCCCCATTCGACTACATGCTCAGAAACACAGCATCTCGTATAACAACCTAAAAGTTAGGTTTCACACCTCTAAGATTAGGATGTGTTCTCCCTGAGGTGTGGGGTGTTTTCTAGAACATAAAGCCATCCTGCCAACTTCTTATACGTGAAATCATTATACTAACAAATGTGCCCTGGAAAGTCATGCTTTGTTCCTTACGTCCTGGGTGGAAAACTCCTGTCTTTCCTCAGTCGGAGCCAAAAGCCGTAAAGCTACTGTTCCTCTTATACCAAGAGCTACTGGCTATCCGGGTGCCCCAGGCAAGCCCAGTGAGGCCAACCACCCTAAGATCAGCTTGCTCCCAGGGCTAGCAGCTGGGGAAGGCTTGTCTGCACACAGGACCCTAGTCTTCCTTTAATATCCAGGAATTTAGGTTCAGACAAGGAGAATAGGAACAAGTCCTGTTGCTCTGCTGTTTTTCTCCCACTGCAAAATTATAGCCCCACTAGATTTTGTCATGGTGCCTCTCAGGCCCTTCCTCCCCTGCCCTGTGTCGAGCATGATTTCATTACAGATCACATGCAACTCTGGAGGAGCTAGCAAAAGCTTGAGGATCTCAGTTCCAGGAACATGTACCCACATGGGAGAAAG
Organism: Marmota flaviventris; assembly: GCF_047511675.1. Taxonomy (NCBI): domain Eukaryota; kingdom Metazoa; phylum Chordata; class Mammalia; order Rodentia; family Sciuridae; genus Marmota; species Marmota flaviventris. Next base: position 26,015,334 of record NC_092500.1, on the reverse strand, counting down.
GACATTTGCTTCACTTTCAAGAGGAGATGAGAAAAACCAATAACTCGTAGCAGGCGTGCTGAATTAGCAAGAGGAGGTTGACTTGTAATCAAAGTTAAGCGAGCAATGGTTTTTTGAACTCTTAAACCCAGGAAATGAGCTTGCCAGTCTGCTGTACCGGAGAGATAGCATCTTGGCACCCTGGGAAACAGGGTTCTGACAAACATATTATTGCACTCATTCTCATATCTATAAGAACGTCTTTAAGATTATTAGAAATTCTTGGGGCTGGGGCTCAGTGACAGAGCACTTGCCTAGCATGGGTAAGGCATTCACTGGGTTCGATCCTCAGCACCACATAAATAAATAAAGTTATTTAAAAAATTCTTAAAAAAAAAAGGTTATTAGAAATTCTTGAGAAAGCACAGGTACCCACCTGCACAAATCTTAGTGCCTCCATTATGATTTATTGAAAGTTTATGCTGGCCCACACCAATCCTGTCTTTTTCCCCAGCGGTTACCATTTTGGGACAATCATGTTTAATGAAATATTTCATATATAACAGCTCTGGCCACCTCAAGCAGGAGTGTCATCTATGGGCTTCTTCACTCCAGCTCCTTCTGTTCCATTTAGATTGTCCTTGCAGAAGATCCATTATCCCCGTAATTAAACAACCCACTGTCCCGATTAAGTCATTCTCTGTTACTTCAATTACATCCCATTGTTCATTAAATCCTGATGTTTGCACTTCAGAAATCTTGTTTTTAATACTCCTAGCATTTGTGGAGAAACAGTGAAGTTAATTAACAATTCTTGAGATTTTTTTTTCTTTTTCTTTCTACCATACTGCATATCATTTCCATTATGACTTGCAATAATACTGAAACCATTACTAACTTCATAGTTAGTGTTCTGAGCTTCCTGATCAAAGAGTGAAACCATTTTTTATAATCATGTTAGGTAAGTCATTCCCTAGTTGATGGCAAGCCGTGGAAAATGAAAAATTAACTTTAAATGGGTGCTTTAAATGGCTTTCCTCTCCATATTCTTTCTTCTCACATCTGTAATCTTGGAATTAGAAAATAATTTAGTTATCTAAGTACAAAAGTATTTAATTTTCTTCTCTGTGGCTCCATTGTGATTCTATTATTTCATTATTAGAATCTTTGTTTATATTTATACGATTCAGAGAATGGTAACTTTTATCACAAATGATGATGGAGGTAAAAAGCATTTTCTAGATTTGTCTTTTAGGCATATAAGTCAGTCTTCCCTTGGAAGATACTGTTATCTATAGCAGGAATCAGCAAACAACAGCCTGGGGCCAAATGTGGTCTCCTGATTATTAAATAAAGTTTTATTGGAACACAGTCATGCCCATTCATTTCCTTATTATCTATGACTGCTCTCCTGCTACAGTGACAGAGTTGAGTAGTTGCAACAGAGACCACATGAGCCTCTAAGCTTTAAATATTAACTATCTGGCCCTTTGCAGAAAGTGCATAGGCCCTTAATCTAGGACTTGACATAATAAAAAGTAGAATCCTCCATCCCACCCATCCCAAAGGCCTTGGTCTCTTTGCCTTCCTTCTGGGGACACAGCAATGGAAATGAAACTTATGGAGCTCTCTGCAAAGAAAAAACAGAAAATATCAAAATCAATTATTTTTAGCTAAATCAGTTCTGCTTCATTCTAGGATGTACATAATGCTTGCAAATAACAGAAAAATTAGTAAGAGAAACTTAAATGTGAGGAGTTTTTCTCTAACTTGTTTCTTTGACATGGAAAAGGGCCCCCTTTCACCCCCATGCCCACTTATGATGTCAGGGGAGCAGAATATTGGATCCAGGGAGTTGTGGCCTGTCTGTCTTTGGTGGGGAGAGGAGAAGGAGTGTTGAGTAAGGAAGGGGGTTGGGTAGACCCAGTTTTTAAGGGGTTGATAGCCAGGATGTCCCAGGGCCACTGATGCCAGCTTGGAAAATCTTAAGAGACTTTTCTGAGTTTGGTATAAGAATCAGACCTTTTTCTCTTGACTTTCATTTGGCCCTGGAATGAAATTAGAAATATATTTTATAGGTTTTATTTAATGAAAGCAATTATTGCTCTAAGACCTTTTACGATGAAGTTGCTGGTTTGTAATAAATTCTTTGACAATTACTTTCTGGGTATTATAAGGCATTCTGGCAAATACACATCGGCTTCCCCGCCCTTCCTCACCAAGAATGAGGTAGAAGAACCAGTAAAGCAACCGGGTCATTCTCCCCCCAGGAAAATGTCACTCCACCTCAGATTCAGCCTCTGGGCTCCTGCAGCCTTATTTTCTCTGTTTCCTCAATACCCAGAACTGCTGGGAGGTATTAGGGACCATGGGGGGAGACCACTCACGAGATAGGCATGTGGTCATAGGTCCAAGTGCCCAGGGGCTGGGGCCAAAGAGGTGGGTGGGGCTTGGCATATTGCAGTCCTGGGTCTGAATCTGGCACAGGCCACATGTCTGTGTGACCTTGGGGAAACCACCTACGTTTCTCTCTGTTGGTTTTCTCATCAGTAAACAATCAATGATGAAACCCCACCCTGTATAGCTGTTATGAGATCAGAAAAGAATATATAGAACATGTTCAGCCACCCAGCCTGTTTTTCTTGTCACCTGTAAGGTACACCAAGCAGAAGTGTCCCTTCCGCTTTCCTTTTGGTTGGTTAGTTATTGATGACGGGTGATGCTGGGAATTGATTAGCCTGCTCCACCGTGGTGGAAAACATTTCTTAAATGCCTGTGTCTATGTTATTTAAAATGTTACGTGTAACTCCCGTGGCTGGGCATTTACAACCAGTGGCAGATCGTGGCTGGCTGGACAGATGTGGACAAGCAAGAAGAATGATCACCCTGAACAGGTACCCAGAAGAGGCTGGTTTGGGACGTGCCCTTCCAGTGTCCCTGGCCGAGCACTTCCCAGATGGCCTTGCCCTTCTAATAACTCCTGGGTGCCTGGCCTGGTCCCTCACTGGGTGCAGTCCAGCTGCACAGAGCCGAGAGTGAGCGGCCTGAGGCTTGAGCCACAGGGAAGCTGGTTTCTCTCACGTGTGGTTGCGGGTGGCAGTCCTCGGTGGTGGTTCCCTTCTGGATAACTTCATGGCCCCACCCACTTCTGTGAACCAGTTTGCCTCGTGGTCCAAGGCACCTGCTTCCCAGCCTCCTTCCACATTTCCACAGCAGGACCTAAGCACAGCTGAGAAAAGGGGACAGACGGTCACCAGCTGTCTTTTAGGGAAGTTTCCCAAGAGCTGCCACATAACACATCCACGTATTGTCATTGGCCAGGACTTGGTCACATGGCCACAGACAGCAGCAGAGACAGGAAAACGATCATAAATTCTGCAAAATTGTCCATGGGTGTCACCTGAACCACAGGGGGTCCAGCCTCCTCTCCCAGGTGTCCAGCCTGTCTCCTCTGGTAGCACTGACTGAGAACCTCTGGCAGGGTTCTGCTGCCCAGGGAAGGTGGGCACCTTGATTGGCCTTCCATCTTTGCAGCTGAGAGTCTGGACATGTCTTCCTTGTGCCCCCACCAGCTCTATGATCTTGATCAAGTTTCTAGACCTCACTGTGTCTCAGTTTCTCCATCTGTTAAATGAGCTAATAATATTACCCACTTCATAAAGTTGTGAGGTACAAGAAGTCAGCAGATTCGTTCCCAGTGTGTGATGAGTGTTCAACAAGTGTCGGCTATCATTACTAGAAATTCGGAGCAGCATTCTCTCCTTCGCCCTTATTTTTGCCTCTATAGGACTTCTCCCTCAGATGGCAGGTGGTGGTTTGGGGACAGCAAGCCTGGCCCTCTCTTCCACCCCAAAGGAGTGGGATTCTTTCTCTAGGCTTCCTGACCTGGTAGCCCAAGTTAGAGACTGAATCTGATAGCCAGGTGTCTCCGTGTCCAGACACCTCCTTCTGGAGAGGTTCTGAAGACCCAATCCCAATCACTCTTCCATGCAGCCTTCCCAAGTTCTGTCCCTTGGAATACCTGCTCCAAGCTGGAGGTGATAGCTCTCCATGATACCAATCTTGGAAAAACAGGCTGGTGTCCTTGTTCCCCAGTGTTGAAGATTAAACACCCAGCAGAACCAAGGCAAGGGTAGAAAGTGAATTTGATTTAAGAGACAGAAGGGGGGAGAGAGAGAGAGAGAGAGAGATTTCTCCAGAGAGGATGGGCCCTTTTAGCTGGTACCCGTGGGAGTGGGTGTGTCCTGCCCCTTTATATAGATTTTGGGTTTCCTTTGTAGCCCCAAGGGGTGATTGCTTGGGTTGGAAAGTGTAATTCTCCCCCACCCCAGGTGTTAGCAACTGGTTGATGGGGACGTGCTATCTACCCATTTCCTTTCCTTTGATAATCAGCTACCTGTCCTTTGCCCTGTCTCATCAGAACCCCTGAAACACCCTGTCCATCCCTACCACGGTCTCCCTGGCAGGATTGGTTGTGTCCACCTCACAGTTCTCATCTGTTAGGACTCACCAGGCAGGAAGAGTGCCAGACTCAGCTTCCTGCTGTCATGCCCTGCACACAATAGGTGCAAAATAAGTAGGTGTGTGTGAATGAATTTGTCAACCTCAGCATGGACAAAGTGAGTGCTGTTGGTTTGGGTACATTCAGCTGTGAGAGAAAATAGGTCAAATGACGCCTGAAATAGTAAGGATGCGGGGCTGCGCTCAGACAGTCTGCTGCTTAAGGCCAGTCCACATGCTGCCTCATGCATCACATCAATGCTCTGGGCCACTGCCCTTCCTCTTGAGCCTGCCCTCCTGCTCACAAGATGGCTGCCATAGCCCTGAGCACTACTCATCCCTTTTGTTTGAGTAGAAAACTTTTCCTTTTACCTGTTGTTGGCTGAGGAGCTTGGACACATGACCAGCTGCTGGTGGAGGAGAAAAGGGAGTTGACACTATGGCTTCCTGGTCTAGCTGGGGCCCCAGCTGTGGATACCTGGCTTTTATTAGCAGAGGAGGAGCGATGCCTGTTGGTTGACAGTCAACCTTTGTGTCACCTCAGCTTTGCTGATACTTTCATGCAGAGGAAGTAGGGAGACCCAGAGCAGCTTCTCTCAACAGAGTGGCACCTTCCTGGGGAAAAGGCCAGTGTACATTTTAGAGCACTTAAGCCCTTGATGGGTATTAAAAATGAGTCACCACCCTATTGATTTGCACCACACTTACTTTCATAAAACCTTCTCGTATTTTGAAAGGCAGAATCACCAGGTGTTTATTTAAGAACACGGAGCTCCAGTGCCTGGTTCTCTTGCTGGGGGACCTTGTGCAATTTATTTAACCTCTCTGTGCATGGGTCTGTCGCCTGCAAAATGAGAATAATAGCTGAGTCCACCTCAAGATTGTCCTGAGGTTAATTAATACATACTAACGTACACACACTCCCTGTCTTAAACAGTGCTCAGCACACACCAAGCACTCCTTCGTTTGTGTCACCACTATCAGTATTATTATTAATTATTATTTTTTTTGGTACTATGGACTGAACCCTGGGGGTGCTTAACCATTGAGCCACAACCCCAGCCCTTTTTATTTAAAAAATTAAAAAAAAATTTTTTTTTTAAATTCTAGTTGTAGATGGACACAATATCTTTGTTTAATTAATTTATTTTTATGTGGTGCTGAGGATTAAACCCAGTGCCTCACACATGCTAGGCAAATGCTCTACCAGTGAGCCACAACCCCAGCTCCCCAGCCCTCTCTCTTTTTTTAATATTTATTTTTTAGTTGTAGTTGGACACAGCACCTTTATTTTATTTATTTATTTTTATGTGGTGCTGAGGATCAAACCCAGGGTCTCGCATGTGTGAGGTGAGCACTCTGCCACTGAGCCACAACCCCAGCTCCGCAGCCCTCTTTTTATATTTTATTTTGAGATAGGTTCTTGCTCAATTGCTTAGGGCCTCACTAAGTTGCTGAGGCTGGCTTTGAACTTGTGATCCTCCAGCCTCAGCCTCCCGAGTTGCTGGGATCACAGGTGTGTAATGATCACATTCACCACTGTCATTATTTATTGATCCTATCACTCCTTCCAGATAAGAATGATGAGAATTTTAAGACTAGAGAAGTTAGTGGCTTGCCTACACTCCAGGGGCTGGGAGGGAGCAGAGAACGGGCTGTGGGCTGTGGAGGTAGGTGCTCGGCCAGCCCTCCCACCCTGCCCGACTTACTCAGCTGCTGGAGGTGCCTGGTGGCTGAGTATTCTCTCCTAGCTGCCTCCCAAACCTATCGTGAATGGTCCCAGAGCAAACGCCAAGTGTGCGTTAAGGTCTCAAGGGCCTGCAAACCTGACACCAGGGACTGGGAGAAGGTTCTAGGCCAGTGGGTTTGATGGGGGAGGAGCTGGAGGAGGCGCTCCCACTGGGAAGTGCTCCCTAGGGGCCCAGAGGCTGAAGGCCACCTCCTCCTGCCAGCGAAGGAAGGCCCAGAGTGGGTTTTCCCAGCTGCAGGTGGAGGCGTCAAGAGGCTCGGCGACCTGAGAGCCCCTAAATGCACATTTTAGGAAACTGCTGTTTGAGCACTAAGTGTCAGCAGCATAAAAATGAATACAAATCAATTTGTGTCTGGCTTTGCTCTCAGAATTCCCTGTGGACTCTCTAAAATGCCATTTTACCTCTTTTCCACCCATCTAGCTGTGGAGGCAGTGGGAGATTTACATTATTTTACATTCAGTTAGGAATTTTTTTCCCCTCATGGTTATTTTTTAAGAACATTTATTGCCTATAAAGAGGTGTTTTTGTTAAAGACAATAGAGCCCGTTAGGTAGTAACAGATTGTTATTTCACAAATACCTATAAAACTATTACCTGAGCCGGGATCGTAGGGCTCTGATTAAAAGGTGCTTCCATTCATCTCTATCTTGGAAGCCCCTGTGGACGAGCGCTCACTGCCACCCTGGGATACCCCCGATGGAGATGCCAGGTCGGGTGTGGACGTAGCCTCAGGCCTGGTGCTTATGTGCATTCTGCAGCCATGTGTGTGGGACTCCAGCCCAGCACGCTGCCCACAGCCAGGTCTCAGACGGGAGGGTTCCCAGGCAGTTGCTGGGCCCCGGAGGAGCAAGGGCCAGGGTGCAAGAAGAGTCAACACCTTAGCCCAGGGTAGGATGGTGGCACCAACTCTATAGTTAGGCACATCAGGCTTGCTTCCTGGCTCTGTCACTTACTGGGTTTCCTGGAGCAAGTTACTTAGTCCTTCTGGGCCTCGCTATTCTCACTCTCAAATGAGGGATCCTTGCTAGGTCGCTGGGAGGATTCAAAGAGGTCTGCCCTGGGGTGTAGCTCAGAGATGGAAGGCAAGCTTAGCATGCTCAAGGCTCTGGGTTTGCTCCCAGCACCAAAAGAATAAAGAAAGAAAGGAAAATGAAAGTGTATGTCTTGAAATGTATTTGGCAGAGGTTTTGGCCACAATAAATATTGTTAAAAAAAAAAAGGAAGATGAGGGACAGGATGTGGGTGTGAGGCTTCACCTCATTAGATCCTTCTGGACAGTCTGCCCAGTAGTGTTCCCCCTGCCCAGCTTCTCCTCGTCTAGAGTTTTGTTTGTTTGTGAACTGAGAAGTAGTGAACCCTTTGCTGGTCTATGACTGACCCAGAAACTATGTTCTCTGAGAGCCGGCCAGAGCCCCTCTGCCCAAGTGTGGAGCCCTGCATAGCCCAGACTGAGTTCAGGGTCCACTCACACTGAGCCTTAGTCCCTGGGCCAGAACTGGACCCAGGTTTCCTCTTGGGTAATTATAAACAGGATGGTAGGGACAGGTTTTTAAGTCACAAACAGGGTGGCTCATAAACATCAGAAATGTGCTTTTCACCTTTCTGGAGGCTGAGAAGTCCAAGGTCAAGCAGTGTCAAATCCCGTGACTGGTGAGAGCCTGATATCTGGAGGATTTGCCTTCTCCCTCTTCATCCTTGTAAGCCCCTGAGAATTGGCTTAGCACCTGGGAGATGTGACTTAAGGACCACTGATGGGGACGTGAGGCCTCTGCCATGCTGGTGGTTCTCAGGGGCACGTCTGCTCTTCAGTTGTTCCTGTGTTGAAATCCTATCCCACAAGGAGATTGGACGTAGAGGTGGCACCTTCTGGAGGTGAATCTGTCACAAGGGAAGAGGCCTCCGTGATGGAATTGGTGGCCTCAGAGCTATTGTGCCCTGCCCCCATCCTGAGGGGCAGAGGAGCCAAGTGACAGGCCTCCTGTCCACATGGGTGGTCTGCACGTCGCATCTCCCAGTGCCAGTCACCCGTCACCAGTTATGGTTTTAAATGCTATGGGGCTTGGTGGGTTCACTGTCACAGAACCCTCAGGAGTCGGTCACAGTTATTCCCACTTTTCAGCTGAGAAGCCGAACTACAGAGGGTTACCCAGCTGGTGAGGGGTGGGCGGGAACTGAAGTCAGGGATAAATGGCTGGCACCTTCCTCCTCACCGTGACAGAGACGCTGAGCATGTAGTTTGAGTCCTGCTGGTCAGTGTGGAGGGAGCCTCTGTTTCCCGATGAGGGCACACTGTGACAAGGACAGCAGACCATGGCATCGACTTGATAAGTCACTGCTGCCAGTGTCCTCCTTCCCAGCAACTCCAGAGTGCATCATCTCACTTAATCTCCTAACAGCACTCAAGGGGCAGGTACTATTATTCAAAGTTGAGGTGATCCCAAAGATCCTCATGCCCCGTAATTTCTTCCCATTCCCATTATTGGATCATTTTATAGTCCTTCATTAACCCAGGCCCAAATCCATGAAATAATTGTGCATTTTGTACCCTCTGTCTCCATGATCACCAAGGTGCCCGGGAACCTAAACTGTGTCACGCTACTGACGCAGCTCCCGGCCCTCCCCTGGATCCCGTTCACCAAAGTCAACTTGAACTTGCTTTCAGATGCCTTGTGAGACAGCCCTCCATTCTGTTCCCACACACAAGCCTTCCTTCCCCCATTAGTCTGATTTTGAGGTTTCGCTGCACTGGGAGAATTAAATGACAAAGTAATGGCACTGAAATGTAATTAATGCAGGAATAATAGTACAGGGTGGGGAATCTCAGTATTTTAATGAGGGCTCAGACACGTCTGACTGAAGGTGTTGAAGTGGAGGGGAGATGAATGCTACCATAATTAATGATGCATATTAAGAATTGACCTCTTTGGTGTGATCAATACGGGGACCTCGTAACCTTTCCTGTCACCCGGAACTTTACTTGTGGGACTCTGTGGTTCTTGTTAATAAAAAAGATAATCACCAGTCTGCCCTCATTTACTGTGGGAACTTTCCAATTTTTTTTTTTTTGAGGATGAAATTAGAAATCGCCATTTTTGGAATATTTATGTGTATGTATTTTTTCCTCCCAGATCTATTTATTCAATGCTTGCTCTATAATGAGAGTTTTAACTTTCTGTTTTCCTTTCCATTATCCCTGAAAAGAATGGATTATGGAGAAAAGATTAAAGTAGTATAATGCGCTACGGTGTTTGCTAATGTGCTGTCAGAGGTATTAGTAGGGCTCGCTGAAGCTTGTGTCTTTTATGAATGCCTTTCAGATCGCAATTATCTAATAGACTTGGAAACCTGTTTGTATTCTTGCAGGCATTAAATGTCGTCTTTGAAAAAATCCCAGAAAACGAGAGTGCAGATGTCTGTCGGAATATTTCAGTCAACGTCCTTGACTGCGATACCATAGGCCAAGCCAAAGAAAAGATTTTCCAAGCGTTCTTGAGCAAAAACGGCTCTCCTTATGGACTCCAGCTCAACGAGATTGGTCTTGGTAAGGCGCTGTGGGAACTCCGTCCTGATCCCCTGATGAGTGCCCGCCTTGCCTTTGCTCTCTTCCTGCCCTGTAGCTTCTGTTTGGCAAAGCTTACGTGGCCAGTTTGTCCCCAGAGGGCATGTCTGGGGGGCCAGGGGACTACTTCATTCTCTCACCAGCATTGTGACTCTGCCTAGCCAGCAGAATCCTTCTGGGATGCTGTTTTTTTAAATATTGTGTTTGTAAATCAGATTCATGAGATTGCTGACCCTGAGACCAAATGGAACCACCTTGCATCAGGAAGTACAAAGAGGTGTAAACCCCGTGCCCTCCGTGTGTGTTGCATTTCACATTGGCATTTGATTTGTTTGTTGTGATACCGAGCATGTCATTAGCGGGTGTCTCAGCCGCTGAGTGTTAACTCCAGCATGCCGGAAAGGTCATCTTCCTCTCTGTGCTAATCGCAGGCTGCATTAAGTATCTTCTCCATCCTCCCCCAACCCACAGCAGCATCTGCTATGAATTCATTTGCGGGCTCTCTGGTATACTGCAAAGGAGAGCATATGCGTGAGCAGGCTAACAGGGCTCCACTCCCCTCAAATGTTCATCAACATTTTAAGAGTTGAGCTTTGTGCAGGCCTCCTGGGAGATCGCTGGGGGGTTGTAGAGCAGATAATGGGACAGGAAAGCAGCAAAATCGTGCAGTGACAGACAGCGTAACAAGGTTCATCTCCCCTCCACATGCAGTTGTAGGCCTCAACTAAGCAGGCAATTAAAATCTTCCCCCTCCAATCAAACCTGCTAGAGAAGAGCCTTGAGGCGGGGTCTGGGAAGTCTCTGGGAGACCCTGCAAATGTGCAGTGACTGCTCAACCTGCTTCAAAGAAAACAGGGTGTTGGGCCACCTTTCTCTACTGCTTTTCTTTTTCCTTCCATTGGATAGACTGCTGGGCAGCTCAAAGATAGTTTCAACTTACTTGCTTACAGACTGGGTAAAAGGGGAGCCTCAGCCAGGAAACCATGGCCTAATCAGACCATCAGCTCCCTCACCTTGAATATGTGTCTTGCAAATGTATGGCTCTGACCACTTAGGACATGGGCACACCCAGCCCAACAACCACAGGGAAAACAGCCTCAGGACTGCCACTAATGAGCCCCGTGGTAGTGACGGTGGCGTCTTCCCACTTTTCCTGGGTTTTTTTTCAACCAGGCATCCCCTTACCTCCTAAAGTAGGAAGGCAGGGGCAAAAACAAGCTGGTGGCATTACATTGTATGCTGATAAGCGGGGACACAGCCTAGAGGCCATGTCGCACTTCTGCATCCCTGCTGTTCTTCCAAACTACCTCCAAGGATAGTCTCAGCAAACTGAGGCAAAGCCTTAGAAATCAGCCATAAATTGTACTGAAACCCAATCCTTTCTGGGATGCGCAGACCTCTTTCAGTAGAGGCTCAGAGAGAGATGCCCAAAGGGGCAGGAAGTATGTAAATAGGAATGTCACACCCAGCGCAGTAGGAAATAGTGGGGTCTGACTTGGGAAAGGACTTGCCTTCTAAGAGAGAGCCACTTGGCTTCAGCCAAGGATTGCCATGCAGGCTGCAGGGTCAGTGTTACCTGATGATTACCTGATTTTTTAAAAAAATTAATTTTTTCTTCAGTGCTGGAGATTAAACCCAGGGCCTCACATGAGCCAGGCAAGTTGTATCACTCAGTTGCACCTCCAGATGTCATGTAGCTCTCTCCCTCAATCCCTTTTCTCTATCCCTTCAGTGTCCCTTCAGTTCCAGCAGCCCCTGGACAATAGGAGCTGTTGGCTCCTCCTGAGCACCAGTTTTTTTTTTTGTTGTTGTTGTTTGTTTTTGTTTTTGGTGGGGGGGACTGGGGATTTAACCCAGAGTTGCTTACCACTGAATTGTCTCCCCAGTTCTTCTTCTTCTTCTTTTTTTTTTTAATTTTGAAACAGAGTCTCACTAAGTTGCTGAGAGTCTCTCATTAGGTTGCTGTCCTTGAACTTGAGATCTTTCTGCCCTGGGATTATAGGCATGTGCCACCATGCCTAGCAGTCCCTGATTTTTAAAAGGAGAAATCAGGAGTCCACATTTTTTTGTTTAATTTCCTAATATTTAAATGTGGAAATTAAATTGATGTTAACATAATAATTCATAAAACACTGCAGGTTCAGGAAATTTAAAAAAAACAACACCACCACATTAGTGGCCACATTCTGACCTCCAGGCACAAGCTGGTCACCCTTCGGGGAGTTTGCACCCTGTTTTGCTGGTGGCTGCACAGCACCTCCCCTGCAAGAACCTGCAGAGAGTTCATATTGCACCTTTGTTGGTGAAAATGTGTTCATATGTGTGTGAATATTGGAAATTTTCTGAAGCACTTAGACCCTTGGAGGATGCCTGGTTGTGTCTTCAGTGGCTTTACTTCCAGGCTTAGCCTCAGCGTGAAAGCTTCAGGGAGAAGCAGACTGAAATGTCAGAGCCCTGAACACAAACCAGAAACAAAACAAAGCTCAGGCTGCCAGTCTGGCTGATGTGTCTCCACATCTTCAAAGCTTTACCACTTCATTCAAATTTTATTTTTGAAATATACGTGTGAAAATAGCAAGAGAGCATTTAAATTTTTTTTATTAATTCTTTTTAGTTGTAGATGGACATAATACCTGTATTTTATATGTTTATTTTTATGTGGTGCTGTGGATCCAACCCAGTGCCTCATGCACGCAGGGCAAGTGCTCTACCACTGAGCCACAACCCCAGCACCACATTTAAATTTTTCATCATGATTTTAAAATGGAACAAAATGACTCCCCCTTTCCTTTTTCAGAGCTTCAAGTAGGCACACGACAAAAAGAACTTCTGGATATTGACAGTTCCTCTGTGATTCTTGAAGATGGAATAACCAAGCTGAATACCATCGGCCACTATGAGGTAAGAATGAGACTTGACCTCGACATTTACTTCTTCTTAACTCAGCTGAATTGGATGACCTCCAGTACCAGGTAAATTCTTCAAAAAAAAAAAAAAAGAAGGGGCTGAGGCTGTGGCTCAGCAGTAGAGCACTCGCCTAGCATGTGCGAGACGCTGGGTTCGATCCTCAGCACCACATAAAAATAAGTAAATAAAATAAAGGTATTAAAAAAAAATCACATCAATCTTTAAAAAAAAAAAAAAAAAAAACCAGGACTCCCACTTACTTTCTGGAATAGTTGGCAGATTGCTGGTTTCTGGGACAGAAGTTTTCCTTGGTTGCTCATTCAGAGGAGCCCAGGAATTGCTGCTGTCCCTCGTGGTACACTTGGAGGTCTGCCTGATCACACCGTCCTGCAGTTTAGATGGGAAGTTCTGGCCTGATGAGATGGTCTGGCCTTGCAAAGTGTGTTCCTAGGAAAGCCAGAGGATAGCTGTCACACACACGTGACGGCCACATGCCAAGTGTATTGATGCCAACAGAGCCTGTGAAAGCCCCAGACCTCACCTCACTCCATGGTGTTCACAGCAGACCTTGAATCCTTTTGTGTCTGGCCCTTATTCTAAAGAAGTTATCAACTTTCTGTGTGTTTGCAATATGCAGTGGTACTTCCTTTAGCCCTTGACCGTTCTGCTGGGTGAAGGCTGAGGGAGTACGTGACTCTCCCAAGACGTGAGTGCCAGAGAAGCCTGTGCATGGCAAGGAGGCAGGAAAAGTTCCTGAACACACTGGATACTGGGATTTGTTCAGCAGCATTAGCCACGTCTTTGTTGAGTGTCTGTTATGTGCTAAGAGCTGGGAATGCACAGGAGAGGTGCGAAGACCAGGTCCACACTGAGATAGGGTGCCAGCACATCCATCAGACAAGAGACCGCGTGTGTATTCAAGAGACAACTTTGGACTGGTCGAAATGGTAGGAGGGTTCTGGGTGGCAGTAAGAGCTGATAATATCGGGGCTTAGGGAATGCTTATTCTGGACCAGGTGCTGACTTCAGCATTAACCTTTATTTCGGCTCATTCCATCTTACGGCAGTCCTATGGGGTCGGTCCCATTGCTTATAGATGGGTACACTGAGGCTCAGGCCTGTTATTTAGCCATTAACTGCTTCTCCAGAGAAAGGCCAGAGAAGTCGGAGGGGGGTGCTGAGAAGGGGAAATGCAGATCCTTCAGGCCTGTTCAGCCTCTTAGGAGTTTGCATTTTACCCAAGGACAGCAGATCGCAGGAGAGGGCCTTTAGCAGGGGAGACTTGTGTTTCAGAAAGTGATTGTGGTGGGCATGGGGTATGCACAGAAGAGCTGCAAAGCTGGAAATAGGGAGCCCCGCTGGAAGCTGTGGCAGAATTTCAGATAAGGGATGGGGCTGTCCACAGTAATGCAGTGCTGTGGAGACGCCCTGGGGAATGGATTCTGAGGGGCTCAGGAGGTGGATGCTACAAGCCACCTGGGAGGGAGATGAAGTCAGGGAGGGGTCGAGGTTGACACTCAGGAGTAGCAGGTGCTTTTCCACAGATAGCTTAGAGCTGTGTTTCACGGCTCAGAAATCCCAGGGAGATGGGCCCACGCTAGGCAGGCCTTTGCTCTGCCCTCAGCCAGCCAGAAGCTGAGACTATTCTAGAGCCAAGGTTTCTGGACAGCAGCCAGGAAGAGAGAACACCCATCCTTGGGCTCTATGGCTGAGCAGGTCTCAGACTCAGTTTAGAAATGGTTGCCATGGTGACACCTGAGCCAGTACTGCCCCCCTGGCTTTGCTGGAGAAGACCTCACAGAGGAAGCTGCGGAGTCACAGCCTGCTCCCAAGCTCAGTCCTCTGCAGCCTGGGCTTCCTGGCCTTGGAGTCATCTTTCCAAGAGCAGTCGTTAGCTTTGGGGTTTTGTAAGACTCCCCAGAAAGCTTTATATATTTATCTATCTTTTTAGAACTAGGCATTGAATGTGGGACTTCAAACACTGTAGGCAAGCACTCTATCACTGAGCTGTGTGCCCAGAGCTATTTATGTTTTTATTTTGAAATGGGATCTTACTAAATTGTCCAGGCTGACCTCAAACTTGCAATCCTCCTGCCTCAGCCTCCCAAGTTACTGGGATTAAAGACATGGGCCACCTTGCCCAGCTCCCATGCAGCTATCTAATAGTATGCCTGGCTGGACTCAGGAATACAGGCATCGGTGGGCAGAGGGAGGGTCAAGTGGGAGGCACTGCCCTGCTGGGTGAAAGTGGCCAGGGAGGGGCTTATTATGGCACCGCTGTGAAGCTCTGAGTTCCAGACCTGCAGGCCATCTCCTCCTCTCCCTGTGTCTGGGTGGCAAGCTTTTCTAGACATCAGGAAGGGGTGGAGCCACCAGTACCTCCCTTTGATACTCCTGGCTAGAATGCCTGCCTTGCTCAGCTAAGCCTCCCCACTCCGTGCACCTGTGCAACACAGAGTGGGCCTCTCAGAGAGGTGGCCACTCGGTGTCTTTAGTAGGGAAAGGCAGGATAGGTCACTCCAGCGGGGAAAACAGAGGTACCACAGCTGTCCGAGAGGCACAGGGAGGGCCTGTCAGGGGAGATGGAGCATCCCTCTTCACAGAGACATCGGCTGTGCTAGACACCTATCTGCTTAAGGATGATAATGAAATTAATCCGGCCAGTAGTCACTTCCCGTCCCAATGATTTATTGGCCTCATAGCCCAGCGTCACTGCATGGTGGTAATAAATGACAAGAGACTAGGACATGAGGGCTTAAAGGCTTCTCCTTATGTTTAAAAAGCTGAGCCATAAGGCAAATAGATGCAGAGAGCTTGAAGGAAACTGGGGAGGTCATCAGCTGTGCTCTCTGAGCCTGGGCCATTTCCAAAGCCCTGTGTTCTAAAGACTGGTCTAAGCAAAGCCTCTGCCACCCTCAGCTGCCTCGACCTGTGCTTGATGTTGTAGTGCCTCTGCAGATTCAAAATTGGGAATAATTCGACAGGGCTGGGCTGAAGTTTGCTTCTGCCCTTTCATGAAAGAAAAAATTTCTCCTCCAGCACTCGCTTTTCCCTCCAAAGAGACAAGATGCTAATTATCACTCTTATTCATTTACTAAAGCGCCCTAGTTTGAGTCACTGTAAGTGCTTGAAAGCAAAAAACTATATTTCATTTAAAAATAGGGTCTAATTCAGAGTTTTAAGTGATTCAGACTCACCTCCCTCCAATTAGTCCAAATTAGTTCGGTTTTAAAGTTAATCTTTACTGACGGCCAGTTCCTCCTCCTATCTAAACAAAGTCCCTGCTGTTGGAGCTGGAGCCCTGTTCTTCTTGCCTTGTTCTGCCCTTGGGGAGAATAGAGTGGAGCAGGTCTCCCCAGGATGACTGGCTCTTTGTATATTTGAAGAACAGGTTTCTAGAGGGATCTGAGGGATCTGCAAAAATATAGCATCTCCGTGGACCAGATGCAGCCCCCAGATACCTACAGGATGGCACACAAGCCAATTCTGGCATTGCATGATGACAGCAGTGGCTGCCAGTGCCCAGCACCGTGGACACACACTGGCTTCATCAGTGTTCACAACCACCCTGTTCTTTTAGGTTGGAGCTGTTTGTCCCCCGCCCTCCCCTGTTTTCCATCAGATGAACACAGGGGAGAGTGATTTCTGCTCCAGTCTCCTTCAGTCTCGGACAGACAAGGGGTTAAGTGAGCTGGTGTCTTTCCAAACACATTAAGGCGGAGGCGGCTTTCTCCCTATAATTAAGCTTTTCCTTAAGTGCCTCTGTAACCGGCTTCAGCTCTGTGGGCTTGACTGTGAAGGGGACCACGCTGTTCTGGAGCAGGTGGGATCAGTGGCACGGGCTGCTGGCCCAGGTGACCAATTTCTCTGCAGTCCAGGCTTCTTTCCTCTCCCCTGAGCCCTGTGTGACTCTTGCTGTGCTGTGTCATTGCACCCACACTCTGCCGGGGGGTGGTATCAAGGGTGCAGGGAAGGTATTTTGGGGGGCAGGAAGTTTCCTCTACAGATTGCACCTCTTTTTCTGATAATGCAAGGTTTGGGGAGGCAGAAAAGATGATGAATCTTGTGTGGTTGAAGACTGTTGCTCACCCCAAGTGTTGGCAATGCAGAAAGGGTCACTGCCAAGGCCACTCCTGCCATTCAAAAGATATTTAAAGCTCCTAGGAATGTCCCAAAGTGTCGCTTAGGGAAGGTTAGAGGTCCTTTTGGTCGGGTGTCATCTGTGATCCTAAAATGAAAGGATGAGCCACTTCTGCAGGTCTTTCGCAGCATGAATGCCTTGAGGTGCTTGTTTACATGGAGAGCACAGGCCACACTGCTGCCATGCTGGGCATGGTTCTAAAGGCTTTTACCAACAGCAACTCCTCTCATCCTCTTTTGTGCCCCGTGAGATGAATACGCCATTATTCCCACTCAGAAGCCCAGAGAAGTGAAGAAACTTGGCCAAGGTCACACAGCTCCTCTCACTGATGCCCCAAGGCTGAATGCAGATGAAAAATGAATCACTGTAGAAACTGTGGCTCTCCTCGGGGCCAGAGGAATAAACTTACCCAGAGCCAAGCCTCCTGTTCCCAACCTCTAAGCAGCCTGGATAGAGAGCTGGGCCTGATGAATGACATAGATACCCTGGTAGTTATATCCTCTGACATTAAACTCAAAGGGCAACTTCTCTTAAGATCTTATGATGAATCTCATGGCTGTGGGTTATAAAATGCTTCCTTGTTTCTGATCCCACTTTAACATCCCTTGTGACTAGCTGTCCTTGAAGATGGCAGTCACCTTCATCCGAGGGAGGCCAGCAGTACCAACCCCACCAACATACCCAGAGCACTTCAGTTCCCAATTTCACACACACTTGGAGGCCCAACTCCCTGAGGAAGGAAGAACTGAGGGTTCTCTCTCACAGACCCCGAAGGGAGTTTGCTCCTGGGCCCAGGGTTAATTTCAAGTCAACAATGGAGAAGCAGGAGCTCTCTGGGTCTTTCCTCTAGTTTCAAGAATCCCTTGGAGCTCTGTTCTCTCTGTGTGAGTGGATGTGTCTGTGGAGAATCTTCCAACAACCCCTTTCAAATGTGCTGAAGGACTGTGCAAGGTCCCTCTGGCCCCAAGAAAAAAAACACTCCCTTTTCATCTGCCTCCAGCCTTGGAGCATCAGTGAGGGGGACAGTATTGACGGGGAGAGAACAATGTTGGCAGGTGGCTGCTGTGACAATGCTCGTGGAATGGAATTCTGTTTTCAGATAATACCATTTTGACAGAAAGGTGGCTTCAGTAATGAAAGAGACCAGTAAGGGCTCCCACAAGGTAATTTATATTGATTTTTGTGTCTTTAGCATTTTTTTTCTTCCAATAGGAAAAATTATCATAATATTCAGATCATATTCATCATTTTCCATAAAACCCACAGTTATAATTCCATTATTTCTCTTAGGCTGAACCATATGAAATTGCCAATAGCTGAGTGTCTTGGTCCATAGAAATGACAGTTTTATAAGGTTAAATATAAGTGCAACCTTATATTTCTAGAAAATCTGTTTTTATGGGATAATCTCCAACTTAGGCCCTACAGATAACCCTTGACATCAAGAAATCTCATTGGGTGGGGATGTGGCTCAAGTAGTAGTGCGCTCGCCTGGCATGCACGGGGCGCTGGGTTCGATCCTCAGCACCACATAAAAGTAAAATAAAGATGTTGTGTCCACCGAAAACTAAAAAATAAATATTAAAAAAGTCTCTTTCTTTCTCTCTCTCTCTCAAAAAAAAAAGTGTAGGTCCTCAACTTCTAACTCTGCTTCTCTGAAACCTCATCTTTCACAAACAATTTAAAAAAAAAAAAATCTCATGCTCGTGCACATTTTAGGAGTGACTTTAAATTATTTACAGGATCCTTTTCTTCCCTGTGTGGTCCTGACTTCTAATTCCGACGAGGGGTATCTACAGTCATGTCTGCTGTGTCCTGCCTCAGGCTGGCATCATCAGAGGGTAGCCTTGTAGTCACTGTGAATCCTGGAAGACTGTGAAACTGGGAAGAATTTAACTTGAAATTACCGAGGGCACCCATTCTGCTCTGGGTGGGAGAAGCAATCCTGCTGCAGATCCATCAAGCGACAACAATCTTTCCCTGATTTAATTTGGTTTTCATCCTCTAAAAGTAGGAGCCTAGAGAATGCTCCCTGCCTCACAGGAGGATGGGACGATTAAATGAGTCACCCTTAAGGAAGCATGTGGAGCTCCTAGGACCGAACAAACAGCATCACAATTTTAACCCTTCCGATTCTGAAGCACTTTTCAAAAAGCACTTCTGTCCTTAACTCAGCAACAGCTGACTTGTGCAAAATAGGAAGCGGAAACCTTTCGCCCCCCACAAACATCTGTAAATGATTTTTCTGTTCTTATAATAGAGTTAAAGCGTCACATGGGGTGGAAACGTTCCAGCCCCAGAGCAGCTGTGAACGAAATTCGCTCTCACACACACACAACTCATCCACTAATAAAATGCTTTTACACTGGCTCTTGGAAGATAATTTCAGAGTAAAATTTCCTTGGTACAAGCTGTGTCTACACTATCTTAATGCCTGAGCACAGTGCCAGCAGCAAGACGTTGCCAGCTCTTGAAAGGACAGTTGAACTTCTGGCAGCGCTGCTGATGGGAGGCCCGTCCCTGGCGTTTGTGATTATAGAGTGAGGGGGCTCGCTTTTGGCAAAACAAAGCGTCTGACAGTAGCCGAGTATTGGCTCAACACTCAACAGGATCCGTTCGGGATTCATTCTTTGACAATTACCCAGAATGAATCACCGGATTCCTTTTATAAAAAGATATTTATTGGCTTAGAAACAGAGCATAGCCAGCTCCTCGTGGGGAGGAATTTTGTAACTATGTTCAAACAGCCCCTTAAGCACCGTGTGTGAGGATGTCTGAGGGGGGCCTGCACACGGCATTGACCTGAATTGCATCAAATATGGAGGAGAACTGAAAAATCAGCCAGGGGACAAGGAATGGCTCAAGGGAAAGGAGAGGATGTTTGGTAATAATAGCAGAGTCAGAGAGCTCACCAAGACTTCGGATTCCCCACTGGTGACACTTTGAAGAGCCTGCTCACCCAGCCAGCCCTCCTCCCTCGAGATGTCTCGAACGCCAGCAGTTGGAGACTTCTAGCATCACTCAGGGGCTGGCTGGACACAGCTGGCTGGACAGCTGTTTTGGGCCCCCTAAAGAGCTGGCTCTTTCTCTGCTCCTCTCTCCGTGGGTGTGACCTGAAGGAGATTAGGTTTAATCCTTAGGAGCTTGTGAGGGAGGCTTGTACTTTTTGATAACCAATGTGCAGCAGGCTAGAAGAGAAATGACCAGCTTCTTGTTTTTCTTTTCCCCCCAAAACTGGGGAAGGCCAGGCATTAGAGTTTAGAACAGCCTTGGAGCTTCAGTGGAAGGACACATCGCTTGGCTGATAATGTTCAGAAAGGACATAAGCTTCCCTGCCATGATCCCAGAACCAAGGTGGGGAGCTGTATTCCCTGACCCACCTCCTCTTCATCCACTTCATCTTATACTATTGGGGACCAGCCCCTCCCTCAAAACAACTTAAACAAGGAGCCAAATTTGCCCTTAGGATCTTAGCATTCGTCTCTCCATCCCTGAAGGTCACTTCTATACCTGGCTGTTTCCCAGGACCCATCAGGGCACTAGAGGGCCACTTGGCCCTGGGCTTCATAGTCCCAGAAGGTTTCAGGTGAGGACGTTTGACTTCATCTCCAAAACAGGCTTTACCTAGGCACAGCATGAGCATGATAGTAAGGTCAAAGTATTTACCAATGTATACATTTAAAATCTGTGGCAATTTCTTAACAGGTCTACTAAGTTATAATTTATATACCTTAAAGCCCACCTGTTCATAGTGTAGAATCCAGTGGCTCTAGATAAATTTACAGAGTCGTGCAAAGTGACACCATCTACTTTTAGAACATTGTCATCAGCCCGAGAGGAAGCCCTGTTTTCATTAGCATTTGCTCTTTTTTTTTTAAACATAACTATTTAATGTGAAAAAGACACTGGAAGGCAACCCAATAACTAGTATTTAATAACATAAAGGGATGTTAGCCATTTTTTCTCTATTTCCTTGAAGTTTAAGTAATGATATCATATTATATAGCTGTGAGAATTGTTTTCTTTTTGTACTGGGGATTGAATCCTGGGGTGCTTTACCACTGTGCTACATCCCAGCCCTTTTTATTTTTTGTTTTGAAACAAGTTCTCACCTAGGACCTTGCTAAGTTGCCGAGACTGGTCTCAAACATGTGATCCTCCTGTCTCAGCCTCCCAAGCTGCTGAGATTATAGGCATGTGCCATCATGCCCAACAGCTATAAGAACTTTTTAACAGTAGTGTTTATTAGTAAAGGGCTTTAGTTTAGAGGTAATTCAATAATTTTTCTTTTTAAAGAGAGAATAAACATTCTTAGAATCCATTCTTGGAGCCCATGTGACAGGAACATGTTTTAAATGAAATAGTTTTTATAATAAAGTCCTTTAGATTATTTCAGAAATAAATTCTTGTGTTAGATATAAAATTTTTTTAAAGAGAGAGTGAGTGTGAGAGAGAGAGAATTTT
Source organism: Marmota flaviventris (assembly GCF_047511675.1). NCBI lineage: Eukaryota > Metazoa > Chordata > Mammalia > Rodentia > Sciuridae > Marmota > Marmota flaviventris. The sequence continues at coordinate 25,994,033 of NC_092500.1, read as the reverse complement.
TTAATATTTATTTTTCAGTTTTCGTTGGACACAACATCTTTGTTTGTATGTGGTGCTGAGGATCGAACCCGGGCCGCACACATGCCAGGCGAGCAAGCTACTGCTTGAGCCACATCCCCAGTCCAGATATAAAATTTTTACATCAAAGATGGTTCTATTAAAGTAAATATGGTATAGTTCGAATTCTTCTGGTCTCATTTAAGTATAGTCATTTTTTTAAATTAACTAACTAATTTTTTAATTATGTATGACAGCAGAATGCATTACAATTCTTATTACAATATAGAGCACAGGGGCTGGGATTGTGGCTCAGAGGTAGAGCGCTTACCTAGCATGCGTGAGACACTGGGTTCAATCCTCAGCACTACATAAAATAAAATAAAGATACTGTGTCCACCTATAACTTTAAGAAAAAGTATAGAGCACATTTTTTCATTTCTCTGGTTGTATACAAAGTATATTCACACTAATTCATGTCTTCATACATGTACTTTGGATAATAATGATCATCACATTCCACCATCATTTCTAACCCCACACCCCTTCCCTTCCCCTCCAACCCCTCTGCCCTATCTAGAGTTCGTCTATTCCTCTGATGCTCCTTCTCCCTATCCCACTATGAATCAGCCTCCTTATATCAAAGAAAACATTTGCATTTGGTTATTTGAAATTGGCTAACTTTACTTAGCAATATCTTCTCTAACTCCATCCATTTTCCTGCAAATGCCATGATTTTATTCTCTTTTTATTCAATTGTGTATATATGCCACATTTCTTTTTTATCCATTCATCTACTGAAGGGCATCTAGGTTGGTTCCACAGTGTAGCTATTGTGAATTGTGCTGCTATAAACATTGATGTGTCTGTGTCCCTGTATTACGCTGTTTTTAAGTCGTTTGGGTATAGACTGGGGAGAGGGATAGCTGGGTCAAATGGTGGTTCCATTCCCAATTTCCAAAAAAATCTCCATACTGCTTTCCATATGGGCTACCAGTTTGCAGTACCACCAGCAGTGAATGAGTGTGCCTTTTTCCTTACATCCTTGCCAACACTTATTGTTGTCTTCATAATAGCTGCCGTTCTGATATTTCCTCCCCTCCCTGCTTTAGGCAGTGAGTAGTCTACTTGCTGTGGGTGTAAATTGCCTATTCTGAGCATTTCATGTATATGAGATCATACAACATGTGGTCCTTTGAGACTTGGCTTCTTTCACTTCGCGTGTTTTGAAGTTCAGCCACATCACAGCATGTATGCTTTATTGTTTGGCAATTTTTTGTAGCATATTTGTGCAATGAACACAGGAATAAAAAAGGATGGACTACTGGCAGACACAACAATGTGGCTTAACATCACAGACCTTACGTTTACCCTCAGAAGCCCAATGCTAGTGTCCATTTTGTATGATTCCCCTTCTATGAAGCACAGAATAGGCAGAACTCGTCAATGTGATGGAAGTTGGAGAAATGACGACGTCTGGATGAGGGTGGGTGGTTGTTGCCTGGGAAGAGGTGATGGATGCCGTTCTCAAGACTTTGAAATGCTCCTGCCAGGATATGGGTGGTGGTCACTCAGGTAGAGTTCTTAGATGAACATTCAATTAACTACATACCTAGCAGTCAATGATAAGCACTCTCCTGTGTTAGACTTGCCAAGTTTTCGTTAAAAAGTATGTGCAATTCTTATAACTTTTATCCTTAAAAAAAAAAAAACACTACAACCTACCAAAAAGATCAAGTCATTGGTTCTGCTGAATGAATTCTCACTAAATGAGTACATCCTGTAGTTAGCACCCAGGTCAAGAAACAGAAACCCTCTCCTGTCCCTTCCTGATCACTAGCCCCACTTTCTTCTCCAGTATCTAATATCATAGTTTGACTGAGTTGCTTTTTAGCTTTATATAATGGAACTGTACAGTATGCTTTCTTTCCTGTCAGACTTATTTTGCTCAACATTATGGTTGTAAAATCTGCCCATGTGACATGTAGCAGTAGTTAGCTCCTTTTCATTGTTTTATAATCAAGAAAATACTCCAACTTATTTATTCATCCTAATGTTGATGGGTATTCAGGTTATTTCCAATATGGGGCAGTTACAAATAGTTTACTATCAGAATATTTACTTAGTTTGTTGAAATATAGACCTACATGTGAAACTGCTCTGTCGTAGAGTAGACACCCAGCTTTATATGCCAGTTTTTGAGAACCTGTTTTGGTATTTCTTCATTTCTTAATATACTAGTTGTCTTAGTTCAGGCTGCTCTAGCAGAATACCATCCACTGGATAGCTTAAACAACGAACATTTATTTCTCACAATTCTGGTACCTTGAAGTCCACAATCAGGATACTAGTGGGTCCAGAGTCTGGTGAAAGCCCTCTTCCTGGTTCACAGAGGACTCTCTTTCTCACTGTATCCTCACATAATAGAGCAGAGAGCAATCTCTGGTGTTTCTTCTTATAAGGGCACTACTTCCACTCCTGAGGGTCCACCCACATGACTTTATCACCTCCCCAAAGGCCCACCTCCTAATACCATCATGTTAGGATTTAGAAGAATTTGGAAGAGACACAAATATTTCAACCCATAACAAGTAGGAGCCTCAAAAAACAAAACTGACCCAGGCCCCTTGACCTCTGAGAAGTTGGGGAGTGGCCATTTGTGCCACAGCGTCCTGGCCTCCACCTTCTGGGCACTTTCCTTACCTCACTATCTGTCTGTCGCCTCCAAAGGACCATGAGTTCCTTGAGGGCAGAGACAGTGCCTTGTCATTCTAGATAGCCCCAGCCCGAGCACAGTGCCCAGGACATAGCAGTTCTTGATAAATATTTGATTTAATAAGTGAGGGAATGTAAGAACCATCCAGCCATCTAATTCCTGAGTGAAGTTGAGAAATACATTAAATTTTGAAAACTCATATATTTTTTATCTTTGCTTTCAGATATCAAATGGATCCACTATAAAAGTCTTTAAGAAGATAGCAAATTTTACTTCAGGTAACCAATATAATATTGTTAACCTTTTGTTCTCACCCAGCTTTATAAAGTATTGGTTTCTGCCTCTCTCAGACATATTGTCACAAAGCTGAGATAGAGTTGTTGCTACATAATTCTCTGAAAGCTGAGAAAAGCCATTTCGATCTATTTCTAGTCCTAAGAATAAGGGCCCTGCAAGAAGCAGGAAAGGAAACTGTAAACTGTGGTTGGCCCAGACAGCCCAGTATAAAGGAAGTTGCTGCCTCTTAATGGCTCTAAACTCAGGGTAGAATCTCAGCCCTTATAGGTCTTTTCCAACAGCACAGTAGGATGAGAGATAGCAATGAGGTCCTCTTGGCAAACTGAGAGGAAAACTTGCAGATAACCCCCAGCCCAGCAAGAGCTGAACAAACAAGATAGTCCAGTAGGAGAATCCAGTGTGATAGCACCTTGCAAACTTCTCAGGAAAGTAGAAACTCAAGAGGGAGCTTTTAGGGAAAGGTCAACAGGCCAATGTCCAAAGTCCTCTTCTGACATCCTCAGAGCAGAAAAATACTGTGGTAATACCTTGAGAAAGTCCCTAGGTCCTGTTTTGGGTTTGCCTCCAGAGCAGTTAACCTGAGCAAAGAAGGCCTGTCCTCAGCCCTCAGAGGGTTCTGGACCTCTCCCTAGCAGGCACCTTCTCACCCATACTGCTGGAAGGAGGGACTTCAGACTTTTAGTTTTCTGAAACTAGTAGTTTCCAGCAACCAGTCAGTGCTGCAGGGCTCCTGATGAATATTTGGTAGCTTTCAGGATACTCCTTGAGAGACTCCCACCCTCCACTACTTTATTAAGCTACAGTGGTGCTGTTTGGAGAGTGGCTGTCACTGTGGCATAAAGAGGAGGGTGTCCTTAAGTTGTGAAAAGGGGGAAAGCTGGTTTTTTTAAGCCTCAAAGACTGGGTCATCTGAAGAGCCTGTCATCTGGGGATTGAATAGTACAATCTTAGGTCTGGATCTCTTTCTGGGACTCCAGATAGTCAGTCTCTGCTTCCTCCCTATCCAATCCCACTGAAAGCCATCACTTTGATTACTATTCTGCTAAAACTCCAAGGCCCTGCCCCTCTGCTCTGTCAGAAGCCCCTCTGTCAAAGTCCCAGCTTTGGTGAACCCAGATTTAGCCTTTTCTGAGCCTACAGCGTACAGTTGTAAAAGAAACTCACTCAACAGCTGCTGGGGTCACTTACACACATGGTAGTAAGCTTGACCAGTCTCCACACGGCCTACCACCACTGAGTTTCCCTAGAGCTCTGTCCCCAAAATCAACCTTGCCTCAGAGCCCTGACCACATAGCATTCCCGACTGTCGGCAGATGATTTCATCCTGCACAGAGAAAACTGAAACGAGAACTCAACATCCAGCACCAAACCTGCCTACCTACTGCACCTGCCCACTGCTGCTCCTTCCTCCCCCTCCCAAGGCCAGTTTGATGGTCACAACTCTCCATCTTCTTCAGCCTTCTGAGCATTCCTGCATCACTGGGCTCTTCTCTAGTCAGTGATCCAGTGGTTGCTTTTTAATTGACTGCTTTCCCTCGCCATCACTGCTTTTTTTCCCCATCAGCATTTCAGATGTCCTGGTCTCTCTCATCTTCAAGACAAAAAAAGAAAAAGGAAAAAAAAAATCCAATGCCTTAATACCCATCTTCCCTTCCCTTTATCTTTTCTGACCACAATTTTGATTTCCCTGGAGAATGTCCTTGCTCTATGCCACTCTTGCCTTGCCACCTCCTTGCCCTTCTTTCAGGTCCTAGGAGGAGCACACTCGTTTCCATCCTGGGGTCTTGGCCACTTACTTGGCTAACTCTTGAGTTCAGCTTCAACATCCCTTCCTTAAAGAAAACTCCCAGACTTAGATGGGTGCCTTGTTAGTTACTTCCTTGGCTTATAGTTCTCATATAATCCTTACCACCATTGTAATTAATTGTGCAATTAGTAGTTTCATGACTCTCATGGATTGTAATGTGCATTCCATTTAGGGCTGAAGGAGGTCCTCTTGCTCCTTGCCCTAAGCCTTGCAGCAACCCCTCTCTCCCCACAGAGGAGGTGCTGCAGGTATATTTGTTAAATGAAATATAACAAGGCTTGAGCCCCTCCTGCCCTGTCCCAGCAAATGGACACTCAGCCTGTTTCCACATTTCCAGGGACAGGGAACCTGCTTTCTGCTCTAGTCCCCACTCATCCTGCATTTACACTGTTCTTAAGATCTTAAGGTGCAGCATGGGAAAGGCAACAAGGAGGAGCTCTTGGTTTCCAGCACATGTGGGGCTTATCTTGAGAAGGCTAACTAGGCCTGGGGTGTTTATTTGTTTGTTTTTCTTAATGAATTATTTTCTCTCCCTCTCTCTGGCACTCAGATGTGGAGTACTCGGATGACCACTGCCATTTGGTGAGTTCAGGCTTTCTCTGCTCATTGCTGAATCACAGGTCTTCTGTGGCACAAATGGTCTCTTCAGGTAACACTTCTACTCCGTCTTCCCTCTAGATTTTACCAGATTCAGAAGCATTCCAAGATGTGCAAGGAAAGAGACATCGAGGGAAACACAAGTTCAAAGTAAAAGAAATGTATCTGACAAAGCTGCTGTCGACCAAGGTACACTTACTGTTCTGGGAGAGCTTTTACGGCTACCTTGGGGGTGTATGATGTGTTTGACTTAATTTCCACTGAAGTGTGAAAATGTTACAAATCCCTTGTGCCTTCTAGCAAAGCAAAATGAAAGTTTAAATTGTAAATATTTCCCATCTCCTTCTTCTTTTTATAAACTGCAAGGATAACAGCACTTTACAAATTTCTACTGTAAGTCTTCAATCAGGGATTTTAATATTGTTCCCAGTTCCTTACCCACCATTTCACTATTGTTATTTTTTAGGTTGACAGCATAATTATTCCTTTTTGTTTACTTGTTATTAGAGATAAGCAATAAACTTCCTTCTTCGAATTGCAAATAAAATGAAGGAGGGAGGGTGTCAGTGGCTATAAACCTGGTAAAATCTTACCAGGTTTTTTCATTTTAAAATTAGAAATTCTGTTCACATATAAGTGTCACATGGGGAAGCCACCAGAATACCAGATCAGGAGCAAATTTTACTTCATCAGGCTCTTAGTGACATTAACACAAGTCGGTGGTGATTTTTCTTTTTTTCTCCCTGGATTGACTAGCAATATAAATGCTACTATCTACACCTGGCCCTAGTGACTTGCTGGGCATGCTTGCTTCAGATTATGGATGGCAGGGAATCTGCTTAGAGTTTAGGAGATTTGTTTAGTGGGCAGAGGACAGCCTGAGCCTCTTGATTTTCTCAGCTTCCCCAGAGAGCGCAGCCTATTTGCTTTTCTATAATATACTCAAATGCTTTGGAAAGTACACAATAAACCCTATGATGAAAATACAGGCAGCAGGAAAAAATCTGGAAACAGAGCAACATTGCTTGAGTTTTCCAGGCTAAACATAATTAATAAAAGCAAAGCCTCCGTGGCTTCTTGGTTTATGTATACAGCCCTACAGCTGACAGCCCTTCCACTCCTAGAGATTGCCACCATCTCCTCTCTGTTGACTAAACAATGTTGCTAAGAGCAAGAGGCTTACCAGCCAAATCTAAACCTGGGCAAAGACTCCCAGGACCTTTGTCCCAAACTGTGAGTGTTGGCCTCATTTGACAGTTTTACATTTTCCTTCTCAGCTTGTTTTTCTCTGGTTGGCACATCATTTTCCCTGAACCTAGATTTGGTTTTCTAATGTTTTCAAGACCACTACCATATTTTTTAATTTCCCAAACCTCACGCTCTCTTTCAGGTGGCAATTCATTCTGTGCTTGAAAAACTTTTCAGAAGCATTTGGAGTTTACCCAACAGCAGAGCCCCATTTGCTATAAAATACTTTTTTGACTTCTTGGATGCCCAGGCTGAAAATAAAAAAATCACAGATCCTGATGTCGTACATATTTGGAAAACAAACAGGTGGGAATGTAGGTGATTATTGACATTTCCAAGAATCTAGGACAGAATATTAACTAAAAGGAGGGCAGAGATAGTTACAGAAGGATTTATTTATCTCTTATCAGAATCTTTGGGCTTGGTAAGCTATGGCATCAAAGTAGTTTCTTGCTTCTTTTTGTGGGGGATGAGGGATTGCACCGAGGGGCATTTACCTATGCAGCCACCCCCAGCCCTTTTTATTTTGAGTCAGAGTCTAACTAAGTTGATTAGGATCTTGCTAAATTGCTGAGGCTAGCCTCAAACCTCCTGCCTCAACCTCCCAAGCCACGGAGATTATAGGCATGTGTCACCACACCTGGCTGCTATTTTCTATTTTTAAACAATGCATGAAACTGTTTCTATGCCAGGAATCCTGTTCTTTAGGATAAAATAAAGTTATCTTTAATGCATGAAAGAGGCTGTTTAGAATGTTAGACCAGCAAAGGATGAAAAATTAATATGTTGTGGTTTTACCATACTGTTTTTCCATTAGAGGAAACTTTTACTGGTTCCTAAAATAATCAATTACTTGGCAAATTTCAGGCTATCAGTGTATAGAAATTCATGCTTTTGTCAAATGCAGTACTCAGATAACATGAGAATTAGTTATTGATTGTAATGTGCATTCCATTTAGGGCTGAAGGAGGTCTTTTCGCTCCTTGCCCTAAGCCTGGCAGCAACCCATCTCTCCCCACAGAGGAGGTGCTGAAGGTGTATCTGTTAAATGAAATAACAAAGGTTCACATTGTTTTTTGTTATTGTTGTTGTTGTTTGTATTTTAACTGAAGAAAAGATAGGGCATCCAGATATATTCTAGTGTCTTCTCAGAGAAGAAACACGGCTCATTACCTCTATTAGAAATACTGTGTGCTAGAATTAAATAAGACTCAGAGTTAAGTGATAGAACTTCCCATACAAGCTCAAGCCCCTCTGAGCACCGTCAGCCGAGTCATTTTAAACAGTTGTAAAAGTCCCAGAGTTGTAGGTTCAATCTTTTTTCATTAATCCAGGTCTGTTCCAGCTCTCCTCTGGCTCATTCCATTCCTGTGTCCTAGCTTCTTGCTCCCAGGTCTCATTCCTCCCACACCCAGCATAGGTCCTGCAGGTCACCATTGCATAGTGAATATTGTGGCCTCTGAGCAGGGAAGCAACCAGGTTAGGAAAGCTATGACTGCACCAGCAGCCATGCGCCGTGGAGGTAGTAAGCAAGGCCATCGTTGAAATGGAGATCATGGAAGGACTCTGAAATGATCCCCAAGTTCATATTCACCTACTTACTTTGATACTAACAATGTGCCAAACACTATTGGGTGATGGAGGACAGTTATGAACAAAAGAGACAACCAACCCATGTCCTCCCAGAGCTTACATTCTGAAAAGGTGCAGACAGCAAGTCAAGTATGTCCACTGCAGTACACGAGGTGATAAGCAAATAATCCAGGTGAGAGTCGGTGGTGGCTTAGACCAGAGTGTCACAGAGAGGATGTCAGGTCCAGGAGATCTGAGTGAGAGGTTTTTACTGGTGACTATCATCTAATATAATCAAGAATTATATGGAGAAAAATCTTGTCCAGTCCCTGACCACTTTCAGACTCCTCTGGTCTGCCTTTCAGTAGCAGTCGGCTTAACCCTTTCTTGTTCTGAGTGACACTGCCTTGTGTGTCTAAGCAGATTTGTGTACTTCATTAAGGATGTAAACACCAGTTTATAAATTGATAAAGAGAACACTGGCCTCCCATGAATGGCCGTATTTGAGAAGAGATTATTCTCTCTTTGAACAGCCTTCCTCTTCGCTTCTGGGTAAACATCCTGAAGAACCCTCAGTTTGTCTTTGACATTAAGAAGACACCACACATAGATGGTTGTTTGTCAGTGATTGCTCAGGCATTCATGGATGCCTTTTCTCTCACGGAGCAGCAACTAGGGAAGGTAAGGCCCAGCTTCCGGTTTCTTGAACATGCTCCCAAGTTGGAAGCACTCTGTTTTGTAAACATTCAAGTAATAAGTAGTGGATCTAAATTATACCAGCTGAAAAGAAAAGTCAATCTTGGTCATTATAAATTTGCTTTTCTTTAAAATTTATCACATTTACTTTTGATCTAATTGTTTCTAAAGTGAAAACCAAAATAATTAGCCCCATTTTATTATAGAATTGTGCCTCTGAAAAACTTTACCATCAAGCAAATACTTTGTCTCCTAGAAAAACACTTGATGGGCACTGATAAACTACTAATCCAGAGTATGAAACTATTAATATTTGCTCAAGTTAATTACATCTGAGTATATTTTTCAGAAGTCTATTCTAATATAACAAATGGCTTATGGGGAAGAAAAATTTACCCAAGATTTCTAACAATATTAGTTTGTCAGTTTATAATCAAAGCATGAATATTGCTTTCCTATGGCTTTCTTTGTTGATCAAAAGGCCGAAGAAAGCAAAGATTTAAAAAAAAAAAAAACAGAGCAAACTTTGAAAGAGATGTTTTAGTCCTTTCCGAGCACTCCAAAATATATTAAGCCAAGCAATATCTGTATCTAATGGATTTCAGAAAATCTTTGAACGGTGAGAAGTGGCTCTTTGGTAGGATTTTCAGAGTACCTGGAATGAACGGTGATTGATGTTTCACGGGTATCTCAGATCCCTCGTCATAATTTCAATTTTGTCACCACTCTTTCTGCAAAAAGACCCTGTTTTCACTGTTGAGTTGCCTGATCTCTCGAGGAGCAATCCTCTGTATCATCTTTGACTCTTCCTCCTTCCACCCTGTCCACTCTCTTCTCTACAGCACCTGCCCCTTCATCCCCTCTCCACTGGGATAACTGCCTCCTGATGAGTGTTCAATGCCCTTGCTGTCCACCCCGCCTCTCTAAACAACCTTGTTCCACTGTCTCATGTTATCTTTGTAAAATATAAATCTGAACTTGCCAGCATCCTGCTTAGGAAATTGAAAATGTTTCCATGACTTACCAGGGGAAGTCTTCACAGTGCTGCATGGCCCTTCCTGCTTGGCTTCAGGCGTCTTTTCTGGCCTCATTTTCTGGCATGCTCCATGTTTTAACTTTTCCACACATACTAGGAACTTGTTTCCACCCTTCTTTGCTCAAGTCTTTCCTGTCTCACAACCCCTCTGTCTGGTAAAATCCTACTCATTCATTCATTCACAAAAATGATTTCCTGATGTGTGCCAGAAATCGTAGAAGACTCTGATCAGTGAACCTTTCCTGAGGCATGTTCCTCTGTGCCTCTTTATTCCACTAATAAAGTTCAACTTAGCAGGCAGCACCCTAAAAGACACTTAAATGCTTGTTTATAGTAAATGTTCTTTACAGTGTGCTAATTACTGATAAATTACTCACTGTAAATTTGTTCTCTCAACTAGATTGTAAGCTTCTCAAAGTCAGGTCATCTCTACACTTTCAGTGCCTGCCTAAATAGTCACTGAATTAATGAATGATCATTGCGGTTTGATCATTCCACTTAAACTTGATAAGAACACCTCAGAAATATCTCAGTCAATGCATCTTTCACAATGATTCATCCAACCATTGATTTAACCATTGGACTTTATAAAAATCTTTGGGACATAACCCCTATCATTTAACTCACCTATCTTCCCTGAGTAGAATTTTACATTTTGTGAAAAATCATGACTCCTTAAAATCTTCACTTATCTCATTTTTAAATATTCTCACCATTATAATTACATACAACCATTCAAACTGCCCAGGAACCTTTGCAAAATCAGTCATCAGGGCCACTAATACCAATAACCATGCACTTCCTTGAGGGAATTGGAAGATCTTTATAACCTAATGAAATGAGGGACAAGCTGGAAAATCTGCCACCACCAATTACTTTCCAGTTTTAGAGTTATATAAAGGGCTCAATCAGACCTACAATCAAGTCTTTTATAAATGCCAAAATTCACTGGTGGGTGAGGATGAGAGCAAATGTTTTTAATTCAGGCTTTTTACGACCATTAGTAATGAACTATGATTGAAATAAGTTCCATTGTTACAGTAACTCAAAATCATGCAAAAATAATAATTTTAGTTCTTTTATGAGAGGAAGGCAGAATATATTAGCATTTAATACGCCTGAAAATAACAGTGACTCACCAGAACTATCTAGATGGCAGTCAGTCACTCAGTCAACATTTAGTGAGGCCTCCTGCATGAAGCCTTGTTAGGTGTAATACTGGTTGGTGGTTGGGGTGCAGCTACACTGTACCGTTTTTACAAGTTCCCCATGTTTTTTTACTCTTTCGGTGGTGAATTCTTTTTTTTTTTTCAGGAAGCACCAACTAATAAACTGCTCTATGCCAAGGATATCCCGACCTACAAAGAGGAAGTAAAATCTTATTACAAAGCAATCAGGGATTTGCCTCCATTGTCACCTTTAGAAATGGAAGAATTCTTAACTCAGGAATCTAAGGTAGCATTAGAAACAGAAATAGGCTTGTATTTGGTTCCTTTTTAAAAAACTCATTTCAGAGTCTCTCAACAAGACTTTCTTTGTTTTAGAAACACGAAAATGAATTTAATGAAGAAGTGGCCTTGACAGAAATCTACAAATACATCGTAAAATATTTTGATGAGGTAAGATTTTATTTAACATCTTTTAAAGCTATGAATCAGCCACAAGGATTTGGTTATAGCATTCTGTGGGTCTCAGGACAGTTCTGGCATCCCAAACAGCCAGAAAGGGAGGCCAGGAAGCCTGCCTGAGATGGGGGATCCTGGCACCAAGCCAGACCCTGCACACGGCTGCCCCTCTGATAGATCACGCTGCCCACATTTGGACCAGCCTGAATTTACATTTGAGTTCATGGGGCCTACAGCCACACTGACTCAAGCTAACTTTAATGAGTAATTTGTGGCCCTGTAAATGGGGCCAGCTTAAGCTTGATTGTAGTCTGCTAAAAACGAAAGCTAAGCCTGTTAAATCGTCTAGATTCTATATTCAATAGTTGTAGGAAATTATGACATATTTCTAACTTAAGCAACTATTTCAATAACAAATGTTTTAATTCAGGCTTTTTACAACCATTAGTAATGAACTACCATTCTCCTTTATGATTAGTTCTCCTTAATCTGGATGCGTTGTTTCCAAATAAATGTTAATTCCCCCTTCCCTGATTCCCCCCCACTCAGTCATGCTGGGACAGGCTATCCATGTCACTGGTGAGAATAGCTCACCAATTCCATTTGCTACTTGAAGATCAAGTGAAGCGCTAAGGTAGGGTAGAGGCAATGAGTTCCTTAAACATGATAAGCATCCCTCTTATTCCAGGGGTTAGGGGTGAGAAGGGACGCACTGGGGAGGGGAGGGAGAGGAGGGACTAGGCTGCCCAGGAGGGGAGGTACGGGAGGGAAGTTTTCCTCTCAGACTAGGATGCCCCTGCCTGCTGCATTTAAGAAGAAATACTTGCCTGCATGTTGGCTGCCCAGGAATGCTTGCTGTGCTTGGAATGGCTGTGATATAATGCATAAAGTAGGGCCTGGGAAGTCTGGCCCCATATTTGTAAGCAAATAGTTGGTATTTTCTTGTGGGCTTCTATTTTAAGCCAAAGTGTTGTTGATCCTGTGATAATGACTTAGCAAAACAACTTGCAAAGTGAGTATGTAAATGATCGAAGAAAATGTTGGCATCTGTTTCATACAGATTTTACCCACTCACAGCATCAGGAATGCAAAAACAAAAAAAAAAAGAATTGTAATGCTAAAACCATAATATCTAAAATAACTGTTCTAATTGTCAACAGATTCTAAATAAACTAGAAAGAGAACGAGGGCTGGAAGAAGCTCAGAAACAACTCTTGCATGTAAAAGTCTTATTTGATGAAAAGAAGAAATGCAAGTGGATGTAAGCACTCTGGGCTTGGCTTAACCTGGCAAAGTTCTTCAGACGACTTGGGAGCAAAATGGCTGCTTGAGCTACTCTGTGTCGTTAATTTTTAAGTTTGCACATGGGTTCCACTTTCAGCACTGTCTTTTCAAGAGACCAAGGCACATGCACAGCTTTTAGAAAGCATATCAACCACTGTGCCTGTGTGTATACCGTGGGAACCCTTCTGTAAATAGAGTCGAAGTGGTTGTTGCAAACAGCCTCCTTGTTTACAGAGAATACAGGGCCAGTAAGCAAGTGTCAGTATTGTAATTACAGTCTCCACTTAAGCACAATGTTATCTAAGTGGTTTTGTTGGAAAACTACAGCTATGTAGCACTTGTGACTACACTGCACCTCTGCAGAAAAGGGATACTCAAAACAAAATGTGAAATGAGTCATTTGGAAACAAGGTGGGGGTGTTAGGGCAACCTCGAGGATTTGCAGCATTGAAACTTTCCCTAGTAGTTCTTGGAAAAGCTGACCGCAGAATTTGGTAGTGTGTACACTTAGCATTTGTGAGTGTGTGTGTGTGTTTAAACCAAAAACTAACAGTGTTGCAGCATTGTTGAAAGGGCTCGTGTTTTTCAGCGGTCACCAACTGCACTCCACCGAACTCACCTCCATTGCATCAAGGAGCTCTAAAGCAAGGAGAGTGAGTGGGCTTTACTGAAATGCAACAGCATTTTACCCACTGTGTCCTAATGTATGTTCCTTTTTTATCTTTTCATACTAAATGTATTTGATAGTGGACATGTTGGGTATTATATAAATGAAAAAGTTGTTTATTTCTGTTGAAAAACCTTGATCAGAACTATCTGTGGAAGTGTAAGTCACTCCTCTAATCCTACATTTCTATACTAGTGTCTCCTTGCTTTAGATTTCTGGTGAACCCTGTGGTTATAAATACTTGTGTGTGATTAAAAAAAAAAGATACATTTTGCATTTCATCAAACTGTTGTTCACACTGGAGTATTATATATAAATATATATATTTGAGGCCCAAGGCCTGAAAAATATTAGTATACAACTTGGTATCTTAGTCTTACTATGTACTTTTTGAAAGTATTCCTTACAGGAGAAAGAATTTAAAATACCCATTTTATTCATGCCTTTCTTTTTAAACAATTCCCTTTCCAGTTATATTGTAGTCTTTTTATTGCTGAGTTTTTTATTCCTGAATTTTTGCTGCTCATGACCAATTTTAATACCACTGTGTTTTCCTTCTATTAAATCAGAAAAAAAAAAAGTGTTAATTGGCAACTCTCAAGCTTTCCTTGTGGCAGGCACCTTTTACCCTTGGTGCTCCAAATCCCTAATCTAGGATAGAAATTTTTTCAAGTAGCAAATAAACCACTGATCCCACATTCCTTAAACCCATTTACCAACACTGTATGGAACATCAGGATTGAAACGTAAATTCATTAGGAAAACGCAACTCATATTTGCTCCTTAATATCTGGTAAACTGTGAGAGGTGACACCTCATCAAACAGTTAAGAGAAATAAGCAGTTACTGCCCTGATACACACATTCCCAATCCTATCACTTTTGACCACTGTCTGTCCAATGGACACATCTCAAAAATACTACCAAATAGATTACTTGTAGGTCTAAAGGTGAGAGGTCTGGTCCCCATCCAAAGCTGCTACAGTCTTCAAAGAGGTGAAGGCATTCATAAGAGAACTGTAAGAGTTGAGAGCCAAGGGTAGGAGAGTTGCCCAAAAGACTTCCCTTCTCCAGGGTACAGAAAACTCAAAGGATCAGCGACAGCTTTATTTATCTAAGTACTTACTAAATGCTACACGAGGATGTTCCTGTCCAGCTCTGGCACATGAGTCCTGTGTGGAGAGTTACCTCCTCTTCCAGGTACTGTGCTGTTAGAAACTTTGGGCAAGTCACTTACCTCTTTGTGCCTCGATTTCTGTATAATATTTCTAACCTACCTCACTGAGGTGGTGTGAAGATTCACTAATGTATGTAGCGTGTTTGTCAATCCACCAGTGAAGAGCACTATCTAGATCACATTTTGGATCACATTAGCCAAATGCAGTAAATGGCCAAATCAGATGTGTGCTGAAGACAATCAGTCACTGGGTCTACATTAAACAGCAACTAGAGAAACAAATGGCAAACAATATTTTTAAGTTTCTTTGCATATTTTTTGGTGCAAAACAATTCATTTATAAACTTTTTTTTTCTAACACTAGTGTCTACAGCAGCATTTAAAAAATTAATTCTGTTATCTTTTCCATATTAGGATTTAAAGTCTATTTCTTATTGTATACCTGATTGAAGCTGTTCTTGGAGATGAATGTTTTAAATGTCTATATCCAAAAATAAACATTTTGATGTAATTATGGACTGTTTTGGCTTTTTTTTTTCCTCCTAAATTTTCTAGTTACAAGCAAACTTAAATTTCTTGCTAAATGATGCTAAGGGTTGCTCAATTACATTCCTATCCTCCACTATCATCATAGATTTTTGACTGTGAAGACTTCTGGATAATGAATTCTCCATTTAGTTTGGCAGAGTTGAGCTTTGCCTTGTTGACATGAATTTACTCCAGAAGAATTCCTTGAAAAGATGTTACATAAGAAAGCTTCCAAAGGATGCATGGTGAAAAACAAGGTAAATAATGACATACTTAGGGACACACAAATAAAACATAATTATTTGATTTGATCCAAAATAATGGGAAACAAAGTTAAATAATAATACTTCTAGAGAGATCCCACTGGGTTCAAGTTATGTGATCAACAGCCTTTTTAAACAGCCACAGGATTTAATTATCTACTGATTCCAACTCAACAAAGCCAAAATCAGTGAAGTCTTCTAAACTGCTAAACATACACTCTAAGATCAAAAAATTAAACACAAACACAAAACAATATACTTAGGTAGAAAAATATTTATTAAGCTCTTTAATAAATTATGTGTACACAGCTTTTAGAAAAGGTAGCCTTTTGAAATAAACATATGTATTTAGATACCTTTAAAGATTTTTAAAATGTACCTTTAAATTGTCATCTTTTTTCCAAAAACTATAACTCTTGTATATTAGTAAAGCAGTTTACTGACGTTCTTATTGTCAAGCACCTCAGAGATGAAAAAAAAGAATTCAAGATGGGTACATTTCAGGCAAAATGCCAAAAAAATTTAGAAGTGAAAATTTTAAAACTTGATTCCCTATTTATTATTTATTTTTATATTCAGATATTATATATTGTAAAATATCTCTGAAACTTTCTTTTAATGCTTTATTAGTCATCAGTATAATCGGAAAATCTGAATATCATGCAATGCAGCATGTAGCTGATACCTTTTCTAGAGGCACATTTAAGTATTTTGGCAAACAGTAATAAAGTATATCAATGCCATGTACATTAAAACTGCATGCTTTATTGAGTCTCTTTATTTCACCCCTTTTGATCTGCCTTTTATCCAAGAACATCATTCCCCAGGAGATCCTAGTTCTTCTAGTTGTTTTCTTTGTGTTGTTTCTAGTTCTTCCAGTCTTTTGCGAAGTAGCGAGAGTTCCCTTTGATGCTGTTCCTCCTTAAAAATGATGTAGGAAAGCACAGTGAAAGAAACTGTCAGGAAAAAAAATTAAAATAAAAAAAGTCCCTGCTGGACAGTAGCCTTGCCTGCCTTTCTTATATAGGCCCGCAACAACCTGGCAGGGAAATGATGTCCACTTTAGCAGTCTAAAAACAGACTACTATGGGTGAAACAGTATATTAACTACTGCTTCTCTCCTGCCTCAGGCTCTACCCTTAAGCAAAACCCACAGCCTATTCTTTGCTAGGTGTAAAATTCACTAGGGAGGAAATTAGAAACACTAAGACAAGGCCAGGAATATTTACATGGCAACTTTCAAATGAGACTGGTTTTAACAGCTGTTTATTATAAACAAAGCACTTGGTCTGAGATTCAGTTCAGTGGCTAAAATCTTCCATGCTTACAATATAAAACATAATTACTTATTAAATGTCCATCTTCTGAAAACCAGCTAATCAATTTGATTCCTTCAATATCTCAGGGGCCTGACATAGCAGAAGTAGCCCAGGTTTTGGAATCACAGGATTTAGGTTTAAAACTTAACTTTTTTATTAAGCTATGACCTTAGGCAAGTCATTCCACTTCTATGACTCAGGTACTTCACCTGTGATTTGAGAATAATAATACCTGCCTCAAAGTTTTTTTCATTAATGTTAAAATGTATAGAAGATGCAGAGTGCACTGCATTAGTAAATGCTCAGTAGTAGTGAATGAACGAGCTACAAACTCTAGCCCAAAGACTCATTTATCAAGTCTCCTATCTATTGCTCAATAGGAGATTTTACTCCCAACACCATCATTTTAAAGGGATGGAACACATTCAAGTCTACTTTTCAGCACACTTCTATGATAAATGAAAGAAGAAAAGTTAACAGTGGCCTTAAATGGATATGCCATTTTTTGTGAATAAGTTTTATCTCTGTTTACACATTATAGACATGTTTGACTTTCTCTTCTCCTAAAATAAATGTTCATACCTGCATATGTGGAGGAAAGGACAGTTCCATGCCTGGAACCATGGCTGATGACTGCATGCTAACAGGATTGACAGATGCTGTTGGAGGCATGTTAGGAACCAAAATTAGACTTCGAAATTCATTATGTCGTCTCTGTATATCTTTTAGTCTTTTTTGAAGCCTTGTATATTCTTCAAATGGAACATTTTGTCTTAAATAGAACAAAAGAAAGTGTTTTTTAATAGTTATACATTATTGAAAAATAGTATAATTCATAATATAAACTGGAACAGAAGAATTTCTAAACTATGATTTATCTGTATATAATATATAAACATCTACTTACCTAGAAATATAAACATGACATCTTAATTATATATATTTACTAGCACTAATTTTAAGATTTTATTTGCCAATTAATCAAAGATTTAAAACATTCTGAGACTTTTTTTACCTTCATTTCCACAGTCTCCTCAATCCCCTGCTACTGATCAATAATGAGACTAAAAAGGAAATTCTTTAAACCACAAAAATACCTCATAGTATAGGAGGGATAAATTTATGAAATTGGCATCTTTTAGGTGAAATATGGCCAAATATAAATAATTACATATAGTTCAACCTAATTTTTAAAATGTAGGTATATTATTAACAGATATACACACAAATATAAAAATATAAAATATGTGTGTGTGTGTGTGTTTAGTGTTTATCCCTGAGTCCTCTTGGCACATTGCTCCTTAAAAACCCTTGGAATCTTGAACTGAAAACAGCATCTTTTTTATGATAATGAGATGATTGGTGGCTGGGGATCCTAGAATGCTTCAGAATGAAAGCAGGAAATGAGAAAGATTAAGACTTAGTTCAAGAGTTGGAAATTGAAGCTCCAACTCACCTTTACCACAGGAAAGAGAAAGAAGCTAAAGGTTGAATTAATTATCAATGACTAATAATGTAAATAATCATGTCCACATAATGAAGCTGCCATAAAATAACCCAAAATAGCAAGAGTTTGGAGAACTTCTGGGTTGCTGAACATGGAGGTGCCTTAGAGGCTGGTGCACCTACACAGGGCATGAAAGCTTATGCCTCTCCCCCATACTCTTCCTTCTGGTTGTTCATCTGTATCCTTTGTAAAATCCTTTATAATAAATGGTAAGTGTAAGTAAAGCATTTCTAAGGTCTGGGAACTGCTCTAGCAAATTAATGAAACCCAAGAATAGGGTCATGGGAATATCGATCTATAGCTTGTCCATCAGAAGCATAGGTCACAGCCTGGGATTTGTAATTGGCATCTGCAGTGGAAACAGTCAACCTGTCAACCAGTGGGGATTCAACGTGATAATGTCAGAATTGAATTATAGGCCATCCAACTGATGTCCATTGGAGAGTTAAATGACTAGTATAAGGGAAAAACCTCCATACACCTGGTGTCAAGAGTGTTATGTTGACTACATGAGTGAGACAAGGCAAAACACTGCTTTTCCCTATCTTCTATAGTAATTATAAAGGTGAAGCAACCTAACTTAAAAAAAAAAATGATAAGAGGGAAAAAAATCTAACTTTTTAGGTCTCCACAGATTATTATCATCTTTTTGGACATGACACTCCTTATGAATCACACCAGTTCAATCAAATAAAGCTTCAAAACCACTCCAAGTCCTGAATCAGCCAGTCACGGTGGCACATGCCTATTACCCCAGCAACTCGGGAGGCTGAAGTAGGAAGATCACAAGTTCAAGGCCAGTCTCAGAAACTTAGTGAAGCCCTGCCTCAAATTTCAAAAAGGGTTGGGGATATAGATCAGAGGTAAAACAACCTTGGGTCCAATCACTAGTACCAAAAAATAATACTAGTACCAAAAAGAATAGATGATCTGAACCACAGCTGTCCAATCTTAAACTGATAATACTTCAATATTAATGGTTGTGAAGGAGGTAGGAAGTTGAATTTAGTGGCTTCCTACTTTGAAACAAAGTATTACAAAGTTGGCATGAATTCCACAATCTGGAAACCTTGAGTAATCACCAACTGTGGTGTTGTTCACCTTATGTTAAAAATTACAACAAAGAACACCAGCACATATCACAAAACATCACTGCATGATATTACAGGCAATTTCCATTACAAAAAATCTAATACTTGATTAAAGTACTGAAAGCTACCACTACTTAGCTGAATTCAGAATATTTTTTTATTATCTTGAATTAAATACAATACCAAATCAATATAATACCACTAATGCCAATCCAGTAAAGTAAATCTTATCTGTCCAAAAAATGCTAAGGATGCTGATTATTAGCTATGCTTGGATGTGTCTACAAAATCAGAAGCAATAGCCCAGTAATATTTCTCCACCCTAGGAAACCAAAAACTGACCTTTGATTCAAAGCCATGGCCATGATTTTCAGACCTATACAATAGCCACAATTGTTTTGTTAGCTTAGCAGAATTCACACACTCCTAGATATTCACATACTCCTAGAATTCCTGAGAATTCACACCACTCCTAGATATCAAAGCCAGTTACTATACCAAAGCCAGTGACTAACCTTTTATGTCAATCTTAACCATAATTCAAACACCTGGCACTGAAACTTTCTGGTTTAAAGGAAAAGTCAGTCCAAAAGAAAAATAAAAGGTAATGCATTCATGGATATCAAATAGTTTTACATATCTTTTTAAATATATATTTTAAAAGAAAACACAGTATGTTCTCAGAAACAAAGTTCTATGACATCAAAATAACTACATGGTGTGTGTATATATGTATATATATACACACACATATTACCTATTTAACACCTGATTTTCTGTTTCTAATTCTTCTTTCTTTGCCTCCAAGACTTCTACTTTCTCTTGCAATCTCCTCAATTTGTTTTCATGAAGAGATTTTCTCTAGAAAAGAGGAAAACAGATTAATAAGTATGTTATTACATAATTTACTATTGAAGAAAACTATATAGTGAATATTTTACATTCCAATTTTTTTCTTTTAAATGTAGAGATGAATGTTTTAGTGAACACTAGGAACAAAAATTAGTGCATATAGCTCTTACTGAAAATTGCAAAGATAATAAACCACAATGCTACCGCATATCCTCAAAGTGACAAATTATAGAATTATTATGAATACCAAATCAGAAAATTGGTATCAATAACTAAATTGCTGCAAATAAAAAATCTAAGGAGAAAAAAGAGTCAAATTTTTCTAGTGAGGCTGCCCATCTTCTGCAAAAGAATGTTCATTGCTCTATATTGTCCCAGAAGACTTGTTTAAAAGAACCGAAACAAAACTGAAAATTAAACGCATGTTTGTAACTGATAAATTACTACCAAAATTAAAGGATTAGAAAAAGCCAAGATAGAATATGAATGCCATCTCAGTTTAAAAGTCTGCCATTCCAAATAATTATTTAAAAGAAAAAATTAACTTTACAATATACAAAGTGAAGTTTCTAAAAGCAAACATTATAAAATTTCAATATATAATGGTAGCACATCGTGTGTCCATTCACTTGTCTATTTCTAGAATCTATTCTGTTCCATTTGTCTACTTATCTACACTTATGCCAATACCACATTGTCTGAATTGCTGCAGTTAGTAGGTGTTAATTAATACTTGATCAAAGTACTGAAAGCAAGTCCTCTAGACTTATTGTCCTTTAAGATTACCTTGGTTATTCTCCTTCATATTCTAATGTAAACTTTAGAATCTACTTCCTAATTTCTACAGAGACTTGCTGGGATTTTGGCTAGGATTCATTTAATTTATAGATACAATATATAGATAAAATCATGAACATGGTATAGTTTTCTCTTTTAAGCACTCATTAATTTTTCTAAGCAATATCCGTATTTTTTAAATACATAAGTTGGATACATCCATGTTTCATTATATTTATTCTTAGGTATTTGGTTATAGGTATTTTTTTTCTTATTGTGAATAGCATTTAAATTTTTAAAAATTATTATATTGAACACAACATCTTTATTTATATATTTAATTTCATGAATTATTTTATTTATTTTCTTTTAGAGGTCAAAGTTCTCATTCCTTTTTTAAATTGATTTTATTATTTTTTTTAATACACGACAACAGTGGAATGAATTACAATTCTTATTACACGTATAGAGTACAGTTTTTCGTATCTCTGTACATAAAGTATGTTCACGCCAATTTATGCTTTTATACATGTACTTTCTTTTTGAATTACAATTCTTAATACACATATATACCACAATTTTTCGTATCTCTGTTTGTATATAAAGTATGTTGACACCCAATTCAAGTCTTCATACATGTACTTTGTATAATGATGTCCATCACATTCCACCATCCTTGCTAATCCCCTGGCCCCTCCCTTTCTCTCCCACCCCTCTTCCCTATCTAGAATTAATCTAATCCTCTCATGTTCTCCCCCTCACTACCCCACCTATGAGTCACCTTCCTTACATCAGAGAAAACATTTGGCATTTGTTTTTGGGGGATTGCCTAACTTCAGTTAGCATTATCTTCTCCAACACCATCCATTTATCTGCAAATGGATGATTTTGTTCTTTCTTAGTGCTGAGTAAAATTCCATTGTGTATATATGCCACATTTTTTAATCCATTCATCCACTAAAGGACATCTAGGTTGGCTCCACAGTTTAGCTATTGTGAATTGTGCTGCTGCTATAAACACTGATGTGGCTATGTCCCTGTAATATGCTGTTTTTAAGTCCTTTGGGTATAGACCAGGGAGAGGAATAGCTGGGTCAAATGGTGGGGTTCCATTCCCAGACTTCCAAGGAATCTCCATACTGCTTTCCAAATTGCCTGCTCCAATTTGCAGTCCCACCAGCAATGTATGACTGTACCTTTTTACCCACATCCTTGCCAACACTTGTTGTTTGTCTTCATAATAGCTGCCATTCTGACTGGAGTGAGATGATATCTTAGAGTAGTTTTGATTTGCATGTCTCTGATTGCTAGAGATGATGAGCATTTTTTCATATATTTGTTGATTGATTGTATATCCTCTTCTGAGAAGTGTCTGTTCAGATCCTTGGCCCATTTGTTGATTGGGTTATTTGTTTTTTCGGTGTTTAGCTTTTTGAGTTCTTTATATACCCTAAAGATTAGTGCTCTATGTGATGCGTGAGTGGTAA
Source organism: Marmota flaviventris (assembly GCF_047511675.1). Classification (NCBI taxonomy): domain Eukaryota; kingdom Metazoa; phylum Chordata; class Mammalia; order Rodentia; family Sciuridae; genus Marmota; species Marmota flaviventris. The sequence continues at coordinate 25,971,491 of NC_092500.1, read as the reverse complement.
AAATTTGCTCCCAGGATGTAAGCTCTCTGCTCACCTCACAGATTGTTTCTTTTGCTGAGAAAAAACTTTTTAGTTTGAATCCATTGCATTTATTGATTCTTGATTTTAATTCTTGCGCTATAGGAGTCTTATTAAGGAAGTTGGGGCCTCATCCCACATGATGAAAAGTAGGGCCTACATTTTCTTCTATTAGATGCAGAAATCTGGCTTAATTCCTAGGTCCTTGATCCATTTTGAGTTAAGTTTTCTGCATGGTGAGAGATAGGGGTTTAATTTCATTTTGTTGCATACAGATTTCCAGTTTTCCCAGCACCATTTGTTGAAGATGCTATCTTTTCTCAAGTGCATGTTTTTGGCACCTTTGTCTAATATAAGATAATTGTAATTTTGTGGGTTAGTCTCTGTGTCCTCTATTCTGTACCTATGAGTCACCTTCCTTACATCAGAGAAAACAATTGGCATTTGTTTTTTTGGGATTGCCTAACTTCAGTTAGCATTGGTCTACTAGCCTGTTTTGGTGCCAATACCATGCTGTTTTTGTTACTATTGCTCTGTAGTATAGTTTAAAGTCTGGTATAGCGATACCACCTTGTTCACTCTTCCTGCTTAGAATTGCTTTAGCTATTCTGGGTTTCTGATTTTTCCAGATGAATTTCATGATTGCTTTTTCTATTTCTATGAGGAATGCCATTGGGATTTTGATCAGAATTGCATTAAACCTGTATAGTGCTTTTGGTAGTATGGCCATTTTGACAATATTAATTCTGCCTATCCATGAGCAAGGTAGATCGTTCCATCTTCTAAGGTCTTCTTTGATTTCTCTCTTTAGGGTTCTGTAGTTTTCATTGTATAGATCTTTTACCTCTTTTGCTGATTCCCAAGTATCTTTTTTTTTTTTTTTTTTGAGGATATTGTGAATGGGGTAGTTTTCCTCATTTCCTTCTCAGAGGATCTGTCACTGACATATAGAAATGACTTTGACTTATGGGTGTTCATTTTATATCCTACTTTGCTGAATTCATTTACTAGTTTTAGAAGTTTTCTGGTGGAGTTTTTTGGGTCTTCTAGGTATAGAATCATATTGTCAGCAAATAGTGCTAGTTTTAATTCTTCTTTTCCTATACTTATCCCTTTAATTTCTTTCATCAGTCTAATTGCTCTGGCCAGTGTTTCAAGAACTATGTTGAGTAGAAGTGGTGAAAGGGGGCATCCCTGTCTTGTTCCAGATTTTAGAGGGAATGCCTTCAATTTTTCTCCATTTAGAATGATGTTGGCCTGAGGCTTTGTGTAGATACCCTTTTACAATGTTGAGATATATTCCTGTTATCCCTAGTTTTTCTAGTGTTTTGAACATAAAGGGATGCTGTACTTTGTTGAATGCTTTTTTGTGTCTATTGAGATGATCATATGATTCTTATCTTTAAGTCTACTGATGTGATGAATTACATTTATTGATTTCCGTATGCTGAACCAACCTTGCATCACTGGGATGAACCATACTTGATCATGGTGCACAATCTTTTTGATATGTTTTTGTATTCGATTTGCCAGAATTTTATTGAGAATTTTTGCATGTATGTTCATTAGAGATATTGGTCTATAGTTTTCTTTCTTTGAAGTGCCTTTGTCTGGTTTTAGAATCAGGGTGATATTAACCTCATAGAATGAGTTTGGAAGTGTTCCCTCTTTTTCTATTTAATGAAATAATTTAAGGAGTATTGGTATTAGTTCTGCTTTTAGTTTTAGTTCTGTAGAACTCAGCTGTGTATCCATCCAGACCTGGGGTTTTCTTGGTTGGTAGTCTTTTGATGGCTTCTTCTATTTCCTAACTTGATATTGGTCTGTTTAAGTTGTGTATATCTTCCTGACTCAATCTGGGCTGATCAAATGACTTAAGGAATTTATCGATGCCTTCACTGTCTTCTATTTTATTAAAGTATAAGATTTCAAAATAATTTCTAATTATCTTCTGTATTTCTGTAGTGTCTGTTGTGATATTGCCTTTTTCATTACCTATGCTTGGTAATTTGAGTTCTCTCTCTCTCCTTCTCTTCATTAGCATGGCTAAGGGTCTGTCAATTTTATTTATTTTTTCAAAGAACAAACTTTTAGTTTGGTCAATTTTTTCAATTGTTTTGATTTCATTGATTTCAGCTCTGATTTTAATTATTTCTTGCCTTCTATTGCTTTTTTTTTCCTTCTATTGCTTTTTCTGCTGATTTGTTCTTCTTTTTCTTTTGTTCTTTTAATTTGTTGACTTTTTCTTCTTTTAAGGAATGAACTCCATGCAATGAATTTTCCTTAGTACTGATTTCATAGTGTCCCAGAGATTTCGTTATGTTCTATCTGTGTTCTCATTTACCTCTAATAATTTTTTAATCTCCTCCTTGATGTCTTCTGTAACCCATTGTTCATTCAGTAGCATATTGTTCAGCCTCCATGTAATACAGATATTTTACTCTTTATTTTGTCGTTGATTTCCAATTTCATTCCATTATGATCTGATAAAATGCATGGTAGTATCCCTACTCCTTTATATTTGCTAAGAGTTGCCCTGTGACATAGTCTATTGTCTATTTTTGAGAAGGATCCATGTGCTGCTGAGAAGAAAATGTGTCCGCTTGATGCCAGTTGATATATTCTATATACGTCAGTTAAGTCTAAGTTATTAATTGTGTTATTGAGCTCTATAGTTCCTTTATTCAACTTTTGTTTGGAAGAGTTGTCCAGTGGTGAGAGAGGTGTATTAAAGTCACTCAGGATTATTGTGTTGTGGTCAATCTGACTCTTGAACTTGAGAAGAATTTGTCTGATGTACATAGTTGCACCATTGTTTGGGGCATATATATTTATGATTGTGATGTCTTGTTGGTGTATGGTTCCCTTGAGCAGTATGTAATGTCCATCTTTATCCCTTTTGATTAATTTTGGCTTGAAGTCTATTTTATTTGATGAGAGTATGGAAACCCCTAATTGCTTCCGCAGTACATGTGAGTGGTATGATTTTTCCCAACCTCTCACTTTCAGTCTGTCTATATCTTTTCCTATCAAATGAGTCTCCTGTAGGCAGGATATTATTGGATCTTTTTTTAAAATCAAATTTGCTAGCCTATGTCTTTTGATTGGTGAGTTTAAGCTATTAACATTTAAGGTTACTATTGAGATATGGTTTGTATTTCCAGCCATATTTGTTTATTTTTGTTATTTAATTTGACTTGGTTTTCCTCTTTGATTAGCTTTTCTTTTAGTGTACTACCTCCCTCTGTTGGTTTTTCATTTCCTCTTCATAAAATATTTTGCCAAGGATGTTTTGTAGTGCTGGTTTTCTAGCTGTAAATTCTTTTAACTTTTATTTATCATGGAAAGGTTTTATTTCATCTTCAAATCTGAAGCTTAGTTTTGCTGGATACAAGATTTTTGGCTGGAACCCATTATCTTTCAGAGTTTGAAATATGTTGTTCCAGGATCTTCTAGCTTTCAAGGTCTGTGTTGAAAAAATCTAATGTTATCCCAATTGGTTTACCCCTATAAGCAATCTGATTCCTTTCTCTTTTGGCTGTTAAAATTCTCTCCTTATTCTGTATTTTGGGCATTTACATTATTATGTGTCTTGGTATGGATCTGCTGTTATTTTGCACATTTGGCATCCTGTAGGCTTCTTGGATTTGGATTTCTGTTTCATTCTTCATATATGGAAAGTTTTCTGATATTATTTCATTGAACAGATGGCTCATTCCTTTGGTTTGGACCTCTAGGCCTTCCTCTATCCCAATAGCTCTTAAATTTGGTCTTTTTATGCTGCCCCATATTTCTTGAATGTTCTACTCATGTTTTCTGCTCATGTTTGCTGTGCTGTCTATGTTGTTTTCAAGTGATATGATTTGTCTTTGTTGTCTGATGTCCTATCTTCTAAGTTGTCTACTTTGCTGGTGATGCTCTCATTTGAGTTTTTAATTTGGTTTATTATTTCTTTCATTTCAAGGATTTCTATTTGGTTTTTTTGTATAACCTCTATCTCCCTGTAGAGGTGACCTTTTGCTTCTTGGATTTGTTTATGTAGTTCATCGTCAAAGTGATCTTTCACTGCCTGTATTTGTTCTCTAATGTCTTCTTTGAGATTCCAAAACATTTTAGTCATGTATATTCTGAAATCTTTCTCTGTCCTCTTTTCTACTGTAACTGTTAATTCTTCTAATGATGTATTGTCTTGAATTGTTTGTGGTACTTTCTTCCCTTGTCCTTTCATGTTGCTTGGTTTGTTTCTTTCCAGCAACTTGTGGAACTGGTGTGTTATTGTTTTTACTCTATAGATTTTTAGTGCTCTTGTATGGTTCCAAGATCCCTCCTTTGTGGAGAAGGACAATGTTTACAGATCCCAATTTCAACGATACATCACCTATGAACAAATTATTGTTATTAAGACATTTATAGTTAGTCTCAATGTCCAGAAATGTTGGATTCAATTACTATTTAAAATATATCAGAGGTTTCATACTCTGTATGAAAAAGGTATTTGCCCAATACCTTTATTATATTTATCTGTACATAAAAGATGTACAGTTTCTGGTGGCAGACAGAGAACTGGGGGCTGGGCGTAGGATGCTATGGTAAGGGGGAAAGATGTGAGGGCATGGGGTTAATATAACTTAGGAAATTTGGAGGAGAACTCTAATGAAGAGGGTTAGTATCAGGGGAATAGACAGGAGGTAATTTAGGGTAGACAAGTATGTGGCAGGACAGTAGAGTACATAAAAACAAACACATATATGTATTTAGAAAATTATAAGAAGTAAAAATAATAAAATTGGGAGGTTGAAAGAGGAAAAAAGGGAGGAAGAAAAAAAGAAAAGAGAAAAAAAAAGAGTGAAAAAACGGGGAGGCTTATGTAATTCCTCTATATTAGACTCATTTCTCAAAGTTCTATTTCATGCAAAGTCCTTAGTTTCACATATGTTGGGGTTGTGAGGGCCAGAGGACAGAAGGGTACAGGAGAAAGAAAAAGGATAAAAAGGAAGGGGGAAAAAAAAAAAAAAAACCTCTTAGAATTCCATTTCTTTCTCCTCTCTTCCAGTAGGTGGAGTTGTCTATTCTAAGCTTGAGTCTCTGCTCTCAGGGTGGTGTAAGTAACCAGTGTGAGAAGACTTGAGCCCCCAGTATCATCCTCCTCTCCTGCCTGGGGCTTCCCTAATCTTGGTCTGAGTTGCTCCATGTTTTTAGACCCTTGCTTATCAGGTCTCAACTGCAGGACCTCTTGGCTTGCACCAAGGTGGGCAGCGCCCTGGTCACACTGCGTTCCTGTTCAACGGAGAGCAGTTTTTGTGCTGTACAGTCACTGTGCCAACTTATCGAAGCTGAGGGGCAGGGGAGTTGGAAACCAGGTACCTGTTCAATCGTAGATCCCCGATGATAGCCCTTCCCACCAACAAATGGCAAGAAAGGTTTTCCAAGATGGAGTTGGTCTGTTTCCAGCATTGGGGTGTCTGGTGAGGTGGGGGGAGCTGGGATGTCCTTGTGCTGTGGCTAGAACACAGTCAGGTGACCTACGTGGGAGCGGAGAGTAGTCTGGAGTTCTGCAGATCTGCAGAGGTGCTGATTTGCCCAATACCTTTATTATATTTATCTATTTTTTATGCAGCACTGAGGATGAAACCCAGGGCCTCACACAGTAGGTGGGTGCTCTCCTGCTGAGCCACAATCCCAGCCCCTAAATGTTAATTTAATTTTATTTTTTTGATACTGAGGATTGAAACCAGATGCTTTACCACTGAGCTACATCTCCAGTACTTTTTAATTTTGAAACAGGATCTTGTTAACATTGCTGAGACTGGCTTCAAACTTGCAATGCTTCTGCCTCAGCCTACCAAGGTGCTGGGATTACATGTGTGTGCTACTGTATCCCACCTAAATATTATTTTCTGTTAAGTATATAAAGATAACTGATGTTACTTGATCTTGTATCCAACAATTTTAAAAATTCCTATTTTAATACTTTATTGATAGATTTACCTTTTATGCATATACAATCATGTTATTTGTGAATAACAATTTTAGTTCCTCCTATATAATCATTATATCATTTTTCCCCCACCCTTGCTTCATTACACTAAGTAGGACCTCCAACAAAACAGTGAACAAAATGGTGATAACAGACCTAACTTGTCTTGTTCCTGAACTTGGGTGAATGGAGGAAAGCATTCAATATTTGGTCAATATTAATCAGCAGCACGATTTTTATAGACACCATTTATCAGAGTGAGAATTCCTTTCTATTCTTAATTTGATAAATTTTTTTATACATTAATTTTGTGAAATTACTTTTCCGTATATATATTAAGATGGTCACAATAGTTCTCTTTCTTTTTGTTAGTCTTGAATTACTCTGATCTTACATGTTAAGCCAGTTTTATCTCTGAGACAAACTCTAGAGGTTCATGATTTATCATAATTTAAATGTATAACAGGATTCAATTTTCTAATGTTTAAATTTTTACATCTATGTTTATAAGTTTTCTTATGATTGTATCAGGTCTCAACCTCATAAAATACATGGGGATGTTTTTCCTACTTTTCTATTTTCTGGGAAAATTCTTGTTAAGATTGGTATTATTTCTTCCTTAAATATTTGGAAGAATTTATCAATAAAGCCAAATGAGGTATTTTATTAGTAGAAGATTTTTAATTAAGGGTTCTACCTCTTTCACAGATATAAGACCCCTTGGATTTTCTAATCTTCTCATATTAGGTTTATTACAATGTTCTTCAATGACTGTATTCATCTAAACTGCATAATTAATTAGTATAATTATTTTATAATATGCTTTTGATTTTAATATTTATAACATATGTAGCAGTATCCCCCCTTTCATTAATGATCTTCAGTTGTATTTATCTATCTAATCTATCTCATGGGTTGTTTGATGAGAACCAGTTTTGTTAAGGCTTTATCAGTTTCATCGATTTTTTCAAAAACCAGCCCTTGAATTTTCACTTTCCCACATTTGGTGTTTCTTTCACTGATTTTCTGCTTGTATTTTGAAGATGCTAATGATGACTATGTTAAATCTAAATCTATCCACAGAACTAATAATTCCATTATTGTGTTTTTTTAGTTCTAAACTTGCCTTTATTAAATGTTCTCCTGTTTTCTTTCTTTCTGTTTTGGCACTAGGGATCTAACTCAGGGGCACTTTACCACTAAGCCACATTCCAGCCCCTCCCCCTTTTTTTTTTGAGAAAGGGTCTCACCAAGTTGCTGAGGCTGGCCTTGAACTTGTGATCTTCCTGTCTCGGCCTCCCAAGTCACTGGGATTATAGACATGAACCACTGTGCCCGCTGTTTCCCAGTTTTCTGATATAATTCTCAAGCTGTTATTTCTGAGCAAGTGCTACATGGTTAAAGTCTGCATCTAAACACTCCATTACCTGTATTCCCAGTAGGGGTCCATTTATATTGGTTATTCTTTTGGTTTTTGATGTTATTTCCTCACATGCCTGTTTTGTTACTGTTGTTTCTAATTAGCAGACCATTTCTTAGAGCAGTTTTAGGTTACAGAAAAAATAAACAAAGTAGAGAACTTCCATATATTTTCTTCCCCATCCAATTTCCACTATTAACATCTTGAATTGTTGTACATTTGTTAAACTGATGAACCAATACTGATACACTATACTTTGCATTAGGGTTCATTCTTTCTGTTGTACAGGTCTATGGATTTTGTACAATTTCATATTTCCATCATTATAGTATCACACAGCCTTAAAAATTCCAGGGCTCTGTCTATTCGTCCTCTCCTCCACCACTGATCCCCTGTAAGCACTGACTTTTCTGTTATCTCCATAGTTTTGTCATATCCAGAATGTCATAGTTGAAAATGCAGTATGTAGTTTTTTTAGACTAGTTTCTTTATTTAGCAATACATTTAAGTTTCTTCCATGTCTTTGTGTGGTTGATTCTTTTTTTCTTTTTGGTACTAGGCATTGAACTAAGGGGCACTCAACCACTGAGCCACATCCCCAGCCCTATTTTTAATTTTATTTAGGAAACAGGGTCTCACTGAGTTGCTTAGCACCTCGCTTTTTGCTGAGGCTGGCTTTGAACTTGTGATCTTCCTGCATCAGTTTCCTGAGTTGTTGGGATTTACAGGCATGTGCCACCACACCTGGCTGATTCATTTCTTTTTACTGGTGAATAATGTCACCTTATTTGGATATACCACAGTTTTATCCATCCATTTGCTAAAGGATATATTGGTTTTTTCCAAGTACCAACATAAAGCTGTTCTAAATATTTGTGTGTAGTTTTTTTTGTGTGTGGACTTAGCTTTTCAATTCATTTGAGTAAATACCTTGGAATGGATTGCTAGATCATATGGTAACTTTACAAACAACTATCAAATGTCTTCTAATGTGGCAGTACCAGTTTGCATTCCCACCAGAATCAGAGTTCCTTATGTTCTATATCGTTACCAGTATTTGATATAGTCAATGTTTTGGATTTTGGCTGTTCTAGGTATGTCTGCTTATTTTTTGTAGAGCTGGGAATTATACATTTAAAAAATTGAGGAAATAATTTTTCAAACCTACAATGTTATTTTCCCTTAAAGTAGACTCATTTGTTTTGGGCAGGCAGGCTGTTAGCAGTATAAACTATTAATAAATAATCTAATTATAAGGAATGAGATTATCTGAAGCTTTGCTTTAGTAATTGCAAGGACCCAGTTATTTTCAGATCACCCTTAGTCCAATGACAAATTCTTTCAGGATTCTAACCCAAAACACAAGTGGATTTACCTGATCTCTGCTTTGTGGCTGTTTCTGAATTCCAATTTTTGTTTCCCAAGCCCTATGAAGTTGTCAAAGCTTTGCTCAGCTTCTAGTTGTCTCTTCTGGAACTGACAATTTACCCTAAAGGAAAAGCAACTACAAATGCCATGCTCACTTCTCTAGGTCCCTTACTGCTAGGGATCTTGGCCTCCTAATCTTTCATGGACTTGTTAGCTCTCTGAGACCTTCATGGAGATATTTTTTAAAATACTCTCTCAAATTCTCCTTATTGTCATGGGGTTCATTTGAGCTGCTATAACAAAATGCCTTAGAACTTAGGTAGTTTATAAATAATAGAAGTTGATTTCTCCAAGTTCCAAAGGTTGGGAAATCCAAGATCAAGGTGATTCATCACAACATGGTGCCTTCTCACTCAGTCCTCACATGGTAAAAGGGCAAGACAGTGTTACATACACTCATTAGGGCTCTGTCCTTGTCTTTGTTGATCTAACCACCCCTAAAGATCCATACCTCCTATTACCATCAACTTGAGGGTTAGAATTTCATCAGATGAATAGGGATGGTGGGGCGGGGTTCACAAATATTCAAACCACAGCACATGGAGAAAGCTGATCTACATATTTCCTAGTCTGTCATTTACAAAAGCATATGCTTTTCTTAGGTATTTTAGTTAAATAGCAGATTTTAAAATTTGTTTTAATTAGCTATACATGACAGCAGAATGCATTTATGTACTTTGAAATGTCATTCACAGTGAGATATAATTTCTCACTTTTCTGAGTGTACATGTATAATCATATTGGTCAGGCAGTCACATATATATGTAAAGTAAAAATGCCTGTTTCATTCTGCTATCTTTCCTATCCCCACATCCCCTTCTCTCCCCTCTACCTAATCTAAAGTAATGCTATTCTTCCCTAGTTCCCCCTGCCTAATTGTGAATTAGCATCCGCATGTTAGAGAAAACATTCAGCCTTTGGTTTTTTGAGATTGGCTTATTTCACTTAGCATGATATTCTCTAACTCCATTCATTTACTGGCATAAATAATTTCATTCTTCTTTAAAGCTGAGTAATATTCCATTGAATATATACACCACATTTTCTTTATCCATTCATCTATTGAAGAACACCTAGGTTGGTTGGTTCCATAGTCTAGCTATTGTGAATTGAGCTGCTATAAACATTGACAGAGCTTCATTACTATAGTATGCTGATTTTAAGTCCTTGGGATATAAACCGAGAGCGAGATAGCTGAGTCAAATTGTGGTTCCATTCCCAATTTTCTGAGGTATCTCCATACTGCTTTCCATAGTGGTTGCACCAATTTGCAGTCCCACCAGCAATGTGTTAGTGTACCTTTTTCACCACATCCTCATCAACATTTATTGTTGCCTGTCTTCTTGATGATTGACATTCTGACAGGAATAAGATGAAATTTTAGCATAGTTTTGATTTGCATTTCTCTAATTGCTAGAGATGTTCAATATTTTTTCATATATTTGTTGATCAATTATATTTCTTCTTCTGTGAAGTGTCTGTTCAATTCTTTAGCCCATTTATTGATTAATTGGTTATTAATTATTAATAATAACCAATAATTAATAATATGATTATTAATTATTGGTTATTATTATTAATTTTTTGGTGTAAAGTTTTTGGAGTTCTTTTTATATCCTAGAGATTAATGCTTTATTGGAGGTGGATGTGGTAAAAATTTTCTCCCAATTTGTAGGCTGTCTCCTCACATTATTGATTGTTTCTTTTGCTGAGAAAAAGCTTTTTAATTTGAATCCATCCCATTTACTGATTCTTGATTTTACTTCTTGAGCTTAGTAGTCTTGTTAAAACAGTCAGATCCTAGGCCAACATGGTGAAGATTTGGGCCTATTTTTCTTCTATTAGGCACAGGGTCTCTGTTCTAGTGCCTAAGTCTTTGATCCACTTTGAGTTGATTTTTGTGCAAGGTGAGAGATAGAGGTTTAATTTCAGTTTAATACATATGGATTTCCAGTTTTTCCAGCATCACTTTAGGCTATCTTTTCTCTAGTGAATGTTTTTGGCACCTTTGTCTAGTATGACATATCGTATTTATATGGGTTTGTCTCTGTGTCCTCTATTCTGTACCATTGGTCTACATGCCTATTTTTGTGCCAATACCAGGCCATTTTTGTTACTATAAATAGCAGGGGTTTTTAAAAAGTTTTTTTAAAGATGTTGATGGACCTTTATTTTATTTATTTATTTATTTATATGTGGTGCTGAGAACTGAACCCAGTGCCTCACACATGCTAGACAAGCACTCTACCACCAAGCCACAACCCCAGCCCAATAGCAGATATTTTAAAGGTAGAAATGCTTATAATCTCATTACTGTATGATCACATAAATACACAATCTTAAATCTAATTGTATTTCTTCAGTTGATTATTTAAACTGTAGTCGAATAAATAATTTTACTTGCCATCAAATCTTAATCAAGTATATATACATTGAATATACACATCAAACAGGTAAATTTAATCAGGCCCTATAGTAACTATAGGTAATATACAAAGATAGGGATTTCTGTAAGAAATTCTAGTCTTTAAGTATAAAACCATGACAGAAGCCATTCTAGAGAAGCTAAGACCAGGACTGGGCTTTATTATTCTGTAAAAATATACGGATGTGAATTTACCCAAATGCTGAGGAATGGTGACTAAAAAGCATTGGTGTAAGATTAATATGGCATCATATTATCAACTTATAGTATAGACTCTGAAATTTGCCTCCTGAGACAAATCTGGAGATGAACTTCCAAAAGCCAGGTTCCTAGACTACTGTTAGTAATCTTTTCAATCTCCATTATAAAAGCAAACTATTTACTAATCACTTACTATCTGCCAGGAATTAAGCTCAAATACAATAAAAACAAAAACTCAACATATATTGACTGAAAGAGCCAATGACTACCTTAAAACTTTACCATTATAATAAATTTGTTTTTGTAGACATCCTTATTACCTTGATCTGAATCTAATTCTTCCTCAAACTTGCATGAAAAACTTTGACCTGGGCAAAATGCAGTTCATGCTACATGCCTGCACCCATGAAGCTAAACTTAAGTGGCACACACAGAACTGTGCTGACTAGTCTCACCTTTAATGAACAATCACGAATTTCAAATGTATCCCAGTGCCCCATGGCAATCCTAGTAAATTTCCTTAATCTGATCAGTGTCTGATCTCTTTTAACACTGGATATCACTTTTGCTCCAAAAGAAGTTAATCAAACTAAACCACAATAATTAGCATTTGATTTCTAAGACACTTATCCCTAAAACTTCAACATGAAAGTTTATCTGTGTGTGTAGGGGGAAAACCAGCTCCTATTACTTCTAGAATTTTCTGGCTGAAATTTAGCTTCAGATGTGCCTAGGTTTCACAGTGCAAGGAAGTGTAAGTAGAATTTCTGAGACTGTCACAAGTCATTAAAAAAAGTATTGAAATCCTAACACCCACATGCTTTTCAGTACTTACATGGACAAAAGGCAATAAAAGTGGCATAAAGGATACAAAACATTGGGATTCTTGTAAAATAAAAAATGTTTTTCTAATCTCAATGTTTTACTACTTTTAGCATTATGGAAGGAGAAAATATCAGTAGCTGGGACAGTGAAGTAGTGACTACTCATTTATCACTCCAACTGTCAATCACATTTGACATTTACCCCAATAACAAAATGATTGCTAGGAACAGTGTCCTGGACTTCCAAATCGGAATATAATGATCTAGTTATTTCCTCTTATTCAAATCTGAACAATTAACTTTTCCAAAAAACACAGCTATTATGATACTAGTACACCTAGGATTATCTTTCTCTCATCTCAGTTATTCTCCTCCTCATAACCAACATTTCTAAAAAGAGAACTTATTAAGTGGAAACATTAAACACACACATGTACATCCACTACCCTGTCCCTCCTCACAGCCAGACTCTGTTAAAAACAACTGCTAAATCACTGCCAATGAGTCACTGTTACTGATGGAAACTGCTACATTCCTTGGGTTTACTGAAGTAGAAAAACGATATAAACCACTGACTTATATGAAAATACCTGGCTACATGATTTTCAGGATACCCTAGACTATTTCCAAAAAAGAAAGCCTTTTAGTTTCTAGAGAAAAGTATGCCTGCAGAGGTAAAATTTTTAAAAGGATCAAAGTGGAAACAGTGTAGCTGTTTTAGAAATTATGAAGAGTCCTAGGCCCTACAACTAGGGCATGAAGATACTTGCCCCTAATTTTTGAGTTGGAAACAAAAAAGGCTTTTAACCACAGAAGCAGTATTATAGATATTAGTTAGGCATAGGTGAAACAAGCCTAATCACATTATAACTTTAAAGGAGAATGAGTTGAATTAAGACTTGTATGGATTGGCCTGGAAGGTTTTACTGATTTAAAAAAATACCATCTCTGTGGGAAAATACCTGTCAGCTCAAACAAAATTCACAAGTAAACCTGCTGGATGGTTTAGATTTTCCCATTTTACCTCTGCAAGGTTGACAGTGAAATGTAATATTTAAATATCAAATTAAACATGTCACTAAAATCTCAGCTTTAATTTTACATTTTACTCTAAAATAGTTGTTTTACTCTATAGAAATCATTTTAATAAGAACCACCTGCCTTCTTCTGAGCAATGGCAGCACGCTGTAGTTTCTCTTTAGCTTGATTATACTTTTCTTCTCTGTCTGTGATACGTGCATGAAGCTTATGCTTTTCTTCCAACCACAGTATTTGTTTTTCTTCCAATGTCCTGTCAGAAAAATAAATGTATGCAAAAACATGGAAGTTAATATAAATGCTTAAGGTTAAATAGGTATTACCTGCCTGATTATATCCCTACTTTTCTAACTACAGGCACTACTATTTGGTCACACATTTGCTAACATTAACATCACAGAGCATTTCTTACAAATCAGTCACTGTACTTCTAATTAAGTACTTGTCATGTCTTTTTTATATATGAGGAACTAGGTTTACAGTAGGTGATTAACTGATGTAAGAACTCATATCTAATTAATGGCAGGACAAATGCCTGATAACCAGGTCTAAACTACAAAGACCACCAAGTAATAAAAAATGGACCTAATGAAGCTTGTAAAAATCAGCCTAGAGCTGGTCACACTGGCACACGCCTGTAATCCCAGCAGGTTGGGAAGCTGAGACAGGAGGATCCTGGGTTCAAAGCCAGCCTCAGCAATAGTAAGGCACTAAGCAACTCAATGAGACCCTGTCTCTAATAAAATACAAAATCGGCTGGGGATGTGGCTCAGTAGTTGAGTGTCCCGAAGTTCAATCCCCAGTACCAAAAAAATCAGCCTGGAATCAAGTCTTTGTGTGGTGTGTTTTCTGGATACAGTAAAATTCAAACCAATGACAGTTTAAGGTAACATAATTAAAATTTGTACTCCTAAAGCTATTCTTTATCCTTTATATGATTTTTAATATCCTTTTATAAGTAATACAAATAAGAAATAATAAACCATGATAAGTAAGATTACTTGTCTAAGGTCATACAGATTTTAAGTATGCTAGTCAGGACTAAAATTATACTCTATTCATCTGTAGTCCAGTTATTTTCTTCTACAACTGTCCTATGAATAACACCCAGAAAACAACAATAAATTACTTAAATTTGCTAGTTATGCTTGTCATTAGGGTTCTTAAGCTCATTACAAACACTTGAGAATTTCAAGACACCAATTTCTATTTTTTTTTTTTTAAATAAAAGAAAAATAGACCCTCAGGAATGTTATAACACATATGGACATGCACCTTTCTTACTTCCTTTTCCTGAAATTCAACCTGATATATGAAACCTTGGATGAGCCTTAAAATATGAAAGAACAGAAAAACTGAAGGAAAATAGAAGCTTTACTTGGTAAGACTGACTTTAGAAGAACAAATCTGAAAAAAAATAATGTTTTATAGATAGAAATAAACATCTATAATAACATGTTTTTGTTATAAAGACAAAGCAAATACAAAGTACTATAATATTTTATCCTACCGACCCACCTACTCACTCATTACTTTCATGGGGATCAAACCTAGGGATTTGTGCATGCTGGGTATGTGCGCTACCACTGAGTCACATTCCCCAGGTCTATTCTACCACATATTAAAATGTTCCAAAGAACATAAAGTCTTGAATACAACCAAAATAATTTTCCCCTGTCTACTACACTACTATTAACAAATTTCAAGGTCAAAAAATATAAACAAATAAATTAGCTTTTCAGAGGGAAAATCCAAAACTAGTTCTAATACTAAGAAGTTTTGAGAACACACAAAAATAACAACCCCACAATCAACTCATCTGTTCTTTGGTTATTTAACTGTTTTGGTTTGCTCAAAAAATAAGAGGATCATTTCTTTCAAGAGTTTTCAGAATACTGTGCTCAGGAAGGATTTTAAAATTTTCTTCTAAATAATTAAAAAATCTATAAAGCTCAATTTACAGAGTATGTTACCTAAGACAAATGTACACTACCAAAAGGTACTTATAACTAAATACAAACACATTCAACATTGGAATTAATTATCACTGAAATAACTACGTATTATATGCCAAAAAGAAAAAAAATAGTTTGTACATTAAAAAAAAAAAAAAAAAAAAGAGCAAACTCTACTTTTCAACTTCTACTTGCACTTTTTCAGCTTGGCTTCTTAAATTTCGGCATTCTTGTTTTAATCTCTCCACCATTTCCTTCAGCATTTGGTTTGAATTCAGCAAGTCATTCTCTGACTGTGCCAGTGAGGTCACCTGGATCTGCAAGCTACTGATTTGCTTAAAAGAAAACAAAAAAGTGAAACATATGGCCACTAAGCAAATGCAGTAAGGTCTGAAAAGTGGAGGATACTAAGCATTTCACCATCACAAATGTCCCACCCAGCTGGTATGCAGTCAAAGATGCCCCTTAAATGAAATAATAAATAGCAGCAGTTAGGATAATTTCTTACTATAATTAGAGACTACCACTAACCATATATTCCCTAGTCACTGAGTTCCTCATTTTGTTCCCACAATAAACAAAGCACAAGTGGGAAGAAGGGTTAGCAAGAAGAACAAGGAAAAAAGAGAATGTAAAGTCTCCTTTGACTCTAGTTTTTCCCTAGCCTTCTAGGAAAAGAACCAACTTTAAAAACAAGTCAACTGGGCTGGGATTGTGGCTCAGCAGTAGAGCGCTCGCCTAGCAGGGGCTGGATCTGGGTTCAATCCTCAGCACCACATAAAAATAAAGGCATTAAAGGCATTGTGTTGTGTCCATCTATACCTAAAAATAAAAATTTAAAAAACAAAACAATTTTTTTTTAAAGATAGAGTGAGAGAGGGAGGGAGGGAGGGAGAGAGAGAGAGAGAATTTTTTTTTTTAATATTTATTTTTTAGTTTTCGGCGGACACAACATCTTTGTTTGTATGTGGTGCTGAGGATCGAACCCGGGCCGCACGCATGCCAGGCGAGCGCGCTACCGCTTGAGCCACATCCCCAGCCCCACAAAACAAACAAACAAACAAAAAAAAAAACAAGTCAACTGGGAAACTAGTTGTTCCCCCTTCCCACATACTACCCTTGTAGGAGGCTTGCTCTCTGAGCAGTCAAGAATTGTTGAGTAAACATAGGAAGGGTTGTTCTCACCTTGTTTTAAAATGATTTCCAATTATTCTACATGCCCAGTGTTAAGCAGAAGGAAGATCTGAGAAATCTAATGAATGGTTAGGGATTCCTTGGCCTCTAGAGCCACATTTCAAATCACATAATGTCACCCAAGGCCTTTATTCCATCCTAATTTACCTTCACCTGGGAATATTTTTCCTCAAGAAAAGTGGATAATGACATAACGAACAGGCTAGAAAAACTCAAACTGCTTCTAAGTTATATTTAATAGTTTTCACTTGGGATAGTCATATCTATCCACATGCCATTTTGCCAATAAAATAAAGAAATTCTCATTTTTCTTTTTTTTCCGATTTACCTCTCTTAGCCATTCTCTGAGATACTTTAGAGCAAATAATCAAGAGACAGGGATCAAAAGAACCCATCCTGAGATTTAAGAGTTAAAAGAAATAAGATTCTTTTTATGCAATAAATTAAATGGGTAACAATCCTATTACTTTCCAATGGCAGCAAAGTCAAGTAAGATAGGATTATGTATGTCCATAGAGCAATTTGTTAGCAGAATAAAGTAAAATGGTATGTCTCAGATTATATTCTGGAATGAATACCTTCATGTGGAAGTTTTTACTTTTTTAACAGGAGTGGCAAACATTACATCTATGTCATAGTTACATAAATAAGCAAACTTCAAAGAACTTAATACCTCCATATATTGTAGGATGACAGAAACCCCAATGCCAAGGATACTACATAACTTCTCTCTTGGAGAATCAAACGTTATGCCCTCCAAGTTGAGGCTCAGAAGCTGTAACTGCACATGCAAAGCAGTACCAGCTAATAGGCAAGATAAACCTTAAAAGTAGAATACTCACTATTTCATAATCAGTAGGAAAAAGTTTTTTTTTTAACAAAAAATAAAATGGAATTTGGAAGAGAATACTCTCCCATGTTTTGCCCAACCATATATAATCTTTTTCCTGAACCCAAATACATTTAATTAAAATACACATTTCTTTCCATATAAATACGACTTATATTTCATAGGGAAATAGCAAGAAGTACTTTATGGATTAAATACAAAGTTACAAACCAATTATTCAATTAACTTAAAAATGAATAATCTTTCTAAGCAATTTTTAAAATTCCAGATATCAAAATAATGTCTTCCTGATTTTTAAAAGAATTGTTATGAGCTACAGCATGCAAATATATAAAAAAAACCCAGCAGTCAGAAAATAAGCTTATTCAATTACAACAGAGAAGCTGAAACACTTTATCTTTACACATCAACATCAATATTGTGGACTGTGCTAATTAGATTATCATAAATGTGATATGCAAAATTCCAATAATTATGCAAAACAACAACTTAAAGAAGCACCTAAAAAAAAAAAAAAAAGCAAGCAAGGCATGGAGTAGGGGTGGGGCACACTCCTGTAATCCCAGAGACTTGCAGGAGAACTACAAATTTGAGGGAAGTCTCAGCAACTTAGTGAGACCCTCAACAAATTAGTGATGCCTTGTCTCAAAATAAAAAATAAAAAGAATTAGGGATGTAACTCAGTGGTAAGAGCACCCTTGGATTTAATTTCTAGTACCATAACAAAATAAATCAATAAATAAAAGCAAAATGTTTACTACAAATCATACCTGTTTCAGATCAGAATTTTCACTTTTTTCTTTCTCTGCATTTTCAATATTCACAATTTGTTGTTGAAGTTTTAACCTAAAAACCACAACCCATCAAAAGACATTACACATCCACATACAGTTTATTATTTCACTGAATTAGACAATAAATTATATCGAATGCCTGTTTGATACCAGGTGTTGTGTTATGCAAAGTGGTAGATCCAAAGCCAGGGAGGTAGCACACACCTATAATCCCAGCAGCTAAGAGGCTGAGGCAAGAGGCTCCTGAGTTCAAAGCCAGCCTCAGCAATTTATTGAGGCCCTGAGCAATTCAGCGAGACCCTGTCCCTAATTAAAATATATATATTTAAAAAAGGATGGGGATGTAGCTCAGTGGTTAAGCACCCCTGGATTCAATCCCTGATACCAAAAAATAAAAAATAAAAAACAAAAGTAATAGATTCAATCATAGATTCCAGGCAGCTAGGCAGTGTTTACATATTACTAAAATTTAAACACAGATTACTTCTTTTGCAGTGGAAAACTATGAGTATAGTAAGGATGAGATATCAAGTTTGTCCAAAGGTACCAGGGAATACTACAGGGAGACAAAATCTGATTAGTAAGATTTTAATAAACATAGAGAACAGCCTGAACAACTGGCCTTCAGTGGAAAAGTGTAGAATGTGTTGTCAAGTCATCAGAAAAAAGTAGTTCAGTTTAGGAAAAGCTACCTCAGATCCATACAACTTAAAAGTTCTATAATTTATCAATGCTATCAGAAACACTGCTACTTTATTCCAGGGCTAACAGATTTAAAAGAAAATTATCTAATGAAGATCACCATACTGAATTCTATAAAATATCTAATGAGTTTTTTATCCAAAACAAATGGACATTTGAAGAGGACCAATACTGCATTCTCTTCTAAGCAAATGATACATGCTCAATCATAACCTTCTGGTGACCAAATGACCAATGTTGTAGAGAAAACTTTATGCTAATTAGGTTTGGTAGGCTGGGCCCCTCAACCTTCTCCTTTTAAAAATTCCTTTCAAATATAATTCATTTGGCCGTAGTCATTTATAACTTAACTTTAGCAGCACATCTGATCTGCCCAATCAGAATTGGGACCATAACACCCTTTAGAGTCTACTGGTAGCTGGGCACTACCTAGTGGCTCTGGAGGGTGAGGACCTAAGAAAACTTAATGAGACTCTGTCTCAAAATTTAAAAATAAATAAATAAATTAATTAATTAATTAATAAGAAGGGCTTGGGATGCGGCTCAGTGGTTAAGCACCCCTGGATTCAATTCCTGATACAAAAAAAAAGAAAAAAGAAAAAAGCCTAGGGCTATGCATTGAATACAGTATGATTTCAATATCTGCTGAAAGACTACATGAATCAACTCAAATCCTGAATTAGTAAGACAGATAGAACATGAAAGAATCTTGAAAATATGACCAACTACTTTTGATATATTTACATATAAATGCCCAAAACGAGTCTAAAGAGATGGTTAGTCCTGCTCTTCCTCTTGTTCCTTTTTTTTAAGAGAGAGAGAGAGAGAGAGAGAATTTTTTTTTAATATTTATTTTTTAATTTTCGGCGGACACAACATCTTTGTTTGTATGTGGTGCTGAGGATCGAACCTGGGCCGCATGCATGCCAGGCGAGCGCGCTACCGATTGAGCCACATCCGCAGCCCCTCTTGTTCCTTTGTCAGTACCAATAACCTTCTTATTTCATAATTCTAGCTATGCTATTGTTCTCAAACTTTGGGGGCATTTCCTCATTAAATATTCCTGAATGTTATTAACAAGGTGCTTTAAGGTTACTGAGTTTATAAGAGTTATTTTCTACAAAATCATGATGAAGACAGAAGACTGTTGAGTCCAGGTCAAGAATTTGGATATAGCTGGTCAATCAACAAGAAATAAAACTCAGGTAAGGGATCAGTTAGGGCTGTTTAAAAGAGATGCAATTATAACCAGTCCTTGAAAGCAAAGTAACAGTCTTCAAATGGAGAAATTAAAGATAAAATAAAGATGAAGAGGAGTAAATGATGGAGCAAGACCTCAAAGAAAACAATGGAAATGGATTAATGAAATGGCTCACTTGGAAGTAAAGGGGAAAGAATATTTTTAGTATAATGGAAAGGGAAGTGAGAATAAAAAGAGATAAAGATATTGAAATTCTAAGGTAGCAAGAAGGTGAAAGAATTCATATCTAATAGCCTTTGCTTATATACAAATGGGAACACAATTGAGCTGCAGTTTCTAAACTAAAAGGAGGCAAGAGAGCCAGATTAATAAACTGAATGGAAAAAAAAAAAAAAAGCATGAGGACTACCTGTTTCAGTATCTTCAGTGAGAATGAACTGGGAAAGAGAAAGATATTTATGCCTTTGAAGTAAATGGTTCTAGTAGATAAACAAACATAAAATAGAGTAAACTTAAAGAATGCTAGCATGAAGCTATGATAAACTGTAAGTCTAAGGGTTGAATAGCCCAACAAAACAAATGTGCAGACACTAAGAAAGATGGCAAGATAGAAAAATAGAGAAAAGTTGAGACAGATAGCAAAGACCTCAGAGATTATTGAGGAATATCCAGTAGATCAGTAAACGGCAAAGAAAAAAGACAGGGACAACCGAGAAGCAACAAATATCAAAAGAAAAACATTTTAACCATGGTTAGTCAAATAATCATCTGAAAGCAAGAGTAAGGTTTATAAATGCTGATGACCCTTGTAGTTCTTTGTTGCATGAAGAAAAATAATTTCTACTTAAAAGGGATTCTGGGATACATGCCATTAGGAGAAAATCAGATTCAGTGAGGTTTCATTAAAAAAAAAAAAAAGTTGAATCACAAAACATTTCTTGATAGCACAATAAGGATTCTGAAGGCTACAACAGAGGCTGCTATTAAAGGAGAGCTTCTACTGAGGAAGTGGTGGGGAGAAATCAGAAAATAAAGGATGAGTAGTTTGGGGAGTAAGAAATGATAAGGTATGTACACTGTACTTTAAAAATAATTATGGAAAAGAAATAGGAGGTAGAATGGAGGGCCAAATTAAAAGAGAATAAATCTATGGGAGATTTTACCTAGAAACTTTGGAATAGGATGGAACTATTTCAAGCTCCTTCAAAGTATAGTCAACTGTGATAATCCTGGCATGCAGCTGATAGTGCTTTTTCACCATTCAACAGATATTTAATGAGAGCCTATGAATGCTGAGCCCAGTTTTAAGTGTTATAGATTCATTGGTAAATAACAAAGATAGAATCCCTACCCTTAACAGTCCAACAATGCTGTCTGATAAAGCTTTCTGCAATGGTGGAAATGTTCTATAATCTGCACTTTTCAATATGACACTAACTACGTATTTCTATAGTACCTTTTAAATGTAGCTAGCATGACTAAGGAAGTTAATTTTTAATCTCTTAAAATTTTAATTAACTTAAATTTAAATAATTATATGTGCCTAGCGATACCCTATTATCACCATCTATCCTAGCTGACGACCTAATGCTGGGTTCACAAAAATCTGACTATTCCAATAACTTAAGAAAACGACAAAGAAAGCGCGTAAACAAACAGAAGTACCTTTTCAAAATCCGAGACAGCTCTCCAACCTTAAGGGTCCATGGAAAGAGAGCTAGCCACTGGAATTCTTTATTCTTATATGGGGGACACACAAGGGGAGGTTCCATGGAACATTCTATCCCCAAAAAGGCAAAGGGGTAGGATTACAAAGGAACAGGTGAGAGTATCTCAACCCCAGCAGGTGACTCTTACTCCTGGAGCCATGCCTTGTTATCCGAGCTGGGGTAACACCCAAGTTACTACAACCTGGCACTACCATGCCAGACTGAGGACAATAATTGTTCAGAACCTGGTGCATCAGGGCTTAAATAGGCGTCTGCATCCAGGGCAGCTCCCAATATCCTATTGAGCAGTGAAGGCTCTAGTGTAACATCTTGCCTTTATTTGATGCTAGTCTCCCTTATCAAGGGGAAACAACACAATATGGCAAGGGAGAGAAGTCATATTTGTAATAATCTATTGTCACAGATTCCTAGATCAAGTCTCTTAAGAATGGCAGTTGCCTTCTTCTAACAATCTTCTGAAAATAAGTTTCCTGCTTGTAAGCGCTGGAAACTGGCTATTATTTCCAAAAAAAAAAAAAAAAAAGAGACTGTCTTAGAAAAACAGGAGCCCACTGAATCAAAACAAAACAAGAGTACCATAAGCAGAATACAGTAATGGATAGGAATCACTGGCACATATGTGAAACAAGAATCACCTGGTCCTTCATATGCTATCACATAGCTACTTCTATCACTTATTTTATAGTTCAAATTTTAGGAGAAAACTTGTCTAGATGGCCAACTGTAAGTCTCCTGCTCCCTATTTAAATGACATACAACAAAATCCTCATCAAGATAGTGTAGAAATAGGAGGACATATTAAATGATTTTTTTTAAAAGAAAGGGGGCAAATAAATATCCACTATAGGCAGAAAAAAAATTCAAACTGATGAAATAAAAATGTTTAAAAGATTCTTAAGAAAAATTAGAATGCCTCAAATGAAATAGTGTGTGCTGGCTTTAAGTCATACAAAAGGTAAATTAAGAGGCATTTTCTACAGGATTTCTTAAATGATCAAGTTCTCTTTCCCTTGGATGATTATTGCTATTATTTCCCCTAAACACCTCCTCTCTACTTCTGATATCAAACTGCAAATCACCTACTGCCTCCTCCCCACCACCACAAACAGGCATATAATCTGGCTGAGCCAGGGTGCCTGATTCCCTTTGTCACAGTGATAGGTTACTTGAGTTGATTAAGTGTTATGGTTTGGGTCTGGAATGCCCTCCAAGACTCCTGTATTGGAAGCATGGTCCCCAATACAACAAGTGTCAAATGGGATGGAGACTGCTGATTAGGTCAGAGTCCTCAAGATCCACTATCCATCAAGTATCACTGATAGCTGGATGTACTATTGGGAAGTGGGTCCTAGTTAGAGGAAGTGGGTCCTAATTAGAGGAAGTAGGTCCAAGTAGGTTTATCTTCTCCCAGGCCTCTTAGATGTTATCTCTCTCCCCTTTCCAGCTGCCATGAACTGAGCAGCTTTCCTCCACTATGCCTTTCAGCCATGATCTTTTTCCTCACATCCAGTGGAGTTGGACCATGGACTACAACCATGAACCAAAATAAAATTACCATCCTCTAAGTTGTTTCTGTCGGGTATTTTGGTCACAACGAAGCAAAGCTAACAAAGCAAGTAATAATGTGTTCTTTGGTCTCAATATACTGGCTTAGCCTCACAAGGAAATAGTAGGAAAAAAGCACACATCAGAGACAAATAGAAGAAAGGAGGAGAAGGAAGAAGAAGGGAAGAAGGCACTCTGGTCACATTTGAGTTCCAGATCCAAGTGTCCAAAAGAACAGCACAATTCCTGTCCTTTCTACAATCTATGTCAGCCAATAAAGTCCCTTTATTTGCTTACATTAGTTGGAGTAGGATTGCTACCATTACCAAAATTTGACTTCATACTTTGTTAATATTTAAATTGTTATAATTTTTGCATTGTTATTTTATAGGTAAATTTACAAACTTCACAAAATGAAAAAAAAGTACAGTGAAGCATCCTTATGAAATACAAAATATTTTTGTAAAAATAAATTTATTATTTTTATAATAAATTATTATAATAGGCTAATGGTGAAGAAACCACTTAGGTAAACAAAAGACTAGTATATAACTAATATGTTAATCATTGCTTTAGAATATCTACTTATCATAGATATCGTTAATTATGAGTAAAAGGATACTCCTGCTTCATATTATTTATACTTTTCATTTCCTTAGCAAGATCTTTGGTTCACAGTCTCTGACCAATCAGACTCCAAGTGATACAATTATGATTAATACTTTGGCACTAGAAATTGAACCCAGGTGTGCTTTTCCACTGAGCCACACCCCCAGTCCTTTTTATTTTTAGACAGGGTCTTGCTAAGTAGATGAGGTCTTGCTAAATTTCTGAGGCTACCCTTAAACCTGCAATCCTCCTGCCTCCCCCTCCAAATTGCTGGGATTACAGGTGTGCACCACCATGCCCAGCTATTATGATTATTTTAATGAATGATTTATAAATAATCAAATCAGAACTACTATGGAAGAAACACCATGATTGTAGAATTTTTTAATTTTTAAACTCAGGCAAATCTTGTAAATTACTACTGCTAGATTTTATATTGGTTACTATGTCCTTATGTTGGGGATCATTTACATATTATATGTATAAATGATCTGTAGAAAATGAAAAGGAATCAAAGATAAATTATCAAAGTGACTAACAGAAAATACCATATTAAAGAAAAGTTAAGGAATGAAAGCTGTTTTACATATACATATATTTTGGCCAAGGGGCAATACTGGGGATCGAACCCAAGGTCTCGCACGTTAGGCAAGCACCTTGTCACTTAGCTATATATCTCCAGGCCTTTGTTTATTTTAAACTGTCTCCCTAAATTTTCCAGTTGGCATCAAACTTGCAATTCTCCTATGTCAGTTTCTCAAGAGGTTAGGATTATACTTGTTCACTACCACACCCAGCTACATTTTTAAAAGCCAAAAAAACAAAAGAATAAAGTCCACTATTGTTTTCAAGCAATGACAAAATGCTGAACATTATATCACTATAGCAACAGAAATGCAAAGCAGAAGAAACAGAAATGATTCTAAATGGCCAAATTGTGCAACCATGATGAGGTAAAATATTAGAGTGGGGTTCTTGGGGAGGGTGGAAATTTAAAAACGATCTGTCCTGAATAGTTAAATAATATACCTACCTAAAAGTGAAGGGGTAGGCAAGATTAACTCTCAAATCCATTACAGATTTATGATTCTAGAATGGAAGCCAACAACGATTCGCATTAAACCCAACATAAGTAATAGATACACCACTGCCTGAAGCGGTTCTTTCTTAAGTAATGTGGATCAAGAAATTTGCCTCAAAATATAACCAACAACTTAATAAGTATGATTTTTAAAAATCACTTAATAGGGACAATGGCCAGCGTCTCATTGGGGAGTTCTTCCTGCCAGGGAGAATGGAAGCCACCTTAAAACTTAAGTCTCAAATAATTAGTGAATAATAAAACACAAATATTCAGAAATATATTTACAAATGTGAAGCCTCTGATAGATCTAATCCATATGGTCTCTGTAACTAAACAAAGAAAATATGGCTCTGGTGGTTTATTTAAGGGGGGTACAGGAAAGGCAGGAATAAGGTTTCAAGGGCAGAGTCATGCTTGATGTCTACTAGTCAGCAGGTTGATTGTCATCTTCTCAGGTCACACTCAAGTACTGGGTGGGATCTTTGGCCGAGCTTGAGAGGGAAGTTCACTTGCATCAGGTGGTCAATCCCTGTGGCGGGTGTCACGGGAAGTTCCCAATTCCAGACTTATCCCCTTTTGAGGCTACTATGCACAACACAGTCCATATACAGCCCATGGATGGCTCATGACAGTTACTCTAATTTATATAATTAGCAAAGTCATTAAGATTTTAGAATTAAAAGATAAAGAGAAGGTACTAAAAATAAGGACAGATGCTCTAGCTCTATTATCCATTTATTTTACAAAAATAATTCAGAAAAGATAGGAAAACAAATAAAGTCATACAGAACCACCCCTTAGCATAAATGGAAGACAGAAAATGCCCAAATTTCAAAACAACTATATAAGTAAAAATGCAGGGGGTTGTAAGGGATATCAAATCCCAGCAAGTGTTCACTGCATATAAATGGTCTTAACTCACCCATTAAAATAAAAAAAAAAAATCTCCCATTTGGCTCACAAAGCAAGACCAGACTATATGCTATATAGAAAATACATATTTAAAAAACAAAATGATTCAGAAAATTTAGAAACAGAGGACAAAGTTATACCAAGCAAATGGAAATAATAACAGTTGGTTCCTGTTATTAAAATGATTTGAACTTAGAATTTTTCAATTTCACAATGGTGTGAAAGCTATATGCAATCTGTAGAACCTGTACTTTAAATTTTGAATTTTGATCTTTTCCCAGCCTAGCAATATATAATGAAAGATACTTTCTCACAATGTTTGCTCAGGGGCAGCAAGCTATAGGTCCTAGTTTGCCATGGGATCACAAGGGTAAACAAACTAATACTTTGCAGTGTATGGTTATTAGGTATATATATTTTTAGATATTTATTTTTTAGTTGTAGGTGGACATAATATCTTCCTTTAATTTTGATGTGGTGCTGAAGATCAAACCCAGTGCCTCACGTGTGCTAGGTGAGCACTCTACTATTAAGCCACAACCCCAGCCCTGTTATTAGGTATATTAAAGACATTTTCAACTTATCTGTCAGGATGTAACATAACCTACTATACTCTTTCTTTCCATATGCTATGTAACACTCATAAAAATTGATCATATACTATAGCAATAAGACTATAGTATATGATCAAGGCAAGTGAAATGCTCAAGAGTATGAAATTTGAGATACTCTGACACTGTTAACAGAATCCTGTACCAGAGGCCTGACTCTAGTAATACCAGCAAATGAGATCCAGCCACTTGCACCAAAAACCACACTGAAAGAGCAATGGCAAGTGCAAGAAAGGAGCTTTAATCATTATAGCTATACCAGGAAGACAAGGAGACCTACTTCCTTACCTCTGTCTACGGTGTTACTGACATAAGCTTCCAATTATACAGACAAGGGGGTCCAGATATAGGAACAGTCAAACAATCTTCATCAAACTGTGGTTAATCGTTATCTCAGGACTCAGAAAAGGGGACCCTGCTCATAACAGATAAGAAAGCTGCTATTGCCCCAAGGGATAGTTTATACTCATACAAGATGTTTATGTATTAGACATGTTGTTCCTGGAATCCAAGGTGACTCAGAGCAAAACAGATAAATGCAAAATGGAGGCAGAAGTGTCAAGTTTTTTATCCTGCTTTTAATAACCCACCAGACACTGGAAGGTCCAAGTGGAAAATATAAGTCCTTGTTACCTGGATCCTATAAGTGTAACACTGGAACACGGAAGTGAATGACTCCTTAAATTTTACATCCTGGGCTATTCATTTTGTCTTATCCTAGTTGTGGTCTTGATATATTATACCATAAAGAAAACATTACTTTAGTATCTGCTAAATTGTGATTTTCCTATTTTCATCATTCTTTCTACATTTATTAGTTGGAATTTGAAAGGAAGAGCTTCTCCCTTCTCCTCTAAATATTATATCTATACTAGTATGGACTAATAGATTCTTATTTTCTTCTATGGGTTACATAATTGGCAATTGGAGACTTTTTCAAGTTGAATTCTATGTCCTTTTGATATAATCTCATCTTTTGAGGTTCTCCTTATTGTCTGATATCACAGGATATTCTAGGTTTCCCTTTTACTTTCTTTTCTCTAGCCCTATTACTAGCCATTTCTCTAAGGCTATTTTTATATTGGAGGCTGGCATAGGAAAATGAAATCTCAGCTAATCTAATAAGAGTGCTTGTTGGTACTAGAGAAACTTTGCTTCTAGGCCCTTTCAGTGAACTGATGAGATTTATATATGTATGCCCAAGTCACATTACATCCATTTCTTTATTTTTCTATATGTATATATATTAATAATCATGAATTTACATTGATATTTCCAATTCTGCCCCAACACCATGGAGTTTATTCTAGACTTTCTCTCTTCATATTTGTAACTTCTTTAGCAGATATTAAAGTAATGTTAGGATGCTAAAATTAATAAAATAATGTTTGATGAGAAAGTACAATGAGAATATTTAAATAGTCTCAAAAAATTATATAAGAAATCTTATGATTATATATTACAGAGGGGAAAAACACTAATTATATCGAAGAAAAATCTGACAGACACTATGATAACTACATGGTCAAGGTGAACATAATCAGTAAAGAAGACAAATCAAAAACTTCCTTATACGTGCACTGAGGATACATGACTTTGGTGCAATTTTGATTTAAAATACATAACCTGAATTTATTCATAAACAATGTATTACAAGGGGTTGGGGGTATAGCTCAGTAGTAGAGTGCTTGCCTCACACATGTGAGGCACTGAGTTCAATCCTCAGCACCACATAAAAATAAATAGATAGATAGATAGATAAAGTTATTCTGTCCATCTACAACTAAAAAAAATTAAAAGTGTATTACAAACCCAAATTGAGAGACAATGTGTAAAATACTAACAAGCACTCTACTAAAGTGTTAATGTGTTCCAGATTAAAGGAAATTACATAAAGGCAATGTGTGGAATTGATTCTGAACCAGATAAAAGACACAAAGAAACAACTGGTAAAATTTAAATAAAGCCAACATTTTTGATAATACTAACATTTGATTTCTGGATTATATTGTTAATTTGTTTTGACCCCTGTATCATGGTTATATAAGATGTTAATACTTGGGGAATCAAGGTGAAGTGTGCATGGGAAATCTCTGGGCCATTTTTACCTCATTTTGTTATCTCTGAAACTATTTCAAAATTAAAAATTAAAAATATACATGTATACATAACCTGATACTCTGAAGTTCCCTTCTGGCCGATTCTTCTGCCATCTGTGATGCCCGCAATTTCTCTTCACACTGATCCTTTTCAGATTGCCTCCAGACATCATGTTCCAATTTCATTTTCTCCAAATCTGCTAATCTGTTCTCAAGTTCTAGCCTAAAACAACAGATGATAATTATGTTACAAGAACTACAATAAAGATGATGCTACAGTAAAATGTTTCCATGTGCAAGAAGATTTAATACAAACTAAGGTAATTAAGCACTTACTTTTCACCTTGTAATACTACGAGTTTTTGATAACCTTCTTCCTTGGCAGCTTGTACTTTACGTATTAATTCACGATCCTTTTCTACTAATAGCACTTTGTGATATTCAACAGCTGATTTGAGGATTTCATTGTCTGACTGTAATCCTATTATTTTTCAAAGAGAAAAATATACTATAGTTAATATTTCGATGATGAAAAATCACAATTAACAGCCTTCATAAGTGAGTAAAAGAATTAGAAAGTCTCTCTGGATATACATTCTCAAAGATCCTTAAGCCACTGATACACTTTCTAAAAATAAGAATGAAACAGACTAAAACTCAGAGTTAATTCTCTGCCATTACTTCATTTAACACATGCATACATACAAAAAAAAAACTTTCAAAAGGGTAAATAAACATTTATTCACTTGAATTTTTAAACCTAGAAATATCATCAACCTGTGTGATATACAGAGACACTTGGTTACTTCACCTCTGAAGGACTTCTGTAAACTAACCCTAAGACAGCATCATAACAAAATGGCTGAAAACAGAGCAAATAAAAGTCACAAAGTCCTTCAAACCTAAGATTACAGCAAAATTGCTAGAGTCTAGCAGAAATATAAAAAACAAGGAAAGTTTCAAGTTTGTCCAATGAATTTCAAATCTTCCTCTTGATGAACAGACAATATTTATACATGGAATAACTGAAGCAAATTCATATCTAATTCAAAGTAAAACCAGAATCCCCAAATCTAAATTTTTAAGAAAATTTAGTTTAAATGAGGAAAATCACAAGTCAAAATTACATAGAAACTAATAATGAGAATAGGCATTCAATCTAACCTCCATCTGAAATTACAGACCAACTCAAGCACAGTTACACCCCAAGGGCAGCTTATTTGAAAAATCTAAGATTAGAAGCCACGGCTGGGGTTGTAACTCAGTGGTAGAGTGCTTGCCTAGCACGTGTGAGGCACTGGGTTCAATTCTCAGCACCACATAAAAATAAATAAATAAAGGTATTGTGTCCATTTACAACTAAAAAAGAAAAAGAAAAAAAAATTAGAAGCCATACAAATTCTGAGAAATCCTGATGAGTCATGTGAATATTAGAATGGACCATAAGAACAAGACTACATTGAACTAGGCTTCAATAACTGACCTAGTGTTTAGAAAAAATAAAAAATTAAAAATCCAGGATTAGAACTTTCTTCCTTATGGTCTTAGACTTATAATGCCCTCGGAAAATAATATGACAAAATAGATTTAAAATTATAAACCCAGGAAAGATAGAATCCCATTTTCAAAGTTTTATTTAGTTTATACATTAATCAAATAACTTATACCAACACATGATCGATTTTTTTTTTTAAAGTCAGGTCAAAGAATGAACAGTCAACATACATGCAATAACATTCCATATCTTTTAAAGGTTGAAATCCAATTAATCTGAGAATCTAGAAATAATCATTAAGGTTTATCTATATTAACAATTTGAGTTCATGTCTGAAAAACTAGTAAAAAGCATGGGGAATCATATATTACCATCCAATTCACTTTGAATCTTATTCTTTTCTCTTTCTAGCTCACTTTTAGCTCTTGCTGCCTCCAGTTTGATGTCTGTTATTTCTAGTTTGTTTGAATGTTTAAGTTCTTTTACCTGTTGATAATTAGAAATTGAAGTTATTATTGGTCATTTTATTCCCATTTAGTACTCACCAAAAAGCAAGTGTAAATGAAAAAAAAATTGGCAGCAGATTAATATAGAGTGCAAGTACCATCCAGGAAGAAAGGTATTCCATACCTGAATACTATTTGTAATGAGGAGACAAGAACACTGTTTTTCCTACTGAAAGTGAGCATTTCTTTAAAAGTATCTGGGTGGGGTCACCTGGACATAAATCAGGACATGTGCCTTAAAAAGTTTAACCACATACATCAAACTTCCTTTTAAAAAGTATTGGAGGACTGGGGTTGTGGCTCAATGGTAGAGCGCTTGCTTAAGCATGTGAGGCACTGGGTTCCATTCTCAGCACTGCATGTAAATAAAACTACTACTAAAAAAATGTTTTTTTAAAAAAGCATTAAGGAGGGGCTGGGGTTGTGGCTCAGTGGTGGAGCATTCGCCTAGCACATGCAAGGCCCTGGGTTCGATCCACAGCACCACATATAAATAAATAAAATAAAGGTATTGTGTCCAACTACAACTAAAAACTGAATATTTAAAAAAAAAAAAAAAAAACATTAAGGAGAAATAAGGCCTTCCAGGTGGAAGGAATAAAATATAAACTGTGAAATAGGTATGACACCAAGTAATCTACTCTAAAAACAAGATGTGACATACAGAGCAGAGGGAGGCAGGTTTTTTGTGAGTGACAGCGAATAAACTTCATATGTCATACAAAAGGGCTGTTTATTCTGTTGGCTACTGAAAGCAGCATAAGTAACTTTGTTTTAGAATGGTAAACTCTAATTGCAAATGTCTTAGATTAAAAAACTGAACGTAAACAAGAGGCAAGAAACTGATAAAAGGGGCAAAAAAACATTTGAATTCGGTGACTAAATAGTGGGCAGAAACCAGTATAAATCATACACATCTACTATAATCCTATATTATCAAAATTTTCTTTCTTTTTAGTTATTTCTTATTTGTGGTACTGCGTATAAAACCCAGGGCCTCATGTGTGCTAGGCAAGTGTTCTATCTTTATTTTATCCCCAGGGACTAGAGCTCCAGACTCCCAAAATCTAAATATTTTAAAGCCTCAGCTCAATATGAATAATTGTTGACACTTTCTAAATAATTAATCTTCACAAACATTCATTCATTCATTCATTCAACAAATTTTTACTGAACAACTGTTTATGTGTCAGGCACTATTTTAGAAGCTGGAGTACAACAATAATATTTCTCTTTCCAATCATCTGCACTATTAACAGTTTCTGTAGCCTCTACCTTTTAAGGCATTTCTAAAATTAGGAATAGTGGTGTTAGAATTTAACACAGATATAAAATTTAGATAAATCAATATTATTATACTAATAAGTAAACTGTGAGATCAAAGTAGAAAACTACAAATACATAAAAGTCAAATATATAAAATGTGAGATGGTAAGAAAAGGAAGGTCAAGGACAATTTACTTATGAATGCAATAAAACCCTACAATAAAAAGTTGGGAATTAGATACAAATCTGGAAGAGGCTCTAGAGCCAAAAAGAAAAGGATAAGAAACAGAAGTGTCTTTATTGGAAGGAATTCCATCTATGAAAGGTCCTGAAAATACTAAAAGGGATAGGTTTCACGCAAAATCCATACCTGAAGAAAATAAATAAAAACCAAGTATCATACTGCCTTCATACCACTAATCACAATAATAGAGCCTTTCAAATTATCTTGTATGCATTTTTTATTAGTGCATTATAGCTATACATAATACAAATGTGGAATATACTTTGCTTCACTTAGGTTTCCAGTACTTCCCATTTTTCTCCCCTCCTCCATCCATCCCCCTGTTCCCTTTCTCTACTGGCATTCCTTCCATTAATTCAGTTTTTTTAAATTAGTGTTTTATAGACACACATAAAACTATGGTATATTCATACATATGCATAGCATAATTTGGCCAATTTCATTCTACAATTCCTTTCATCGTCTATCCCTCCCCACTTCCCTTCAATCCCCTTCCTCTGCTCCAGTGAACTCTCTCCTATTTTCATAAGATTCCTCACTTCCACCCACCTCCCCACCTTATTTTGGTCTAGCTTCTGCATATGAGAGAAAACATTTGATGATGAAATTTCTGAATCTCACTCATTTTATTTAGCATATTCTCCATTTCCATTCATTTACCAGCATGTGTTGATGGGCACCTGGGTTGGTTCCTTAACTTGACTATTCTGAGATACACTGCTATAAACAAATGATGTACCTATATCTCTATAGCATGCTGATTTTAGTTCTTTGGATATATACTGATGAATGGGATAGATGGGTCATATAGGGGTTCTATTCCTATTTTTTGAGGCATCTCCACACTGCTTTCTGGAGTGGTTGTATGAATTTATACAACAATGTTCATGAATGTACCTATTCTCCCCACATCTTCACCAGTATTTATTATAATTTGTATTCTTGATGATTGCAATTTTGACTGGAGATAAAATCTTGGTGTAGGTTTGATTTGCATTTCTCTGATTACTAGTGATGTTGAATATTTTTCATGTATTTGTTGGCCATTTTATTTCTTTGAGAAGTATCTGTTTATTTTGTCCATTATTAACTGGATTATTTGGTTTTGTGGTATTAAGTTTTTAAAATTCTTTATATATTCTGGACATTAATCCCTTGATGGAGGAGCAGCTGGCAAAGATCTCCCATTCTGTGGGCTCATTTCCTCTGTGGTACAGAAGCTTTTTAATTTGATACTGGCCCACTTTTGATTCTCAGTTTTACTTCTCGTACTGTAGGGGTCGGTCTTGTTAAGGAAGTCAGTGCCTGCACCAATATGTGAGAGTGTTGAGCCGACATTTTATAGTAGTTGCAAAATTTTCTATTATCATCATGATTCATTTTGGGTAGATCATATGTGTCTGGTAATTTTTCAATATCTTCTTGATTTTTCAGCTTACTGGAGTATACATTTTCAAAATAAACTAATGACCCTCTGGATTTCTTTCAGAAATGTGGTAATATCTCCTATTTCAACTGTAATTTTTCTGATTTGGGTCTTCTCTCTTTTGGTTAGTTTGGCTAAGGGTTTATCTATCAATTTTGTTTATCTTTTTGAAGAACCAACTCTTGGTTACATCAATTTCAATAATTTCAACTTTGATCTTATTTCTTCTCTTCTATTGATTTTGGAAATAGTTTATTGTTCTTTGGAAATAGTTTATTGTTCTAGGGCCTTGGGTATAACATCAGATTATTAAATGGTTCTTTTTTTTTTTCTGGTTCTATTTTTTTTCTACTTTGTTATATATGACAGCAGAATGCATTACACATTCCTATTACACATACTGAGCACAATTTTTCATATCTCTGTTGTATACAAAGTATTCACATCATTCGTGTCTTCATACATGTAATGATATCCATCTCATTCAACCATCTTTTTTACCCCCATGTCCCCTTCCCCTTTCAACCCTTTTCCCTATCTAGAGTTCGTATAATCCTCCCATACTCCCCCTCCCAATTCCATTATGAATCAGCCTCCTTACATCAGAGAAAACATTTGGCATTTGGTTTTTGGAGATTGGCTAACTTCACTAAGCATTATATTCTCCAACTCCATCCACTTAACAGACACCTCTCAGAAAATGATATACAATCAATCAACAAATATATGAAAAAATGTTCAACATCTCTAGCAATTAGAGAAATGCAAATCAAAACTACTCTTAAGATTTCATCTCACTCCAGCCAGAATGGCAGCTATTAAGAACAAAAACAATAATAAATGTTGGTGAGGATGTGAGGGAAGAGACATACTCATACCTTGCTGGTAGGACTGCAAATTGTTGCAGCCAGTATGGTAAGCAGTATGGGAGTTCCTTGGAAAGCTGGGAATGGAACCCCCATTTGACCCAGCTATCCCTCTCCCCAGTCTATACCCAAATGACTTAAAAACAGCGTAATACAGGGACACAGACACATCAATGTTTATAGCAGCACAATTCACAATAGCTAAACTGTGGAACCAACCTAGATGCCCTTCAGTAGATGAATGGATAAAGAAAATGTGGTATACATATACAATGGAATATTACTCATCAATAAATAGAGAATAAAATCTATTTTTTAAATGTAGAAACTAAAGACTATAAACTTTCCACTTAAAACTTCTTACCTACTGTCCCAGAGATTTTGATACATTGCATCTCTATTCTCATTTTGTTAGAGGATAGACAGATGAGGCTGTTGGGAACACAAGGTTAAGAGAATAATTCTATAAAATGGACCCACTATGCGGACCCCCACAAACTTTCTTTGCTTAAAAGCAATGTATCTCAGCCTGCCTGGCCTAAGCAGACAGGACAGGTCAGGTTCCTCAGCAAACTACCTGTAATCTGCAAGGACATGCAGGCAGGAAATAACGCTGATAAGAGAAACCCAAGTTACTTTGAAGGGAAAGATATTTGTAATCCTTTTCACAGACCAGATCCCAAAAGATAAGGATAATTCTTCCTAACCATAAAACCTGTAAAAATGATTAAGATTCCAATTAGAATCAGTCAGCATGGGCCAAGGTGACAGAGTTGCCATGGCAGTGGGGACTTTGAA
Organism: Marmota flaviventris; assembly: GCF_047511675.1. Taxonomy (NCBI): domain Eukaryota; kingdom Metazoa; phylum Chordata; class Mammalia; order Rodentia; family Sciuridae; genus Marmota; species Marmota flaviventris. Next base: position 25,936,273 of record NC_092500.1, on the reverse strand, counting down.
GTCTGATGTCACCCTGTTGTCAGTAAAAAGTCAAGATGTGGACCTGGGCAGGAATCTTTGGGATCTCCAATAAAACCAGAGTGCAGGAAAGATACATTGTCCCTCTCCTTTCTGAGAGGACCCACACTCTCCCTTGAGAGTATACCCTTTCCCTTTTCCTATCCCTTCAATAAATTCATTCCTGTTACTCTGAGTGACATGTCTGAAATCTGACTTGGCTGCAAGAAATCTGGGCTTGAAAGAGGGTCTTTGAATTGCCTCAGTTTCTCGGAAGACGCCAGCCCCAAAACAATTTGTTTCTAAGAATTTTTTTATTTCTCCTGATTTCTTTCTATGATCCATTATTCCTTCAAAATGTATCATGTGGGCTAAGGTTGTAGCTCAACAGTAGAACACTTGCGTAGCATGTATGAGGCACTGGGTTCGATCCTTAGCATCACATAAAAATAAATAAATTTTAAAAAGTTATTGTGTCCATCTACAACTAAAAACATTTTTTTAAAGTATATTATGTAATCTTCTGGTATTAAAATGATGTTTTTTCTTACTGATTTCTAATTTCATTCTATTATAATCTGATAGAAATCAAGGCATTATCTCTTTTTTTTGTATTTACTAAATATGATCTATTTTAGAGAAAGTTCCACATGCTGCTGAGAAGTGGGTGAAATATTCTATAGATGTCTGTTTGGTCTATTTGAATAATGGTATTTTTTAATTCTGAAGAGTCTTAGTTTTTGTATGGATGATCTAACTAATGGTAAGAGAAGTGTGGTAAAATCACCCAGCATTATTGTATTGCAGTCTATTTGATTCTTTATATCGAGAACAGTTTGTTTTATGTATGTAGGTCCATTGATGTTTGGGGCCCAAATATTTACAACCATTTTATCTTATTGTTGGATGATTCCATTAACCAGCATACAGTGCCCTTCTTTTGTCTCTTCTGATTAATACTGGCTTAAAATCTACTTTGTCTTATATGAGAGTAGCTAATTCAGTTGGCTTTTGGTCTCCAATTTCATGGTCTATCCTTTTCCATCCTCTCCCTTCTGCCAATGGATGTCTTTGCATGTTAAGTTGAATCTCTTGTAAACAATATATTGTCGGGTCTTCTTTTTTTAATCCATTTTGCCAAGGTATGTCTTTTGATAGGAGAATTTAGACCATTTACATTCAGTATTATTACAGAGAAGATTTTTATTTCCTGCCATTTTATTTTTAATGCTTAATTCAGACTTGATTCTCCTTTGACTATTCTAATGAGATTCATCCCTATGCTCACTCTCGTTTTTATTCCTCATTTATTCTTCATCAAATAGTTCATTGAGTTTGTTGTATAGTGAAGCTTTAGTGATTATAAATTCTTTTGGATTCTGCTTGTCCTGGAAGGTTTTTATTTCACTTCGATTCTGAAGGACAGTTTTGCTGGATATGGTAATCTTTATTGACACCTGTTTTCTTTTATGACTTCATATATACTATTCCAAGTTGTCCTGGCTTTTAGGATCTGGGCTGAGAAATTGACTGAAATCTTATTTGGCTTACTAATAATGTGACCTGCTGATTTTCTCTTGTGGCTTTAAAAATTCTTATTCTGTAACAGGAATTTTAATTATAATGTTTCTTAGGATCTTTTTTGGTCTTGCTTATTTGGGGTCCTAAATGTCTCTTATATTTGAATTTCCATCTCGTTACTAAGGTCTGGAAATTTCTCCAATATTATTTCATTGAATAGGTTGTGCATTCCTTTAGTTTGCACTTCAGTGTCTTTGTCTACATCAATGATTCTTAGATTTGGTCTCTGAACATTACTCCAGATTTCTTGAATATTCTGGTCATAGTCTCTTAACTTTTTCTTTCTTTTTTTTCTTTTTTTTAGTAAGGGGGATTGAACGCAGAGGCACACAACCACTGAGCCACATCCCCAGCCCTTTTATATATTTTATTTAGAGACAGAGTCTCACTGAGTTGCTCAGCACCTCACTAAGTTGCTAAATCTGGCTTTTAACTCTTGATCCTCCTGTCTCAACCTCCCGAGCTACTGGAACTACAGGCGTGACCCACCATGCCCAGCAACATCTTTTTTTATTTTCAAGATAATATATTTTGTCTCTAAGGCCTGAAAATCTGTTTTCAAAGCCATTTAATCTATTGGTGATGCTTTCCACTGAAGTTATCAATTCTTTAATTTTCAAAATTTGTTTGGTTCTTTTTCAGAATCTCTATATTGAAATATCTTTCACTTCCTGTATTTTCTAAGTTCATTGTTACATCTTTAAAATATGGAACACTTTAGAATTTGTGTGTCCTCCTTGTGCAGGGGCCATGATAATCTCTGCAGCATTCCAATTTTAGTACATGCACGGATAAGTGAGCACACACATTGACCACTTTTAAGTGAAGGTAAAATGGCTACCTATGCTGATATCAGTTTTACATTTTTAAATCTCAGATTTGAAGCTCTTTTCTATTAAAAGCAAGTCTCATAATTACATGAAAGCAGTTAATTATATTTATTCTAATATTTAAAGACACTGTGATTGGGTCTTACTATATTATAATTTTCATGGACAATTTAAGTTATAAATGCTTAAAAATTTAAAAAAATACAATTACCATGAATATACAATCACTGTGACAAATGTGATTATAACTTGCTATTATATACTAACTGTAAAAGGTTAAGAATGACACAGCAGTTCATTATAAACCACATAAAAGCTACCTTTAATATGAGGTGGAAAATTAGAGCCATCTTATTTCATAGAGCGTTAGTTCATTTCATGGTAGCTTCAGGAAGAATTATGAAATAAACACCTATTTCTTATTCATTTCACCCTGAGATTTGCTGAAATAAGAAAACATTCTCAACTAAACTTATTGAAACTGAAAGAACATTGGACAGGATATCAAGCAATAGGTTTGAGTTAACTTGGCTAATAAGCATGACCATAGGATGGTTCCCTTAAAACTATCTTATTGAAGTTCCAAGATCAAAAACCTAATGAGATAACTAGATGCATTTACTTCACTGAATGTGAAATATCTTTAAGGTCATCATTTTCAGGCCATGTATGTTAACACCTTTTAATCTAAGACACTGACATAATTCTGTTTTAAAACCTAACATTTACAAATTTGAATAACTTTGACAAACACACCCCAGGTGTTCTTTTGCATTGCAAACAACCATTTGCTACAAGTGCAAAATGTTGATGAAAATTTCAAGTTGCAAAGAAAACTGTGATAGTCATGTTTGAAATATTATTTTAAAATTTATTCTTCCATGAAATCGTTTTACATAAAATTTCAAAGGAAACTTACTTTGTCTAAATTTGAAGGATGTATTTAAAACTCCATTTATATGCAAAATAATGCAAATGTACTTTTAAAGACAGGCAACTCTTAGCAATATGTGTTAATAAACAAGCACAGCAAAATAAATAATACTATACTAAAACTGCTGTTCTTCCTTCAACAAAGAAGGAGCAATCATCTATGCTCTTAACTCTATAATGAAAGAGCTATAGAGGAGGGTATATATACAGAAAAGAGAAGACAACCAGGGTCAGCACACAGGTGAGCCAGCAAGCTCAGGTAAAACGTGCTGCAAGAAAAGTGACCCAAAAGAGTTAGAAGCTACAGTAGAAGTCCAGCATATCTAACATCCTGTTGCTACACATATAGTTCTGGTGATTCCCGCAGTCCAGTCTGGCTCCTTAGGTCCAGAATGATATGTAGCAAATACTGGATACTCAATATTATTTTACAAAATTGAAAATAATTTATATAGAAATTGAAAGAAAACTTGAGACAAATCCAAATAATCTAAATTTACTTCTCTGTGTGTTACCCCTATTTTTGTATGTACTCTATTATTGTAGGCATTCAGGATATATCTGCTGAATGTATGAAGTCCACTTATAGTTAACCAGAAAGAAATCAAATTTATTTTCTAGTAGGATCTACACAATCACAATAAGCTAGAAGGATTCTTAAGGATCAGCAGAAATAATGCTTCATTTCACCTATGAGGAAATTGGATCCCAAATGATACCAAGTAACTTGCCTAAAGTTACACAAAGTTATTGACAGAGGAACAGAACTAGCCCATGGGCTCAGAATTCTATATTCTTCACGGTATTTTCTTATTTAAGGATATCACTAATACACAATCATTGATAGTAACATGTTTATCACCATGTACTATTTATTGCATTGAATATTATCTTTAATTTTCACAATAATCCAGTAAGAAACAGTTATTATCCCATTTAAAAGTTAAGCAAACTGGAGGGGCTGGGCTTGTGGCTCAGTGGTAGAGTTTTCATTTAACATTCATGAAGCATTGGGATCGATCTTCAGCACCACATAAAAATAAAATAAAGATTTAGTGTCCACCTAAAAAACTAAAAAAATAAATGTTTTTTAAAAAAGTTAAGCAAATTGGAAAGTTAGTATATAAAGTACATGAGTCAGGATTCAAAATCACATTTCATTTGATTCAAAGCCCATGAACTTTTCCACTGAACTTTATTATCTGCTCCAAAATGATAGTAAATTTCAAACTATAATCTAGAAGACTATACTTGAAATTAAAATATTTAGACAAGTAAAAATCTTATTTGCACAATTTTCACTTGTTTTTTGTAGTGTCAGCTATAATCTAATAATTTAAATGAAATACTGGCTATAAAACTACTTTGTAAACTGTACAGAGATTCACCAAAAAGTAGAAGAGTCAGTCATTAGACACATAATCTGCAAGTGAAGAAGTGTATATGTTTATCATGGGAAAAACTGTGTAGATTATCTCCCAAGGGTGGCATCCAATCCATCTAAAATTACAATTTTAGCCCTTCAGGCACAGAAATCGAAATCTGTCAGCACATTTTTAAAAAACAAAACAAAGAAATCCCAAAACTGCTTAAGTTAGACTTACATTAATAAAGCACATAAAGAGTAATATATAAAACGAGAATGCCAGTTTATAAGAAAGTATAATAGCAACTAGAATACTCAAGTCTGAAGAACTAAGACATTCTCAGTAGACAAAATAATATGGGAAGTCAAGTAACAGCCAAAAGGTTGCTTGGTGATAAGAACAAAAAGATCGAGATGAATGTACTATTTCATGGCCACAGGTTAAAACAGACTGTTAATTCTTCTTAATCTTTTCAATGGGACCAGAATACTTAAAATCAGCTGACTAAAACTCTTTATTTCAGTTACATACACCTCCCTTGAATCTACTCAAGAGATTCGTTGGCCAATTTATAATGAAAACATTATTCCTTTAAATTTATACATGTTTATCAGGCTACACAGCGTGCCTTTTAGTTGATAAAGCTATTTTGTTTTTTAAGGTGACTTTATGTAACTCTGTCCTTACGGAAAATACAATGATTTCACTGACTGAGAAACCAATCTTATTTCCAAGTTCTTAGAAATAAACCAACAGCTAATAATAACCATTAATAATTCAGAGACTATTTGCTAGATCTTAGGCTAAGTGTTTTATTCATAATATTTCATTTAATTTTTGCCACAACTTTTTTATGGTAGGTACTCCATTTTAAAGAAAAATACTCAAGTTTCAGAGAGAAAGTAGCAGAAGAGATTTTAAAAACAGTAAATATGTCATATGGTATTAAGAACTATGAATAAAAAATAAAGCAAGTTAGGAAGATGAGAGAATAAGTGGGGGGGGGGCGGGACGGAAGATACATTTGTTTTACAAAGTAAATATGAGAAAAGATTCTCAAGTGACTTCTGAAAAAGAAGAAGAAGAAAGTATGTAGATATGTGAGGTGAGACTATGTCAGGCACATAAGCATGAGGGCCCTGAGTAGAAGTGAGCATCTTCAAAGAACAGCATGAAGGCCAGTGAGGCAGAAGTAAAGTAAACAGGGAAGAAAATGGATGCTGATGGCTGTGGAAAAAGAGTGCAGGAGCCAGATCACACAAAGATCTGCATGGGTAGCAAGACAGCAATTAGGAAGCTAGCATAAAAACTGAGCATAGGGCAATTCATGGTTTGGACTAGAGTAATCACAGTAGAGGTTTAAGAACTGGTCAGATTCTGTATGAAGGTAGAATGACAGGATAAAAATCGTTTCAACATATAAACATCTAAACACAAAATTTCTTTGTAATTGTGCAGCAAAAAGCTTAATGAAATAGAAGCATAAGATGACTTACATCTTAGGTCAATGGTATGATGAAAAAAAGATTAAAATATAGAGAAAAAACATTATTTACATACATTATTGACATTATTTAATACATTAACAGAGAACAAACAAAATTATTACAAACAAAATTTCTAGCAGGCTCAGTGGTACACACTGTAAGCCCAGTTAAAACTGAGAGGTTGAAGAAGGAGAATCACAAATTCAAGGCCACCATGAGCAACTTAGCAAGACCCTGTCTCAAAATTTAAAAAAATAAATAAATAAATAAGGGATGGGAGGATAAAGCTCAGTGGTAGAACATTTGCCTGGCATGCATGGGGCCCTAAGTTCAACCCCCAATATAGAAAAAAGCAAACAAACAAACAAGGAAACTCTAAATCATTATATAGTCTCAGACATTCTAAAGAGTGAAACAAAAACAAAAGCCAACTTACCTTACTGGTCAATGTATTTATTTCTCGGTCAGCTTTATGCAATTTACTGGTTAAAAAAGTATTTTGTTCATTGCTTGATTGTAGCTCTTTTTCCAAACGTTCAGCCTGTAGCTTAGCTGACTGTTTTTCAGCCTTTCATTAAAACAAAATATTTTAAAATTGTCCACAATGTTTAGCATATCAAAATGAGATAATCATTATTTACAATTCATGTATAATCATACAAAAAATTGTTCAAAACCTCAACTGTAACATGTTCCAAAGTAACAAGAGTTTTCTCAGATTGGTAGAAGTGAAATAAAAGGTTTTGCTTCAGGAAATAAGCAACAAAAATATAAAGTATAAAAAGGTATAAACTTCCTTCAGGAGAGAAAGTACTTATGGCACTCATTTGATACCCATTTACTCTGAAAGCTAACATAATTTACAAACATTTGGGGGCGGGGGTTCAAGACCAAAGTGGTTATGAAAAAAGCATATTAAAAGGTAGAAGAAAAAGCTCACTGACAGCAGTAAGATGTGAAAATTCAAAATTCAAAATCAACAGTTTTTTTTTTTTTTTTTAAAGAGAAGAAGGGACAAGTAGTAAAATCCTCAGCTAATCTGAAACTTTTGAGGCATGAGCAAAAAAGTTCTTGACCTCATCACATAATTCTTGAAGTTTATAAGTTGGCAAAATTCTTCTTGTTAAATACTTAAAGTTCTCTCTTATTAGGGAAGGAAAACTAAAAGGTTTTAAAATTATTTCTGTTCAAAAAAATAAAAATGTTTGGTATTTAAAGGGTAAGCGTTGGTCTTAAAACATCTCATTTCATAGGTGTGCTAAATATGATAAAGATTGTGGTCAACAAATAATTCAGAAAAAAGTTTTCTTCAAATACAAAATTATACGTTCTGGTTACAATGACAGCCAAGAAAGCTGAAGTAAGAAATGTTTATCATGTGCTCATTTTCATTTCACCTGACAAATAAAATTAAACACAGGTTCTTCTGAAAATGTCACCAAAGAATCCATCTTTTGTCATCATTCAACTTGCTCTGAAAATACTCATTTCATTGATGACCTTGATGAAAAGATTCATACTGGGACCATCTACTACATTCAAATGCAATTGTCCTACTTAATTCTGTCACTGTGTAAATATGTTAAAGAAGAAGAATGGCAACATAAATAATTTCACTCTGAACTGCCTCATGTCTAAGTCCAATAATACTGATAGCCTTAATTCAGGAGACCAGCAAATACTGACAGAGGCTTTATCCAAAAACCAAAAGTGACTTCTAAATATAACAATGTACTCCTTGTAACAGCTTGCTGGCTGTTGGGGGGAGAGGGTGGGGTCAGGGGAATCACCATTTTCGATTTAGATATTGGATTTTTAACTGCAAACTAGGTATCTGATAATTTCCCTCCAACCCAAATCATTTCACAACTATTCCAAAGGGGAGGAACACTGGGACTGTACAAGTTATATCAAAATGTTAAATTATATCTTTGCTACACTTCCGACATCTAATACTAGGAGAAGTAAGAGTGTCTGAATATGATGGAAACCAAGAGTTTTCATAAGGTAATACCTCCAAAAGTACCAAATGACTGCCAACACTTCTTTCTCTAATGAACTAAGAAATAATTTAGTAAAGGCTTATATATATTAGTAGACAAGTTAAATTTTATTACTCTGGCCAGAGCTGTCTTAAGATATGCAAGTATGGTATTCTGCTCGAATAAGAATTATGATCTTAAGATTTCAAATTCCAGGGTAAGGAATTTATAAACTCAAAAGAAATTTTTCTTTCTGGTTTGAGATGATTTTAGCCTTGAGAAAGTTGAATAAATTTGGGGAGACTTTGCATATTCTATTCTGTGGCATTATAAGAGTTATGTCATTTCAAATAGGTGTTATACTCCCCAAGAATAAATATCCCTTTGTAAATGTGGCAGCACAGCTATTGCTTATGAATCAATAGCTTTATTCTTTACAGAAAGAACACATACTCTTGGGATTCCACAAATGCGTCAGCATTAGACTGGTGAGCACACATTTATGCTGTAAAACTCAAAGGCTTGTCAACTGCACTTTTAAAAACTATGCCATACTCTACCGGGAAGCAATTAAAACCTTACCTCCAGAGACCTAACTGTAGCCTGCATCTCAGCCAACTGTCGCACCTGTATTCTTTGGACATTTTCTATCTGAGCACCAGAATTCTCTTTTTCAGCCCTTAATTCTGCTACTTCAGTCTCTAAACCTTTTAATTTCTGAGACAAATGGACCTTTTCTCGTACAAGTTGCTCCATTCGTTTGGTGTCTCTTGTAAGATCAACGCTAAACAGCTGGTTATGTAGTTCTTCTTTATCTTTCTCCAGTCTTGCAATCTAATAATAATTTGAAAGAAAGCATACAAGCTTAAATTATTGAATTTTCAGTCATGAACATGCTTTATAAGGCAGTAAATTAAAATTAAAAACTGCACAATGTGAAACTCAGGTGGAGAAATGAAGTTAAAAGAAAAAAAACCTAAAATGTCACGTTCTTCATTCTGTACTCAGCATGACTCAAATTTGAGGGCAAGGACTTTGTCCTATTTTTCCTCTTTCCTCCCAGGATGCTAGTATAGGGCTTAATCAGTTGCTGACTAAAATTCAAAATTATAAATAATACTACTTTATAATTATTGAAAACATGTCAAGTGTTTTAAAAGTCACATGATAGGGGTTTGTGTACTGACTATTCCTAAGGTTCAAGACAGTAATTCTTAGGTTATGTCAATATTAGTACAATTAATTCACACAAAAGCTGCTTTCTGTATAAATAAATACAAATGTGATCAATGAAAGTTTTAAAATAATAGTTGAGAGTTTATTTAAATCCTAGTTGTAATGATGGCTTACTTCTTAATTCTGTTACTCCAGGATATGAATTAAAGTCACATAAGAACTTGTAGAGCAGACATAATAGTGATCTTGTCACTCAACAATTGCTAGACCCCTTGGGTCTACAAATCAGTGGATTTTAAGTGGCTTCTTAATGTCTGACATTTTAGAGCCTCCTCATCTCTGGAGATCAAGGACCAAGCAATCAGGATAGAACACATTCTTTCCATTTCGTGATCTCTCCAACTATCTACATCTCAATCACCATCAAATCTCTGTTGTTAACCATCAGGGGTTTTGTTTGTTTTTGCAGCACTGAGGATCTAACCTAGATCCTATACATGGTAGGCAAATACTCTACTACTGAGCTACAACCCCAGCCGTATCAACTACTCTTTTCATATACTGGGTTGCCTCATATGATTCAACATGAGCAGAGAACTCAGCTGTTTTAAAAAAAAAAAAATGTAATCTGCTGCTCTAAACAAGTCTAGAGGACCAGGGATTTAGCTCAGTTGACAAAGTGCTTGCCTTGCATGCACAAGGCCATGGGTTCAATCCTCAGCACCACCAAAACAAAACAAAACAAGACCAGAGGCTATTAGCCAGGATGAACTGTGAAGGCTCACTCTAAGCCAAAAGGACACTAAAGGAATACTCTAGGATCTAGGCAAAAATGGTCCGAGACAACTAATTGGTTGCTTACAGAGTTATCAATGTGTCTAAGAAGTAAGAGATCTCCATCCCAAGGACTGGATCTTCATCTGCAAAATGACAACTCTTAAGACAACTACAGACAACTCTTAAGATCCTTTTTAGTTTTACCTTGTAGTGACTGCAAGTTTGATTTGGGACATGCTGAATTAAAAGATGTTGAGGGAAAATAAAGGTAGAGCTATATCCAGTAGGCAGATGTTTTGTTTGGTTTTCCCAGAAAATAAAATTTTACCTAGTACCTGTAGCATTCAGAGCTAACCCCTCAAAAACCAACTCATTAGTGTTTCTCTCTTATTTTTCTTCCCATGCTTTAAATTCAAAATCATAAATAATACCACTTTATAATTATTGAAAACATGTCAACATGTAACCATTACCCTCAGGGTTTGGTCCTTGACTACTTTTTTCCTCCATTTTTTTCTTCAGATAGCTGTGTGACTATGCAAGTCATATTTTTATTCTGTTCTCAGTTTAAATGAAGGGCTTGGGCTGGATGATCTTTAAAATGCTATTTAGCTTTTGCATGGGGTAACTCAAACACAAGGGGTTTTTTGTTTTGTTTGGCTATGCTGGAGGATGAACCCAGGGCCTTATGCACATCGGTGAATGCTCTCTATCTTTGAGCTACAAACCCAGCTCCAAATACAGTATATGCTATTATTAGAGGTATGTCAGCTCATTTAGAATAGGAATTAAATATAACCTAGATTCAGGCAATGGTGCCCCTTAACTGATCAACCACAAAATTAAGCACTCTACAATAAAATCAATAGTAACACTAATTTTTCTTGTAGCCCTTATTTTAGAAATAGGATCACAAAGTTAAAGTTCTCAACCAGCACACATCCTATATTGTTTTCTCCACAAGTTTTGAGTGTCATAGCTGAAGTGACTGGTGCAGCAGTAAGACTAGAAGACAGCTAGATAATGGCAGAGTTGTGATTAGATTCCACATTTATAATTCCCAAAATGGAATTCACTATCAAATCACTCTTAACCAAAACTGGTGATCACTGCCTTCTAACTGCTGTATTTACTTATTCATTCACATGATAAATATTTACTGAGTCTTAGTATGTACCAGACACTGTTTTAGCTAATAAGGATACAACCTAGCAGAAAAGCAAACACAAAACCTCTGCACTGGCAGAACCTATTCTATTAAATCACTGCCATGACACCAATCTGTGTCATCATCTCACTACAGATCTTGGACACATCCTCACCTCTTTCCTTTGCTTCCACTCTTAATCAGATTCATGTCATTTTCCTTGATGTCATCTATTTGTTGTGCTCTCAAATCTTTCTCTAAATTTCCAAAAGGCTTTCTCTGAATTTCTCTTCTATGATATTTATCCAAATCTGCCTATGTTGCAGTTGCCTACATTCCTTTACTTGTAACAACTTGCTTGACAGATAAGACAATGTATCAACCAATTTTACTTTTCCAAAAGTTGTTTAAGTACAGGAAATGGATAGGAAGCGATCAGAAGCAATCAGAGAGAGACTAAAAAGAGTGGTTAGTTTCCTTTTCATAGGTTGGTAGCATCACTCTACTGCCCTGAGGCATACAGAGAGAACAGTAGTGCATCTAATTGCCGCATCTTTGTTTTTATTACCCTTATGATGTAGCACAGAGAAATGGATAAACATACAGGCTCTGGAATCAAACTGCCTAGCATTCTTTATCTTTCAGTATTTAAAATATAATAAATGCATATTGATATACTTTCTTCTGGCTTTTACTATTTTCAAAATGAAAATGTTAACATTCTTATATTTGTTCTACACAAAATATCTTCTCACCTCTGTTACTCTTTTAATTCAACCTTTTCTATTCAGATAAACAATAGGTTCACATGTAAGGAAATACTGAAGGTATTAGTGATCCCGTGTACCCTTCACTTAGTTTCCTCCAGTGGTAACATCTGTCTTCTTCTGTTTTCTAGAAAACATTGTGTAGAATTGGTTTTGGTTTTTCTTTCTTTTCTTTTTTTAAATATTTATTTAGTTGTAGATGAAGAAACAGTATGTTTATTTATTTTCACGTGGTGCTGAGGATCAAACCCATGCCTCACACATGCAAGGCAAGCACTTTACCACTGAGCTACAGCCCCATCCCCAGTTTTAGTTTTTCTTTAAACACTTAGCAGAATTATCCAACGAAATCATTCTTTCTGGGTCTGTTAGTTTACTTTTGTAGTACTGGGGATTGAACCAGGGACTTGCCCATGCTAGGAAAGTGCTCTACCACTCAGCTATATTCCCAGACCTCTGGGAATTTTTAAAATTATAAATTCAAAGGAACTGGAGGTATACCTCATTAGAAAAGCCCACCCTTAGCATGCATAAGGCCCTGGCTTAGATTTCCCAGCACCCAAAATAAATAAATAAATAATCACACACACACGCACATAAATTTAATTACCTTAAACCAGTTATAGGCCTTTTTCAAATTACTTCTTACTGGGTACCAATTCATCTACATTATCAAATTTATATCAGTAAAATCATTTGTAGGATTATCTTATTCCTTTTAATGTCTGCAAGATCGTGAACGATACTATGTTTCATTCTTGACAGGGATAATTTGTATCTTGCCTTTTTGGGGGGGCAGTCTTCCTAGAGGTTTTTCTATTTTATTAATCTTTTTAAAGAACCAGCTTTTGATTCTTTTTTGTTTGTTTTCACTTTTATTGATTTCTGTTCTTATTTTTATTATTTCCTTCCTTCAGTTTGCTTTGGTTTTATTTTTGATAAACTTCTTACAGATTCTTGAAGTGGGAGATCAGATTATTGACTTGCTATATCCCTTTTCCTAATTCAGTCATTTAGTGCTATTAATTTTCCTCTCATATTGCTTTGTCTTGTCCCCCAAAATTTTATATGTTACACTTTCATTTTCAGTCAATATGGTTTTTGAAATGTAATGTCACAAAATGTGCTGCATTAAAATTTCCTTTTTCTTTCACAAATCATTTGAATATGTCACTTCATTTCTAAGTGTTTAAAGACTTCCCTATTAGTTTTCCATTATTCATTTCTACTTTGCATTGTGGTCAGAAAACTCACTGTATAATTTCAAGTCTTATAAGTTTGTTGAGGTTTATTTGATAGCTGAGAATACTATCTTACATTCAGTGGGCATTTTAAAAGAATACACTTGGATGCTCTTGTTGGGTGGAATGTTCTATAAATGTTAATTTGATTCTGTTGGTTGATAATGTTATTTTTTTCTACATTCTCCCTTATTTCTAATTTCCTATAAATTGTTGTGATGGCTGTAAAGTTATCAATTATAACGTAGACTTGTCTCTTTTTAGTTTTTAATTTTTGTTTCACATATCGTGCAACTGTTTGGTATATATTCTGACTTCTAGTTGGACAGACCTATTTGTCATTATATATAATTACACTGTGGAAATGAAGGAATCCATATAAAATTGGGTTCACTTTATTAGTTTGAGTGATATGCAGAAATTTTACCTCCCTTTGCCCTCACTGGCTTACAATATATAATGACAAATATATTTTCTTTGTTCTGAATATAATACTCTGATATTAACATACTAATTCCTGCCTCCTGTTAATTGGTAGTTACATCATATCTTTTTCTAGATCTACTTACAGACTACCTATATTGCTATATTTGGAGCTTTCTGTAGACTACATAGAGTTGGGTCATTTTTTTAAGCTACTCTAAATTTGTGTTTTTAAGCCATTTACATTTATCACAACAAAATGTTGTCATATTTTCTATTTCTTCTCTACAGTTTCTGTTTTCTTTTCCCTATCTTCCTGGTTAAACATTTTTCAGGATACCATTTAATTTATCTGTTTTGAATGTATCTCCTTAATAGCTTCCTTAGAAGTTGCTCTAGGTATTATATTACATATACATACATAACTTATTTTAGTTTACTTTACTTCTTTTACTTTGCTCTCTCAGTGAAACTTGTGTTAAATATTTCTTCCCCATAGAACCACATGAGACTGTGTTGTAATTTTTAATTCAACCATTAAAACAAAATTTAGAAAACCCATGAGGCAGGCTGAAGTCTATTACATATACCCATAGCTTTTTTACCGTGTCTTTTCATTCTAACATTTTGAGGTTCCTTCTTTAATCATTTTCTTTCTGTTCAGACAACTTTTCTTAGACATTACGCTAGTTGAGGGAGGAAACCCAGGCTGCCCAAATGATCTCCAGAGACATCGTGACAGACAGTGGGAGCCCTTGTTATTAAACAGGTGGGAATCCCTTTTGATAATAGGATAATGCTGACCTCAACAGAATGAATTAGAAGATATTCCTTCTGGCACTATTTTCTAGAAGACATTATAGAGAACTGGCATAAATTCTATCTTAAATGTCTGGCACAATTCACCAGGGAACCTAATTACTAGTTGCCCAGTGATTTTTGTGTTTGTTTCTGTCAGTGCTGGGCTCTTTGTTTTCCTTGATAGACTTTTCGATCTTTGTTTGGGGATATAGTTAAGCTACTTAGAAACTTTTAATTTTTCTGGTGGGACTGGGAATTGAACCTGGGGCCTCAAACATACTAGGCAAATGCTCTACTTCTGAACTACATCCCATCCTTTTTATTTTGAGACACAGTCTCATTAATTTGACCAGGCTGGCCTGGAACTTGCTATCTTCCTGCCTGGACCTCCCAAGTAGCTGGGATTATAGATATGTACCACCATGCCCAACAAGATACTTAGAAACATTTTGATTCTTTCAAATCTTGCATGTATACCTATTAGGCAGAAGCAGAATAGCCTTATGTCTACAGCTTATACAATGTGCCATGCATTAGAGTGTCTTTACACTGGCTGATGGAAACACACATTTTACCCAGTACCATAAGAAATTGAGGGCTTGTTCCTTCTACACTGTTTTCAATTCTCTGGCCTCTGTAGTTTTCTCACACACATGCACACTAATCAGTACTCAACTTAAGTCTCAAGAGTTACTATCTGCAGAATTTCAGATTTCTCCCAATATTCTCCCCTTCAAAATCTGTTTGCCTTGGCCTCTTGAATACTGAACTCCAACTCTTCAATTCAAAGACCATGGGACTCAATTTGGGTTTTTCCCTCAACACAATGGCTGTAAAGTCCTTCTAGAACATAAGCCAGGTCAACTAAAGTTTACCTCATTTGTTTTCTTTCTCTTGGAGATTACTGCCCTGTGCTGCCTATTTTCCAATGTCTGAAAAACCATTGTTTCTTACATTGCTTTCCACTTTTAATTAGATACTTAAAGTAAATCCAGTCTACATTATGCCATCAGGACCACAAATAGAAATCCCCAGACTATCTAGATTTAAATACTGGTTCTGTCACCCTAGCTATTGTGACTCTGGACCAATTTCTTAGTGCTTCTGTATTCCCTCTTTATAAAAGTGGGAACAACAATTATCTAATTGACAGAATTCAATGGAGTATATTAATTAGTACGATGATTAATACTGTCAGGCACTAAAGGAAGTAATAGCATTAACTGAGTCAGGCATTATGGCAAACCTTTTGCACATGAAATTTCAAGTTCTCAAATCTCAGTTTTTAAAATCACTACATTAACTTTTTATATTCCTTAAAAAAACCAATAAAATGATTCATTATGTTGTTTCCCTTTTTCCTTTTATGTGCTATAATTGATTTTTTTCTAAATTAATGGTGGAGTTGTTTTTTTGTTGTTGATATTTTTTCTTTTTCCTGGCAGTACCAGGAATTGAACACAGAGGGACTCCACACTGGGCTACATCCTCAGTTCATTCAAATTTTTATTTTTAGATAGGCTTTTGCTCAACTGCTAAGCTAGCCTTCTTGATTTTGAGATCATCTTGCTGCAGCCTCCTGAATCACTGGGATTAGAGATGTGTGCCACCACATCCTTATATCTTTAAAAAATTATTATTTATTTATACTAAGAAGTCCTCATTTAAATTACATGTTCAAAGATATATATATATATATATATATATATATTTTTTTTTAGTTATTTATTTATTTTTATGTGGTGCTGAGGATCGAACCCAGGGCTAGCCAAGCGCTCCACTGCTGAGCCACAACCCAGCCATCAAAGTTATATTTTAATTTCATTTGAGAAGTCAACATCTCCTTCCCTTCTATTAAAATGTTTCTCCTAGTAAGAGAAACATAGTCATGGGGGAAAGCAGTTCTTAAAACTACATACGTGTAGCCATGCACAGTGGCACACACCTGGCACACACCTGTAATCCCAGCAATTTAAAAGGCTGAGGCAGAAGGATCACACATTCAAGGCCAGCCTCAGCAACCTATCGAGGCCCTAAGCAACTTTGTAAGACCTGTCCTCAAAATAAAAAATAAAGAAGACTTGGGCCGGGGCTCAGCAGTAAAGAACCTTTGTTTAATTCCAAATACCAAAAAACAAAACAAAACAAAAAACAACAACAAAAAAAAAACCCTACACATGCCCCCAGGATAGTTTTAGAAACATTAAATATCATTGTGTGATATTCAATGTCTTTAAAAGAATTCTATCCTGACTGAACAATAGAGAGTAAGGATAACAAAACAAATGCCTTACTCAGGCCATGAGACTTACTGTTAAGAATGGAAGTAGTAAAAGAAAGATGAATACAACAACTAGTAAAAAATATATTTTTTTTTAAAATTCAGGGAAAGAGAACCTGAAAATCAAGCAATCTGAATGCTAGAAGCAAGACGATGATGGGGAGGGCACACACTGTAATAAGAAATGCCCTCGAACTCCTTAAGAGTATCTACTGTGTGCTAGATACTTATCTAAGTACTTTTTTCATTTTAATTTATAAAATCTTCACAACTCTATGAGATAGATACTGATACCATTTACAGATGAGAACACTGATGCAAATGGAAGTCATCTGTTCCCACGGTCACAATAAATGAACATTTTAAACATTTGAAAATTTTACATGTAAAAAGTTTGGGCTTTGAAACATTCTAAACTTCATGCTAGACCAAAAGTCTTTAATAAGTAAAATTTCACAAAGGCCTTCTAAAAGGCTGCCAAAATCAATCCCAAAGAATTCCCACTTTGGGGGCAATTTCATTTTAATTTGGAAGACTTCTGTCAAGTTTGATGTGATTCAGAGTAATCTTAAGAAGTCAGAGAACTTGGAATATTTTAGACAAAGGAACCATCTGGTACTAAGGCAGGACTACCAATTAGAACTTCAGAACCTATGAGGAAAGAAATTATTTTGAGAGATTTTATAATGTCTACTGGTGTATGTGAGGATAAAGACCAGAACCAGAAGCACATTATCAATTCTGTGCAACCATGCTGTAAGAAGAAGAAAATAAAGCACTCCCATATTCAGGAACATATTTCTTTTTGCTACAGGAATGTTGGCTTCTCACCTGACATTTTACATACATACACAGAACTTCCTTTGTCAAGGAAGAACTCAATTTAAATAGCATGATAAAAGAATGTCAGCAATTTGTTGCTATATATTGTCACTTTGCTGGCTTTTCAAATGATTTAATGCTCCTTGCCTCTCTGCCCTGAGTTTTTAATACTTCCCTCACTGAATTACTACTCTTGATCTTACACTCAGTCTACCAATACAATCACCTAGGCCAACTGTATTGCTTATTCTTCATTACTACTTTCAGAATACTATAAAATTAGAATCCTAATAACATAATGAAAACACAGTAGTTTTACTTTTGAATAACAATCATCCATGCAACTTTAGCATTTCAATGTATGAAGTCTCAGACTTAATATGTTCTTACAGCCAAATGCATCTTTTCATGTATTATTTCATATTTTTTTAACTTAGAAAAGGGACAAGCCAATTCCTGGAGTCCCTCTCAAAAAAAAACTTAAAAACTTCTAAAGAATTCTGATAACAACCAACACACTAAAGACTATTCAGTTATTTTTATACAATAATACACATACAATACACAAGTATTGTATGAGCCCTTGATTTATACAAGAAAATCCATTAGAGGCAAACCTTAAGATGGGCTGAGTTCTAGACCACCAAAGTAAATCATCCCAATAAAGCAAGTCACATGAATATCCTGGTTTCCCAGAGGTTGCACAAGTTATGTTCCCACTACACTATGGTCTATAACATGTATACTAGCATTATATCTTTTTAAAAAAACAACGTATATATCTTAATGGGGAAAAAAACCTTATTGCTAAAAATGCTAACAATCATCTGAGCCTTCATTAAGTCATAATTGTTTTGCTGGTAGGGTCTTGCCTTGATGATAGGTGCTGACCAGTAAGGTGACAGTAACTAAATGTTGAGGGCTGTGGCCATTTGTTAAAATGAGACAATAATGAAATTGGCCACACTTTACACACAGAAAAACTCCTTTCACTGAAATCAATCCTCTCAAACCTTGCTGTTGCTTTCTTAAGTTTATATAATATTGTCAATTCTTGTCATTTCAACATTGTTCACAGGATCATCACCAGGAGTAGATTCCATTTCAAGAAATCACTTTCTTTGCTCATCCATCATAAGTAATTCCTCACTGATTAAAACTTCATCATGAGACTACAAAAAAAAACTCAATCACACCTTCAGGCTCTACTTTTAATCCTAGTTCTCTTGCTGATTCCATCACATCTACAGTTGCTTCATCCACTTAAGTCATGAGCTTCTCAAGGTTTCCCAAACACTTGTTAATGATATTCTGATGACCTCCCATGAATCACTGATGTTATTAATGCACTGAAATGGTGAATCCTTTCCCCAGAAGGTTTTAAATTTACTCTGCCCAGATCCACCAGAAAAAATCACTCACTACTTACAGGAAATCTTTTTCTATATTTATGTGGTACAAGGGATTGAACCCAGGGGCACTAGATCCCAGTCTATCTTTTTATTTTGAGAAAGGATCTCAAGTTGCCAAGGATGGTCTCAAACTTGAGAACCTCTCACCTCAGCTTCCAGATTTGCTGGGATTATAGGCTTACACCACCACATCTGGCTAGAATTTTATCTTTTAAATAATTTAAGACTTGAAAGCTGAAACTAAGTTACTTCTTGGTCCTTGAGCTCCAGAATGAATACTGTGTTAGCAGGGACGAAAACAACATTAATTTTGTTGTATATATACAATCAGAGCTCTTGGGTAACAAAGTGCATTGTCAATGAGCAGTCATTTTTGGAAAGAAATCCTTTTTTCTGAGCAGTATGTCTCAACAGTGGGCTTAAAATATTCAGTTAATTGCCTGGTGTGGTTGTACACATCTGTAATCACAAGAGGTTGAAGTAGGAGAATCACAAATTTGAGGCCAGCCTCAACAACTTAGCAAGACACTCAGCAATTTAATGAGAGGTAGGGGGATGGGCTGGGGAATTAGCTCAGTGATAAAGCAGCCCTGGGCTCAGTCCCCAGAATCAGAAAATTTAATTTAAAAAAATTTTCTAGATTTTGTTTCAAGTGAAAGATATGTGACTCTTTCTTTCACTTGAATACCAAGAGGACACTGTGAGGTTATTAATTAGTCTAATTTTATAATTGTTATGTCTCAAGGTACAGGAAAACCCAAGGAGAGAGAGAGATACAGGGGAACAGCCAGTCTGTGGCACAGTCAGAATACACATTTGTGGGACAAGTTCACAGCATTCCAAAACAATTACCCACAGTACAGCAAAGATCACTTGTCCCAGATCACCATAACAGATAATAACAAAGTTGGAAATACTGTGAGAATTACCAAAATCTGACACAAAATAATGAAGTGAGGACATGCTTTTGGAAAAATGGTGCCTACAGATTTGCTCAATATAAAGCTGCCAAAATCCTTCAATCAATAAAAAAAAGTAAGAATTGTGAAATGTAATAAAGCAAAGTGTAATAAAACAAGGTATGTTTGCACTTTATTACATGAATTTGTATATTTAACACTAGTTTAAATTGTAAAATGGGAAGGTGACAAGAGTAGATTCTACTTTGAAACTATATTTGCTATTACTATAAACTATCTTTGAAATTACATTTGGGGCTTCATGACATATACACAAGTACCTCACCAGCTTTTTCTGTGTTTGTGTATAGAAACTAGAGTATAAAGATAAGTGATAAAATGAAAGTAAATCCCCAAGTATTTACTTAATAATATTGTTCCTTAATAATCAACTGGCAAGTAGAAGAGGGAAAAAAACCCAGTTTATCAGAAAGTCTTACTTTTATACATTCTACTAATTATGACTTCTTAGCTAGCAGTTTATCTTCAGATTATTATCAGAAGATACACCAATTATAAAAGTTAATGACACCACTCACCCTTAAAATTTTTTAATAGTCGAGAGGTTTAACTCCCAGCATTCCTCAAAAATAAAAATAATAATTAAAATTTTTTTTTCAATAAAATGTTAAACTCTGAAAATCATTTCGTATTTAATGGGTGAAAAATAGATTTGTCATTAGATTTCTGATATAAGTTTTATTTTTTAAAAAGAAACAACAAAACTGAGATACTGGAAAATACAAATAAACATTACCAGATTCATCATTTAATTTGTTTAAATACAAAGTCTAAATAAAGGATCATAGTATGGAACTTCAACAGTCACTCTTAATATGCTAAATCTTCATTTTAGGCAAGAAATCTTTATCATTTTTATTTTCCACAAGAAAAATTTTATATGGAGTTCCATTAAGTCAACAATACTAACAAATTCAAAACCTTTATAATTACAGATACTGTAAGTCAACAGAGCACTTAAAAAAATTGCAATTGTTGGCAGGCTTTTGATCAGAGTGAACCTTCAAATCATGGTTCATTTCAAAGTTAAAAACTCTAGGTTTGGGGTTGAGATACCTAAGTTGGGATTTTCGAGTTCTATCATTAACCTAACTGCTAACTTTGTGTGAGAATTTGGACAATTCATTTAAGTCGTGCCTCTTCAATGGAATATTACTCAGCATTAAAAGAGAAAAAAATTATGGCATTTACAGGTAAAATGGATGGAGTTGAAGAATATCATGCTATGCCAAGTAAGCCAATCCCAAAAACCAAAGGCCAAATATTCTCTCTGATAAGTCGATGCTGATCCATAATGGGGGCAAAGAGGGAGCTCATTGGAAAATGGAGGAACTTTGATTGGACAAAGGGAGGGGGAATAGGGAAGGGACGATGGTAGAATAAGTACATGTAGGACTGCACATATGGTGCAATGTTTACATTGTATACAACCAGAGAAATGAAAAGTTGTGCCGCAATTGTGTACAATGAGTCAAAATGCATTCTGCTATCATATATACCTAATTAGAATAAATGAATGAATAAATAAATAAGTAAATCATAAGATAAAATGGATGAAAAGGGACTAGGGTTGTGACTCAGCGGTATAGTGCTCACCTAGTACATGTGAGGCACTGGCTTGGATCTTCAGCACCACATAAAAATAAGTAAATAAAATAGAGGTATTTTGTCTATCTCCCACTAAAATATACACATATATTTTTTAAAAATATATTTTAAATGGATGAAAAAAAGACAGCTCTACTCCATCTCACTGACTCTTATGATAGAAGCAATATAATAAATGCATAATAAAGCACATAAAGTTGTAAAGAATTTTTTAACACAAAAAATATAAATATTTATAGTATTCTGGTACTATCATGCTGATGGACTCAAATGATTCACAGTTCAGATAGCTTCTAATATAGAATAATCATGTAACAGTTTGCTCACTGGTAAGAATAAGTCAGCCTATTCTTATAAAAATAGAAAAAGCAGGCATAAAATTCATTTAGAAAAATAAGAGGCCCAGAATAGCCAAAACAATCCTCACCGAGAAAAGTGAAGCAGGAGGCATCACAATACCAGACCTTAAATTATATTATAGAGCTGTAGTAACAAAGAGGGCACGGTATTGGCATCAAAACAGGTATGAAGACAGAATAGAAGACACAGAGACAAACCCACATAAATAAAGTTATCTAATACTTGACAAAGGCACCATAAACATACATTGGAGAAAAGATAGCCTCTTCAACAAATGGTGCTGGGAAAACTGGAAATCCATATGTATTAAAATAAAATAAGGAGCTGGGGCTGGGGCTCAGCTACAGAGCACTGTCTTGCATGCGTGAGGCTCTGGGTTCCATCCTCAGCACCACATAAATAAAAAATAAAAAGGTATTGTGTCCACCTACAACTAAAAAATAAATTTAAAAACTAAATAAATAAAGAAATGAGATTTTATCAAACTAAAAAAGCTTCTTCACAACAAACAATCAAGAACATGAAGAGAGACCCTATCGAATGGAAAAAATATTTGCCACCTACACGTCAGAGCACTAATCTCCAGCATATATAAAGAACTAAAAACACCAAAAAACAAGTAACCCAATCAATACATGGGTAAGGGTACTAGACACTTCAGAGAAGAAATAAGAATGGTCAACAAATATATGAAAAACTGTTCAACATCCCTAGAAATTAGAGAAATGCTAATTAAAATTACACTGAGATTTCATCTCATTCTAGTCAGAATGGCAGTTATCAAGAATACAAGTAACAATAAATGTTGGTGAGAATATAGGGGGAAAGGTACACTCATGCATTGCTGGTGGGACTGCAAATTGGTGCAACCACTCTGCAAATAAGTATGGAGATTTCTCCGAAAACTTGGAATGGAACCACCATTTGATCCAGTTATCCAACTCCTCAGCATATATCCAAAGGATTTAAAATCAGCATACTATAGTGATGCAGCCACATCAGTGTTCATAGTAGCTCAATTCACAATAGCTAAGCTATGGAACCAACTTAGGTGCCCTTCAACAGATGAATGGATAAAGAAAATGTGATTCATGTACATAATGGAATATTATTCAATCATAAAGAAAAATGAAATTATGGTATTTGCTGGTAAATGGCTGGAACTTGAGACTATCTGCTAAATTAAATAAGTCAATCCCCAAAAACCCAAAGGACCCTATGATATGCAGATGCTGACCCAAAATAGGCTGGGGCAGGGTGGTTCACTAGACTGGACTGAACAGCGAGGAATGGAGGGGAAGGATGGGAAAAGAAACAAGAATGGGAAAGACAGTAGAATGAATTGGACATAACTTTCCTATGTTCATATATGAATACACCACCAGTGTAACTCCATGTCATATACAGCCACAAGAATGGGAAGTATGTAAGATATGTCAAAATACATTCTATTTTCATGTATAACTAAAAAGAACAATAACAAAAAAAAAAAAAGAATAAGTCAGCCTAATTACAAAGGCACAGTTTTAGTTTTTATTATTGCCTAGTACATATGAGGCACTGGCTTGGATCCTCAGTACCACATAAAAATAAGTAAACAAAATAGAGGTATTGTGTCTATCTACAACATTATACACACACACACACACATATGTATACACATATATTTATTTATTTATTTAAGTTAGTTTTTATTAGATGCCTAGAACATTATAAATAATAATTGGTAAAAGAAGGAATAATATTTTAACTTTTAATTCCAAATAAAATTAATATAAAAATATAAAATACAAATGTTTCTACAAAGAAATGTATAACCTACCTACAGACAACAAGTTATTTGCTTTTATTTATTTATTTTTTTAATGTGGTGCTGAGAATCAAACCCAGTGCCTCACACTTGCTAGGCAAGTGCTCTACCACTAAGCCACAACCCCAGCCCAACAAGTTCTTTTTATGAATGTGCAGAAGAAAATTGGTATTTCTCTCCTTCCCTCTTGAAAAAGCATCTGAAAGTAACATGAGGAATGAAAAACAGAATCCCCATTTTTAGTAAAACTAGGAGACAAACCTGAAAATGAGTAGAAAAGCTGGCAAAAGAAATGAAGATGGAATAGGAGTGCATGCTGTAGGTAGCAGAGAGAAAATTTTGCAGCTGCAGATGTCAGAAAGAAGAAAGTATACTTTCTGCAGGTGGTGGGCATACATGAAGGTAAAATCTCTTTGTTTATATCAATGGAAACAAGGTGCTATGACTGACAGCTAGAGCTCCCCAGGCAGTAGTTTGGTTCAAGAAGTAGAGGGGACACTGCTAAACAAGGAATCACATAATCTATATTTATCACATAAACTAGAAATTTATGTCCATGGCTATGAGAGACAAGAGACTATATAGTATGGAAATCCCCAAAGTGTTTATCTCAATTGGCAGAGAAAAATTAAAGAGCAAAGAAATTTTAAAAATCAAACAGCCAAAACAGAACATTCACAAGAAAAGTGTTGTTAGAGAGTAAATGAAAACCATTACAAATACTTCATCATTAATTATTAAAACATAATCATGCAATCAACTCTAATTCGAGATATACAAAAATACGTAATCATAAAATTTTATTGACTAGAGAAATTTTGAATAAACTAGTATAATCAATTACTTACCTCTGATTCATATTTTATTTTTTCCTCTTCTGAAATGCGTGCAAATTCTTCTTTCTGGTGTTCAAATTCTGACTTGAGAAATGTATGTTCATAGCGAAGCTTATTATATTCAGCTCTATACTTCTCCACTTCCTAAAATAAGATTGCAATTTATAACAAATTTAAAAGTGAAATTTGTACTCAGTCCAAAAAATCACTTTTAGAAATAAAACTACATAGTATATCGGTAGCCATTCTGAAAGTAAAAAAACGAAATTAATAGGAATACAAATGAAACTTAGAAAAGTCCTCCTAAGCATCCTACAGACAGAATTACTGAGAAGGTACCAATGAAAACAATTATCATTTAATTAATGTTGTTTCTTCACTGATCCTCATTATAATAAAAAATGTACAGCATGAAAAAGGTGTGACCTCTGGGCTTAATAAATAATGTTTAAGAATGCAACACACCTTTCAAAATATAGCTAGATTTTTTAAAGTATAAGATACTCCTCTAAAATTTAGGCAAGATGAACTCAAAGTAGATAAAAGAACAGAATATTTAGTAGAGTACCTTAAGGTGCAAACAAATATTAGAATGATAGCTCTACTCACTGCACCACCCTGAAGGATATTTGTAGGACTGTCTCCCACTCACCAGAAACACATACAATTCCCCAGGGGGCTCCAATCCTGCTTCCTAACCACCTATAACAGCTGGAACTCTAGATAGGGCAGAGGGGTTGGAGGGGAAGGGAAGGGGAATGGGATTAGAAATGATGGTGGAATGTGATGGTCATTATTATCCAAAGTACATGTATGAAAGCATGAATTGGTGTGAATATACTGTGAATACAACCAGAGGTATGAAAAATTGTGCTCTAGATGTGTAATAAGAATTGTAATGCATTCCGCTGTCATTTATAAATTAAAAAAGAAACAAAAAAATAAAAACTTAACAAGAAACAGGCAAAATAGCAGAAAGATGCAAGAGACATTATTTCAAGAAGTATTAAGAAACTAGGTAATGAGGGAAAATATCTCTCGAAATATCAATCAGCCTTGCTGTAAATTTTTTGTTTTTGTTTTTATCACTGTACATCTTTAGTTGAAAGGTTCCTAAGCCAGTTGACAAGCCAAGAAAATGGGTTTCATAATATTAGAGATAATTTGTTTTGATTTTAAAAACCTCTTTTTACTTTATCAACTACCTTAAGTTTGAGTGATTTCATTTCCAAAAATTAAGTCTATTCTCAAACCAGAATACTGCCACTAGCAATATATTCAAAAGATCATAGTATCAAGCCAATAAACCATTATAAAAGAGGATTCCATGACCATTCCATGTAATGGTATATCACTAGACTATAATCTCCCAAAGGGGTACACTTGAAAGGGGACAATGATCATTTGTACATATAAGGCCTAAATATATTTGTTTAAAAAGGTATAGTACAAAATGTCTAGCACAGTACCAAATCTACTTAATATCTGTAGTCTTTTCCTCTTCCTTTTATTAAACATTTAATCACATCATACCAATACTTTATAAAAGGAGACCGGTCTCAACCTGAAGGACAACTAACAAATATTTTCCTTTCTTAAGTGCATGAAATGCATTCCTTCATTGGGGAAAAAAACTAATTGAGCACCTATATACTGTATGTCACGAACTATTCTAGGAACTTGAAATAATGAACAAAATAAATACAGAAGTTCTTCCTCTTGTGCAACTTCCATTCTAAAGGTGCTAACAGAAAATAAGCACAATAAATAAATCAGTTAGCATGTTAGAAGGTAGAAGGTACTTGAGAAAAGATTAAAAATACAGCAAGGTAAGGGGGATCCAAAGATTTAAGTAGTGATGGGGAAAGCAGATTGCAATATTAAATGGGGAAAGATGAGGGGGAAGTCAAGTAGGCCTCAGTGACAAAAGTAACATTTTAAACAGAGACTTGCAAGAGATGAAGAAGTTAGCCAAGATAAATCTGGAGGATGAATATTCAAAGCAGAAATAATGCTACAGCAATGGCTCTTGAACTTCACCACTTTTAGAGTGCCAAAGAAACATCAAGAGGCCAATTAGGATGGAGGAAACGAGGCCAGAGAAATAATGCACTGCAATCCTGTGAAGCCTTAGAGGCCACAATATGGACTCTTTAAAGGGGAGCCACTGAAGAGATTTTGAGTAAAGGAAGGATGCTTTTCATCAACTTTCATAATCACATGAAGATAAATGAATAGTTCATCTACATAATTACTTACTTCATCCAGATTCCGTAAACGTTCTCTCATTGGAGTTTCTAATTCCTGTTGTATTTGGGCTCTTAACAATTCCAATTTTTGTGGTGTTAAAACCTAATATGTAGAGAGAGAATTACAAATATGAAATTACAAATACTGAAAGAATTCTCCAAATTTCAAGTCTCTCCTTCTAATTATGGCAATGGAATTCAATTCATAGATATTTTCAAAATGCAGCTATTTTACCACAATCACTGCATAAATAGAACCATTATTTGAAAAAAATACTTTTAGAATCTCAATTTAAGGTTCTCCCAGATGTCAAAAATTTCATTAATATGAGGTAAAGACAATCACTGATTAATACTGTAATTATTAAGAACAACCATGTTGGCAACTAAGGCTTGGTTTGGATACAAAGGCTTATGGCATAATTTAATAAATTATTATAATAATTGAATTATAATAGCTATTAATAATTAACATATATAAACTTAATAAAGGTATAAAACTTTATTATACCAAGAGAATTCTTCAGACTTACTTTCAGTCAGAAACAGCTAATTTTTTTTCTGACCAGCAAAACTAATTTAGGCTCTCCTCTCTCATACTCTTATAAAACTCATATTTCGATGAATGATTAAATATTTATATAAAGTTCATATAAGCAAACACAGTTTGTCTATTCCTCACTGTATTTGCAGACACTTCCCACCAATGCCTACTACATAGAAATCACTCAATTATTACTTCATGAATGCCCAAATACTGGTTATAAAATTAATCTAGGACTGGGGATGTCGTAGCTCAGTGTGAGAGCACTTGCCTAACATGCATGAGGCCATGGGGTCAATCCCCAGAACCACCAAAAAAAAAAAAAATCTAGCCTGGAGTTATGTAAATTTCTATGAAAATGAAAATGCTCAATTTACTTTATTTAATTATCAATATTCCATACATTTTACTTAAAATATTACATTTTACTATTAAAGTCCACTAAACCAAAAGCATTGTGCAATGTACTATAATGTACATACCACACTACTCTAAGCATCTTACCTGCATTAATTTATTTAAGCCCCACAACAATCCCACTATGTAGCTTCAATGAGGCACCCTAAAATCTAAATAACTTTCTAAAGATCACAAAGACCCACCTGAAGCTCATTTTTTTTCCCTAAGTAATCAAATTCTGAAATGAAAAATACCTCATACATACAAATAAAGTAGGCAATGGAAGCTTTACCCAACAGGTAAAGACAAAGAAAAAAGATATTTTGGATAGAAAGAATGATGCACCAAAGGAAGAAGGAAGCCAAAGCTTAGGTACAAACCAAACTAAAGAACAGTGAAACAACATAATGAGAGGACAATAGAGTAACATCTTTAAGATACTGGAGGGAAAAAATCTGTTAACTTAGAATATAATATTCAGTGAAAATTTATAAAACAAACTTTTTCAGCCAGGTGCAGTGGTGCACACCTGTAATCCCAGCTTGAGAGGCTGAAGTAGGAGGATCGTGAGTTCAAAGCCAGCCTCAGCAACAAGGTGCTAAGCAACTCAGTGAGATCCTGTCTCTAAATATTATACAAAAAAGGGCTGGGAATGTGGTTCAGTGGTTATATATCCCTGAGTTCAATTCTCAGCGTGCGCACGCATGCAAACACACACACACACATACACACACACACACACACACACACACAAAACCCTTTTCTGATGTAAAAACATAAAAATAAAAAGCTGAAAAATATTCTCACCAGCAGAGCCACACTGCTGTAAGAAATGTTAAAGTCCTTAAAACACAGGAAAAAAATTTTTTAAAGTACTAGATGGAAATATGGATATATGAAGAAATGAAAAGCACTGAAATCCACAACTACATGGGTAAATATATGATTTTTATTATTATTTAAAACTGTTTTAAAGATAATGGCATTTTAAACAAAAATAATAATCTAGTATGGGGTTTATGGTTGGGATTGGCAGAGATAAATTATATTTTATAAATCCTAAAGTAAAAGATGGTATATGTTAAGGCTAATGCAATATTTAAAGCAACACAAACAGCTGATGCCAATAAGCCAGCAAAGAGAGTAGAGTCATAAGCAACAAAAAAAGATTAAATAAAACATGAAAAGGGAAACAAAGAATACATGGAACAAATATAAAACAAACAGTAAGAAGGGGTTTGTCCTGTGGAGGCAAATGATCTCCTGCAAACTTTGCTGACAATTTGTAGAAGGCACAGGGCAAAGTAAGCAGAAAGTTAGCTGACCTGTGCTCGCTACCCTGTGCAGCGATGCAGCTATGCAATACCCATATAGCTCCTTAAACATGTTTAATTATGTCATAGATACCTCTTGGAAACAGTGCTTTAAATTTTACAGTGATGTGCAGCACTGGCCTAGATCACCTAATAGCAAACAAAGGTTTAGAAGTCTTCTGATCCTTGAGGTCTCTAATAAAGAATCTCTAAGATTTTTTTATATATTCCTAGAATCATTAAAATTAAGCACATAATAAAAATCTCTTCTTTGCCCAGACCCAAACATACACAAACCAAAGACATTATAGGATTTTCTCCATTTTATTTTAGGAGAAACTCTCCCATATTTAAGACTTTCAAAGAAGCATTGCAACTACTTGTCTTATAACCTAGGTATCATTACCTACATAAACAAATCTTTAATACTCCAACACCTGCAGTAATAGTAACATAAAGTGGCCAAATAGTAACAAAAAATGTTTTCAAAGTATTTTTTCATTTAAGAGGGCAAATACTGTGCCAAAAATTCTTAATATATTAAGTAGTGAAACTAAGTAATAAATTTTGATATGAGCATCTTAGTAACCAAAACAAAATAGGAAAACATGGGTTATACATTTTTGATGGCCTGGCACAAAAACAACATATACATTTATGGTAACTTTTTTTAGTTTTAAACAAATACATATCAATGATTTCTCGTGTTAGAAAAAGATTTTGCCTTTAGCACACAATAACAACATACTAGTTAAGTATTCCTAATTCAAAAATGTAAAATCTGAAATGCTCCAAGATGTTCAAAGAATTCCGGATTTGGGATTTCAGATTTACAGACTAGGAATGCTCATCCAGTGAAGTCAATGCAAATAACTGAAAAAATTTTAAAACTCCAAAATCTGAAATACTTTTGGTTCCACGCATTGCAGAAAAGAAATATTCAGCCTGTAACAATAATAGCTAACACATATTGATCACTAACTACATCAAAGCACAGTAGTGGCAACCTTCTATGCAATCTCTTATTGGATCTTTACAATTATCCTATGAGCTTGGTATGATTATTCCCATTCACTATGCAGAAATGCTCTTTAAATAAATTTCTTTTCAATTTATTTTCTATAAAAGTCAGTGACAACATTAAATCTTGGACAAGGCATTTTTTGCAATTAGATAATACATGATTATTTTTAAGATAATCACCTTTCATAAATTTTCACTGAAATATTTCTTAATGATCTTACTGTTGAAGTTTTCTTCACTTATAATTTGCACAAATTGCAAGCATCCCTTAAAGCAAATAGCTAAATTGAGCCTCTGAATATTCATAAAACAAATTAATTCACTGATTCTACTGGCTTATATTTACATTGCCCCCTTTCACTCACATCTCTGAGGTTTTTACTTTGTTTAAATGTTCCAAATATATCTAGAAATGAAGCTGATCATGGTGTAGATTCCAGCCCAAGCATTCTCCTTCCCCAAACCAAACCTTAGTGGTATTCCCAACAGCAGAAGACTTGAAGATTCTGAATGATAAACTGCTAAGGCTGCTGTCAAGGAAATCTATGCTGGATGACATGCCAGATTAGATAACTTAAAAAATTACCTTCTTACTCTATGAACTTATGACTTTGGTATTAATAATCTTATTATTCATACCATTGTTTGCTGATGCTATTCAGAAAGTAAAGAGATACAGGAAAATATCATTCATTCATATTTGATTAATTTAAAACTACTAAGCTTGGGTTGGGATTGTGGCTCAGAGGTAGAGTGCTCCCCTGGCACGGGCGGGCCCCGGGTTCGATTCTCAGAACCACATAAAAAAAAAAACATTGTGTTGTATCCATCTACACTTAAAAAAATAAATATTAAAAAACAAAAAAGCTACTAAGCTTGACTGGTAAGCTTGACTACTAAGCCTTTTTTTAGTTTGGAGGCACATGAAAAATGACCAGTGTAAAAAATACCCAAGAAACAGTAGTTTAGTATTTTTGTATCAATTGTCTTTTACTTCAAAAACCCATTACAATGTGCACATAAATTGTGCATACATATTGTTTTTACAATCTCTTTTAAGAAACTCCTTAAAAATAACTATCAAATAAGGCTCAATAGTGCACATCTATAATCCCAGCAACCTCGGGAGGATGAGGCAGGAGGGCTACAAGCTCAAAACCAACTTCAGCACCTTAGCGAGGCTCTCAGCAATTTAGAAAGACTCTGTCTCAAAATAAAAAATAAATAAAAAGGGCTGGGGATGTGGCTCAACGGGTAAGCACCTCTGGGGGTTTCAATCCCCAGTAACAAAATGATAAAAAATAACCATCAATCATTTTTACTTTAGTTTCAGTTGTAATAAACACACAAAAACTAGTAACATCTTTTGAAAGAAATTCTTTAATTCTGAATTTTAATCAACTCAAACTGGCCTTTTCCCTAATTATTCTGAATGTTGAAATATTTCAGAGTAGGTAATATAGTACTAATTTACATAAGTTTGTTTCATGGTTTCCCTTTCATGATAGCTAATATTCTAGAACACATAATAGAATATAAAAGAAGATTAAATTATAGCAGCTGGAAATATAGCAAAGAAAAAAATCACTAAAGATAAAGAGACAGAGCTGGAGATGCAGAGCTCATTGGTAGAGCATACTTCCCTAGCATGTACAAGTCCCTAGGTTTGACCTCCCAGTACTGCCAAAAATAAAAATGAAAAAGATGCAATTTAACACATTTATCAAAACTACTTACTTCCCCTATCTGACTAGTTTTATACAAACTCAAATATATTTTCTTACCTGCAGTTTTATTTCTTCTAAATCTTTAGTTTTCTCTACTAATTCCCCTTTTAGCTCTTCAAGCAGTAGCTGGAATTTTTCCTGGTTTGTTTCCTTTTCATTTAACAAGCGCTTGAGTTCATTTTGTGATTTTATGTACTCACCCTGCAATCTGATTTAAAAAAACATTAAAAAAATTCAATTTTAAGTATGTCCTTTGTTCTCTAACTGCATTACTTTATTAACACTGTAGTATCCGAACGCAACTTTATAATCAGAGGGAAAAAGATATTTAGCCACCTGGGTAATTCTATGTCTTGCTATTTTGAAAATAAGATTTTATAAACCCAACCCACTTAATATCATTGCTTTGAACAAAGTAATTTTAAAGTAAAATTTTACTACATTGAAAGTGTTGAATGAATACACTGCAAAATAATAAAATTATACTACAGTTCCAGAGCAAACATTTAGCCAATAACTTTTTTAACAATCTCATGATACCCACCTCTAAATTTAAGTAATTTACCTTGTGTGTTCAACTTTGAGAGTCTGATAATTAGTTTTATGATGGTCACATCGTAACCTTTCATCAATTAACATTTTTTGGAACTCAGATTCAGAATTTAGTCCAGTGTCTCCACCAGTTGGAAAAATGTTGGGAAAAGTGTCCATATTGGTAAATAAGCTGACAACCATATAATAATAAATTGTGGCTTTACTGTGATTTTAGTTCTTTTTTGAAGAGTATTTCCCACTTCTTTCTTGCTAAGACAGAATCTCAGGAAACCAAATTATACCTGCACAGAGAAATAACTTTGGTTAGTGATCAGTGAATTTGAACTTCATTTGGTTTTACTTTTCTTTTGTCATTTATTATTTTCCTTATCGTTTTTATAACAAAACCCAGTTTTCAAATTTTTCAATTGTTCACAAAATAAAGTACAAGAATAAAGTGTAATCATGTTTTCTTTACTTCCACACAAAGATTCTTTGGCTATCTATAATACCCATCTCTAAATTTAAGTAATTTACCTTGTGTCTTCAACTTTGAGAGTCTGATCTTCTAGCAGTAACCTAACTATATCAGAACTATGGACTTTTCCAGTTTAGGTACTCCTAAATTCACAAACCAGAGTCATGTTTCCTGAAACCATTGGGCTAAACTTCAAGGGTGGATACTAGCACAAAATGCATATTCCTAAGTCAGAGGGAAAACTATCTGGAACTTGCTAAGTGACTGGGGAGAATCAAAGACTCTGTCTACAAGTGACAATATCTGTGTTTAATGCTATAAAGGCTCTTTGACACAACACAAACTGCATTCAGGCTGCGGATTCAGATCAGAAATCAATCAACACATAAATATTAATCAGTTCCTAGGTGTTATGTACTGTGCTAAGAGGAGGAAATTAAATCACTTCACCTACCCCCAAAAGCACTGACCCAGTAGTATGAAGGTTTTCTGTTTTTCTTTTTCAGTGCTGGGGATTGAAACCTGAGCTTCAAGCATGCTAGGCAAGTTCTCCACCACTGAGCGTGTCCCAGCTTCTTTATGATAGTAACCATGTGTTTACTACATTAGACTTAAAAATGATGAAAAAGTGTTCTTATTATAAATAACTAAGAAAAGTGTAGTTCTATAATCAACATCATTAATCATTCATTTCATATATATATATATATATATATATATATATATATATATATATATATAAAATATTATATAGACATGGAAATATATATTTTCCTGATAGCATATCCCTTAATTACTAACCTCATCTCTAATTCTAGTTCCTATTAAATATATATATATAGTCCTTGCCTTAGACTGTATATCTTGTCCTACACAGATTCAAATGTTAAAGCCCTAATCTCCAATGTGACAATATTAGAAGCTAGGGTTCTTTGGGAAGTAATTAGGTTTACATAAGGTCTTGAGGGTAGAGCCTTATGATGGGTAGTGTTCTAATAAGAAAAGAGAAAAACTAGAGCCAGGCTGGTGACACAGCCCCTGTGATCTCAGAGGCTTGAGGGGCTGAGACAGGAGGATCCCAAGTTTGAGGCTACCCTTCACAATTTAGCAAGACCCTGTCTCAAAAAAATAAATAAATAAAAAGGGCTGGGGATATAGCTCAGTGGTAAAGCATCCCTAGGTTCAAATCCCAGTAACAAGAAAAAGAAAAGAAAAACGGAACTACAGCTTGCTATCTCCACCATTTGAGGACTTATGACAGCTATCTGCAAACCAAGAAGTGAGGCCTCATTAGACACCAAATCTGCTGGCACCCTGATCTTTGGGACTTCATAGTCTTTGGAACTGTAAGAAATAAATTTCTACTCTTAAAACCACCAGCCAATGGTATTGGGTTATAGTTTCCCAATGAACTAAAATATGGGTTATATTTTCCATGCCAAAAGTATGTAGAAACAATGCCTAAAATTCCATGGCCTTCCTGTACATTAATTTTAATGACCACCAAAGGGGAATATACTATCACACATTACTTGAAGGTCCCCCACTCAAACACATGTCTAAAAATAAAAAATCACATTATTAATTTGCACACATGTACACAAGACTCAATACTAATCTTTCTAGAAAGTTACTGGTATTAAAATGATAAATCTGCTTCCTTCCTCTTGCCTAATTCTAGGGATTTATTCTATAAAAATAGTTGAACAAAGTACCAAAGATAATACACAATACTCTTTTACAATGTTATTTTTAATTTTTAAAAAATGAAAAATCAGAATATCCATGGATAAAGTAATCTATCTGAATTACAAACTAAAAATGATAAGTTAGATCTTCCTCACTGCATAACAAAGAAAATAATATGAATAATACACACAGATATGTTTACATATACACAAAAGAGCCAAATAGGACTGGGGTTGTGGTTCAGTGGTAAAGTGCTTGCCTAGCACATGTGAGACACTGGGTTCAATCCTCAACAACACATAAAAATAAATAAATAAAATAAAGGTGTCTATCTACAACTAAAAAATACTTTAAAATAATAATAATAATAATAATATGCACCAACAATAGCAGCAAATTCTGAAGCAATATTGTAGTACTCCCTACTCACAATACAACATATAGCTTTTTATTATTAAATATACATTTTAAGGGGCCAGCATTGTGGCTTAGTGATGAAGAGGCCAGGATTGTGGCTTAGTGATGAAGCACTTGCCTCACATGTGTGGACACTGGGTTCAATCCCAGGCACCACATAAAATAAATGAATGAAATAAAGATATTGTGCCCACTATCTTTATTATTAAAAGATATGTGCCCATATCTTTTAATAATATGATTATTAAAATTTACATTTTAATAATCATAAAAAATTGCTCAGATGATCAAATCAACACATTTCCAAAATAATCTCATGTTTATTGAATAGTCCCTTACATAATGTTATAAAATTAACAACTCTTATTACTCAAATTCATCATTCTTGTTTTCAATCTACCTTCAACCTCTGACTTACCAGCTTCTGGTATTGATACCCATATTATGCTACCTTTAATCCATACTTACAACCTGAGAACCTTCTCTGCTTTACTCTCTTAAGTTTTTATGTATAAACATCAATACTCAACTTTAAAATGTAAAGTGCACCCCTTTCTTGTCATTCCTTTTTACTATAAAAAAATCAGACTTTTCTTACCTTACTAGAGCTTTTGTTTGTTTTACAGTATTGGGGATTGAACCCAGGGCCTCTCACAAACTAAGCAAGCATTTACCACTGTCCTTTTTAAAATTTCATTTTGAGACAGGGTCTTGCCCAGGCTGGCCTTGAATTTGCGATCCTCCTGCCTCAGCCTCCAGAACAGCTGGGATCACAAGTGTACACCATCACTACTGACTATTAAGAACTTTTTGTAATCCCTGCTTTCAGTATATTTTGCTTCTCCAGACTAAATGACAAAGTATTACTAAGTTAATATACAAAAAATTCGTATCCACCTTCTCACTCTCACTCAAAAGCTCCTGAGAAAAAGTCAAAACATTCTAACCTATTAGGGTCCTACACAATTAGCCCCAATCTACCTTCAGTCTCATTTGCTACCATCTGCCAAAAATATCCAGGTAAAAGGGCCCATTTACTACCCCAGAACAAATATTCA
This sequence comes from Marmota flaviventris, assembly GCF_047511675.1. NCBI lineage: Eukaryota > Metazoa > Chordata > Mammalia > Rodentia > Sciuridae > Marmota > Marmota flaviventris. The sequence goes on along the minus strand of NC_092500.1, from coordinate 25,900,224 downwards.
CATCATACTTTTGTTTAAGCATATTTTTTGGGGGTTGTGAACACTACACTATAACAATAGACCAAACATGGGCTATAGTCATTAACTGTTCTCTATTTCTAGGATGACTAAATATGAATAGCTTTAAATATAACAGGTACATAGAAAGAACTTTCTGATTCAAAAGGTATGAGGCCCTGGGCTATATTTGCCAACAGACTGTTTCCAAATTTTGTCTTCTATGGACACTTAAGAATTACAGAAAACTATTCGCATATTTGTGCAAATCTTACCTAAGTCAGAATTAATTCTGAACCTGTTAAATATTATGTACAAAAAACTACATACAACATTTTCAGTTCTCCAGTTTGGGTATTCATCAATTACTCAATGGTAATCTTGGGAAATATTCACATTAGTCCTCCAAATAGATATCTAGTGTCAGATAAAACGGTCTCAAAGAAAATTCTTTTTCTGGCTTTGAAAAGTAGTTCAGCCATTCTATATTCAGGGTTACAAAGAAATAACTATTTTCTATACTAATTATAAGGAGGTTTTCAGCAGACAACACAAAAAATTTAACTCAATTATCTTGAATACTATGAAAAATGTACTCTCTCTCATACCAAAAAATCTAGAGAAAATCTTCTAACAACAGAGGATTAGACAATTTGATTTAAGTCTCCCACTCAGGACAATAAGAAAAGCTGAATATATATTTTACACATCTGCTTGCAGGTACTGGAAAACAAGAGTAAATATTTACTGAGATGGGCCAGGAAAGAATGAAGATACAAAAAAATGAAACTGGTTTGGTATTTGGAGGCACCTGCCAGATCCAAAGCAGGTAAATAGGAAACTGAATAACTTCTGACAGCCTTCAAATTCAAACAAACACCGAGAAACAGCAGTGAGTGGGAAAGCCCTGGTAAACACCATTTGTTTGGGCTAGAAACTTTAAGACCTGCCTCTTAGGAGTAAGGGCAATTACGAAGAAAGATATTAGACTAGGCCTCAGATTGCTTTTTAAAAAAATCCAACATCATTTGTTCTAATGATTCTTGTTGGTAGCTGTCACCTATCTGGTGATTTTGTGCAGATCTGTTTCTGGAGTGTCAGTCTGCAACCCCCATCTTGGTCTTTTTCTACCATTTTCAGTCTCCCAAGAGCTTGGAGGACCTAGCCAGCTGCACTCTCAGAGACTTTGCTGACGAAGTTGGGCATGATACCATTTCTCTGATATCTCTTACAGATCTTAGTCATGAGAACCAGCTCCAGCATCCCCGTGGGGATACAGGTGCTCCACCATGAAAGCAGTTCACAAGCAGAACAAGTTCTCACCAAAGGGTACAAGCTCTTTATGCTTGGCTTGCTTGACCACATCCACCCTTTCAGAGATTTTCAACTTCCTGGACCTTTTAAGGAAGGCTGCTAGAGCTCTGAAAAACTCCCACAAACTTACATCTTTTACAGCACCTCTAGGCATTGTATAGTCTCCATGCTGCCAGTCAGAGGAAAGGGCATATCACCCCTCCCTTCCTCCCTTCCTTCCTTCCTGTTATAGATGGACATAGTACCTTTATTTTTCATGTGGTGCTAAGGATAGAACCTAGGGCTTCACACATGCTAGGTGAGTGCTCTACCACTGAGCCACAACTCCAGCCCCCATATCACCCATTCTTGATTTAAAAAAAAAAAAAAAATTCTCCAATTTCTAGTTTCAGTCTGCATGTAAGAGGAGGCTTAAAGATTGCCACCCCATCCAAACAAAAAGAAAACTGAGCAAACTGAAAAATCAACAACTCATCTGTTTTTATTAATTTGTTTAATTTTGGGATCAGGAATTAAACCTAGAAGCACTTTATCACTGAGCCACATCCCCAGCCCTTTTTTTATAGTTATTATTTTGAGACAGGGCCTCACTAGGTTGCTTTAGGGCCTAAGTTGCTGAGGCTGGCTTTGAACTTGCAGTCCTCCTGCCTAAGCCTCCCCTACCTCTGGGTTTATAGGCATGTGCCACTGTGCCTGGCAACAACTCTCTTAGATCCAAAAAGAGATGAGGTCACAAGACAAACTAATACCTCCAAAACTGGAGAGACTGACAGGCTAATATAGAAAATCACAACAACATATTAAGGCAGAAACACACAAGCTAAAATCTTCCCAGGCAGGGGTAGGAAAACCTAAACTATAACTGACCAAATGCTGAAAGGTCACTGTAGTCAATTCTCAAGAGTTAAAAAACTACACAGGTAGCCAGTTACATGTGCTCCCACACTTTTTTAAATTTTATTTCCTGAAGCTAACCAGGTTCTCACAATGAATAACAGAGAAAAGCCTCCTCATAGAAAAGGGAAGGGAAATACAACTATTTGAAATCTTTAGAACATTCTGATCTTAACATTATTTCTTCCCTCAAGAGATACTGTTTAACTACAGCCTGATCTGCTGGGGTTTAAACAGAACCTAAGTAACCTGCAGAAGCAGAAATTCTCAAATCTAGCACCTTCTTATTAGCCTCTCTCACTTAAGGGAGAGTATGTGCAAATTGAAAGTCACTAATAAAGTTCACAGTCAAGGAGCAAAGGTTCCCCAAAAGACTAAGATCTAATCATACAACTTACAGAACACTTCCCTTCTAACTACAACTTATGAAAGTATATAACATAAGGACCTTACCAACAAAATAATTTGAATTCTTCCCTCTTATGCCTTTTATCATTGTTGTCACTTACTATACTACATAAGTACCTTAACAAAATAATCCTTATTCCTCCTTTCTTTTGTATCATGGTTGTATGTGTGTGTTGTGTGTGTGTATAAGCCTATAAACACACACACACAGCATATATGTATAGGCATGAAATAGAAGAAAAACACTAACAAAGTATAAGGACAACCAACTGAAAACGGTGGCAAATGTGGCAACATTAATTCAGCTATGTCAATAATTGCTTTAAATGTCAATGGTCTCAATATACTAAATTAAAGAAAGAGATTGCAGAGTGGAGCAAACACAAGACCTAGCTATCCCACTCCTTAGTATTTATCCAAAAGAACTAATATCGGCACGCTATAGTAATACGTGCATACCAATGTTTATAGCTATTCATAAAAGCCAAGTTATAGAACCAGCCTAGATGCTTGTGAATAGATGAATGGATAAAGAAAAGGTGGTGCAATTTTACTCAATCATGAAGAATGAAATTATGTCATTTTCTGATAAATGGATTCAAGTGGAGAACATCACGCTAAGTGAAATAAGACAGACTCAGAAAGTCAAGTGTAGAATGTTTTCTCATGTGTAAAAGCTAGAGAGAAATTAGGATTTTTTTTAAAGGGGGCACAAATCTCATGAAAATATACAGGAAAACTGGAGTGGAGGAAGGAGGTTGTGGGAAGCAAAGAAGGATGGCAAAGGGGAGAAACTAACTGCAACTGTAGAATAAAACTGACCAAATTATTCTATGTGCCTGTATGACTATATCAAAATTAATTCCACTTTTATTTACTAATTTAAAAACTAAATAAATAGGAATAACAATAAATTAGAGGAATGGGGGTCAAGTGCAGTACTGGGGATTGAAATGGAGCAAATTATCTTATATACATTCGTGAATGTCAAAGTGAACCCCACAATCATGTAAAACTGTAACACACTAAGAAAAACAAAGTAGTAATAATAATGATAATAGGACCCAACTAAGTACATGCTGTCTACAGGAAACCCACTTTAAATATAAAGACACACATGTACTAAAACTAAATAGACAAAGATATATCAGCAGCAGTCAGACTTGGTTGTGCATTTCTGTAATTCCAGATACTCAGGAAGTTGAAGCAGGAGGATCCTGAGTTTGAGGCCAGCCTAGGCAACTCAGCAAGACCCTGTACCAAAATAAAATTTTATAAAGGACTGAGGAATCCTTGCCTAGCATGTGTAAGCCCCTGGGTGAAGGGAAAGAAATGGAAGAAAGGGGAAGAAAAAGGAAAGGAAGAAAGCAATGGGCTCATCACCTATATACCTCCCAAGTTTATATGCTGAAGGCTTAGCATCAAAATAACACTATTAGAAGGTGAGGTCTATGTGGGGGTGATTAAGTCATGGGGACTGAAACTTCATTACAGGATTATTGCCCTTATGAAAGAGTCCTAAGAAAGTTCCCCTGGCCCTCCTGATGTATGAGAAGACAATAAAAAAAGATAACTACTTATGAACCAGTAGATAGGCATTCACCAGACACTCACCATCAAGGTTTGCCAAAATCTTAATCTTAGACTTCCCAGCCTTCAGAACAATGAGAAATAAATCTCTCTTGTGTATAAGCCACCCAGTCTATATAATATTTTTCTTATAGCAACACAAGCCAATTTAGACAATTTTGAGCTGAGTGCAATGACACATGTCTATAATCCCAGTCACTCAAGAGGCTAAGGCAGAAGGATCAAAATTCAAGGCCAACCTAGGTAATTTAGCCAAACCCTTTCTATATATATATATATATATATATATATATATATATATATATATATATATATAAAGGGCTGGAGATTCAGTGGTAGAGCACTTGCCTAGCATGGATAAGACCCTGGGTTCAATCTCCAGTACTTAAAAAAAAAAAAAAAAAAATTTTTTTTTTTTGAACAGAAAATACTTCAGAGCAAGGAAAGTCTTAGGGATAAGAGAAATACTGCCTAACAACATAGCATCACGAGGCAAAAACTGACAGAGCTGCAAGGATGAATAGATTAATCCACTATTAATAGTTTTATACTTCAACAATACCAGTTAGAAATGAACAAATTTGGGGCTAGGGTTGTGGCTCAGAGGTGGAGCACTGGGTTTGATATTATGTCCATCTACAACTAAAAAAACAAAATTAAAAACACTATCTTTAAAAAAAAAAAAAAGAAATGGACAAATTCATTAGGCAAAATATCTGCAATTACTCAGTGAAACTAAACAATACCACCATCCAACTTAATAAAATGGACATTTACAGACTATTTCTCCAACAACAATGGAAGATATATTCTTCTCAAGCATACATGGAACATTCACTAAAACAGAACACATTCTAGGCCATAAAACACAATTTTTTAAAAATGGTAATCATACAGTTTTGATTCTAAGAACACAATGGAATTATACTAACCATCAACAACAAAAAGATACCTGGAAATCTGAAAATAATTGGAGATTAAGCAATATGCTTCTAAAAAACACACAGGTCAAAGAAAAAATTACAAGAGATATTTTAGAGTATTTTAACTAAATGAATACACAACTTATCAAATTTGTGGGATGCAGTGAAAACAGCGTTTAAGAGAGGAATTTAAGTTTTGAATAAAATAATCAAAATTAATCATCTAAGTCTCTTAGGAAGCTAGAAAAAGAAAAGCAAAGTCTAAGAACAGAAGAAAAGCATATTAACGTCAAATACAAAAGAAAAATGATGAAAATTATATTATAAACTGAGAAAAGGAAGTCAACAGAGAAAAAAAAAAAAACCAATGAAACCTGGAGCTGATTCTTCAAAAAGATAGAATTCTAGCTTGGCTAAGAAAAAAGGAAAGAACACAAATTATTAATGTTAGAAATTAGAGGAGACATCACTAGAAATCCCATAATTTTTGTTTGGTTTGGTTTTCTTAAAAGGAGGAAGGCTTTATTTTGGCTCATGGTTTTAGAGGTTCAATCAATGGTAGGATGATTCCATAGCTCCTGGGCAAAGGTAAGGCAGAACACCATGACATAAGGGTGTGGTGAAGGAAAGCTGCTCAGGACAAGGCAGGCAGGCAGCAGAGACAGCTCTAGGCACCAGGGACAAAATATAAAACCTAAAAGGCACACTGACCTACTTCTTCCAGTCACACCCTACCTGCCTACAGTTACCTACCCGGTTAATCCATGAGCAACCTAACCTCATGAATTAGGTTAGAGCTCTCATAACCTAATCACCTAACCTCTGAACATTCTTGCATCAACTTACACATGAACTTTAGGGAGACATCACATAATTCAAACCATAACATTCCACCCAGGGCCCCCAAAAATCTCTTAAAAAAAAAAAAGAAAGAAATACAATGAATAATTCCATGACTACAAATTTAGTAATTAAATAAAATGGACCATTTATTTGAAAGACAATATGCAAAAACTTACAGAAGAAAAAATAGACAAACTAAGTCTATATATGTTAAAGAAACTGAGTCAATAATTAATAACCATTTAAAACAGAAAGCACCAAGCCCAGATGGGCTTGCCAATAAATTTACCAAAGATTTTGGAAGGAATTATACCAACTCCATTATCCTTTTCAGAATATAGAAAAGGGGATGCTTCTGAACTCATTCTACAACAGCAGTATGACCCTAACACCAAAATCAGGAAAAGGTACAAGAAATCTATAGACCAGTATCACTCATGAAAACAAACACAAAAAATTCTTAACAAAATAGTAGCAAACCAAACCCAATAATGTATAAAAAAAATTATTCACCACAACTAAGCAGGATTTATCCCAGGTATGCAAAGTCAGTTCCACATTTAAAAATCAATTAATGCAATCCATTACATCAACAGATTAACTCATGTGATCATATCAAACACACAAAAAGTATGTGACAAAATCCAATATCCACATGTAATAAAAATCATCAGAAAAGTAGGAATAGAGGAGAACTTTCTCAACATGATAAATAACAATTACAAAAAAACCTACAGCTATCATTTAACAAGTGAGACAATCAAAGCTTCCCCACTAATATCAGAAATAAGGTAAGGATATCCTCCCTCATTACTGCTTTTCTACATCATTCTGGAAGTCCTAGCTAATGCAATAAGCAATAAAAAGCACAGAGATGAGGAAGAATGAAATGTGAGTGTATTTTTCACAGATGACATCATCTTCCATATAGAAAATCTGAAGAAAAATGACAAAAATAAATAAGTGAAGAAAAAGACAAAAGAAGAAAACTCCTGCAACTAATAAGCATTACAGCACAACTGCGGTATTCAAGGTTAATATACTGAAGTCAATCAATCACTTTCCTATATATCAACAATGAACAACAGAATTTGAAATTAAAAACAAACCATTTAGACACACACACACACACATATAAAATTCTGATGAAAGAAATCAGAAGTAAATAAATGGAGATATTCCATGTTCATGGATAGGAAGACTCAATATTATTAAGATGTCAGTTCATCCCATATAGATCAAAGGAACAGGTGAGAATCCAGAAACAGATTCACATGATCCACGAACGTGAAAAACTTTTGCTCTGTGAAAGATACAACCAAAAAAATAAGACAAGCCACAGACTAGGAGAAATTATTTGCAAAAGATGCATCTGATAAAGGACTATTATCCAAAATAAACAAAGAATTCGTAAAATTCAACACTGAAGAAAATTTAAAACTCACCAGGTTTGGTGGAACGCACCTGTAATCCCAGTAACTTGGGAGGCTAAGGCAGGAGGATTGTAAATTCAAAGTCAGTCTCAGCAACTTAGCAAGACTCTGTCACAGAATAAAAAATAAAAAGGGATGGGAATGTAGCTCAGCGGCAGAGTGCCCCTGGATTCAATCCCTAGAAAACGTAAGAAATAAAAAATAATATTGTGAAATATGATATATCAAGTACTATGTAATGTTTTGAACAGCCAACAATAAAAAATTTAAAAAAATAAAAAAAAAAAATAATAATAATAAATGAATTTTTTTCAAAATTTTAAAATGGGCAAGACCTGAACCAAAACTTCACCAAAGAACAAATGCAGGTGGTAAATAATCATAGTTTGAAAAGACGCTCAACATTATATGTCATTAGAGAATTGTAAACTAACACCACAGACAAAGCTCTTAGAATGGGAAAAATTGAAAACACTGGCAACACCAAATGTTGATGAAGATGTGGAGCAAGGGGCCAGGGTTGTGGCTCATTAGTAGAGTGCTTGCCTAGCATGCATGAGGCACTGGGTTTGATCCCTGGCACTACCTAAAAATCCATCTACAACTAAAAAACATTATTAAAAAAAAAAAAAGATGCAGAGCAAGAGGAATTTGTTCATTACTATTGAAAATGTAAAATGGTAACAGTCACTTTGGAAGACAGTTTGGCAGTTTCTTACAAAATTAAACACTCTCATATTACAAGACCTAGCAATCATGTTCCTAGGAATTTAGGCTGAATGAACTGATATGAACTGAAAACATATATACACATGAAAACCTGCATACAATTTTATAACAACTTTAATTCTAACTGCAAAAACTGGGAAGTTTTTGTCCCTCTATAGGTGAATTGAAAAACTATGGTACATCCATGCAATAAAATATTCAGTCTAATTGCAAAAACTGGGAAGTTTTTGTCCCTCTATAGGTGAATTGATAAACTATGGTGAATCCATGCAATAAAATATTCAGCACTAAAAAGGAATAAACTATAGATTCATGAATAGACATGGAGGAACTTTAAATGCATATTACTAAGTAAGAAAGCCAGCCTGAAAAGCTAGATATAGTAAGAGTCGAACTATATGATATTCTAAAAAAAAGAAAATTACAGAAACAATTTTTAAAAATCAGAAGTTATAAGAGAGAAAGGGAGGAAGGGAAGGATAAATTGGTGGAGCACAAAGGATTTTTAGGGTAGTGAAACTATACTGTATGACATAATGGCAGATACATGCCTAAACACGATTGTTGAAACCCACAGCACACATGACACCAAAAGTGAACCCTAATGTAAATTATGAACTTTGGTCAATAATAATATGTCAATCTAATCCTACCAATTATAACCAATTGTGTTTGTTAGCATTCCATTGTTGTGACAATAAACTCAAGAAAAATGAATCTAAAAGGAAAAAAGTTTTTTTTGGCTCACAGTTTCAGTCCATGGTCACTTAGCTCCATTGTTTCTGGGCTTGTGGTAAGGCAGGACATCATGTCAGAAGTGCATGGCAGAAAAAAGCTGCTTACCCCATGGCAGCCAGAAAAGCGGGGGTGGGGGTGGTTTAAAAATAAGGGAGGGAGAAAGGGAAAGAGAGTAACTGGAGACCAAACCTTCCACACAAAAGTTTTTAGGGGACATTCCAGATTCAAACTATAACCAATGTAATACTCTAGTGTAGAATACTGATATCAGGGGAAGCTGTGCATATGTAGAGACAGGTTATACAGGAATTATTTGTACTTTCCATTCAATTTTATTGTGAAGCTAAAACTGCTTTAAAAAATAATAAGTCTATTAAAAGGGAGCGTTAGAAAGAAGGGAAAAAAGAGTACATGACAGGAACTACAGATGATCTAGTGTCTAAAATATTTACTATCTTTTTATTCTTAATAATAAACATCTGCCAAATCCTTCTCTAGGATAACCATTAAACATGCTAAAGGTTAGAGAAAAATAGAATTAATCAAGGCAGGTTTCTCAATCTCAGCACAATTGGCATTTTAAAGAATATAATTCTTTGCTGTAGGGCTGTCTTGTGCATCCTAAGATATTCAACAACAAGATGCCTGTAACACCACTCTCCCTAGTTGTTGTGAAAGTCAAAATGTCTCCACATGTTACCATAAGTGACCTATCATCCCCACCGTCTGTTGAGAACCAATGATCTAAAACAAGAAGGAAGAAATATAATTTTAGTCAGCTTTTTCACTGCTGTGACCAAAATACCTGACAATAACAATTTTATAAGAGGTAAAGTGTATCTGGGGCTCACAGTTTCAGAGGTCTCAGTCCACAGACAACTGGCTCCATTGCTCTGGGTCAGACAGAGGTGATGCAAAACATCATGGCAGAAAGATGTGGCAAAGGAAAGCAGCTCAGGACCTAACAATCAGGAAGCAGAGAAAGGATTCTGCTCACCAGGGACAAAATAAAATATATACCCAAAAGCCACAACCCAGTGACCTATCTCCTCCAGCCACATCCTACATGCCTACAGTTACTGCCCAGGTAATCCCTAACAGTGTATTAATGCACTGATTAGGTTAAGGCTCTCATAACCCAATCATTTCACCTCTGAACTTTCTTGAATTGAGCTTTTGGGATACAACTTATATCTAAACCATAACAAGAAGGAACTTAAAACAACAGGAAAATAAGACACAGTAATACAGTAGATTTAAACAAACATCAGTAATTGCATTAATATACACAGAATAAATACCTCAAATAAAAGATAAATTTAAAGGAAAAAACAAAGCTTGATAATATATACTCTTTTTTAAATTTTTTTTTAGTTGTTGATAGAATTTTACCTTATTTATATGTGGTACTAAGAATCGAACCCAGTGCCTCACACATGCCAGGCAAGTGTGCTACCGCTGAGCCATAACCCCAGCCCCAATATGTACTCTTTTATAGGAGTTTTTTATACTTAAGACATAAGGGGTAAGGAAGGGTTCAAGGAAAAATATACCATAAACACTAATCAAAAGACAGATGGTAGAGCTATATTAGCATCAGATAAAAGATTTTAAGGCAAAAAAAAAAAAAAACACTACTAAAGGTGACAAAAGTCGTTTTAATAATAAAGGTTTAATGCACCAGAAAGAACTGATAATTTTAAATTTACATACACTTAGTACAGCCACTAACTATATACATTGTTTGAACTACAATAAATTCACAAGTATAGGGTGAGAATCTAGCCACTACTCTTGGTAGCTAATATAAAAAGCAAATAAGATAAAACAGTAAGTACACATACAATTTAAACAATGAAATTAACCATCCTGACTAAATGACATATAAGAAACTGTACCAAATAACTATACAATATATATTCCTCAGAAGCATATATACAACACTATAAATAAGGAACACAAGCTGGATCTTAAAATCTTCAATAACTGTTAAAAGATCAGAATTGTACAGAATGTGGGGGCTGGGGTTGTAGTTCAGTGGTAGAGCGCTTGCCTAGCACATGCGAGGCCCGGGGTTCAATTCTCAGCACCACATAAAAATGAATAAATAAAAAATAAGTGTTTAAAAAAACCAATTGTACAGAATGTGTTCACTAACTACAATGCAACTAAACCAAAACTCAATACATAAAGATAACTAAAAAGCTATGTATCTTTACAAAGTAAACAATACATTTCTAAATGTGAATTGAAGAAAAGGTCCCAAGAGAAAGTAGAAAATATCCACAACTAAATGAAAATTGATACTACATATTAAAACTTAAAGACTTCACCTTCTAGGAAAATAGAGTAGTTATTTGTGTATTTCCCTATTTCACCCAATAATACAACCCAAAGTCCTAGGTTATATATTTACATAAGAAGATTATCAAATGGACAGGCAGTCCAGCTAAAAACCTCACGGTGTAAGAATAAACACAGTGCTCAGATCCATAACTTCGTTTCCCACGTATCTCAACTTGGAGCTAAAGAAGCTGGTTTTCAGGAAAAAAACAATAAACTTTGCTCTATGGTTAAAGGTACAAGGAAGGGGAAGCCTTGTAGCAAGATAGAAAAAAAATTTAGACAACTACATTCTACTCTATCCAGTACTACAGAAAAAGAAAAGAAAACTACACAGCTCTACCCCTATTGGCAGAAGCAAAGACCAAGTAAGGAGGCCAGGCCTTGACCCCTGCCGGGCTACAACAAAGTATCCCAATAATCTGGAGGGAAGTGTACAGAGGACCAAGTAGACAGTGAGAACTTTCATGTTCATTGAGCACTATGAAGTGCCATGTACCTGCAATGTCAGCAAAGGACACACCAGAAACCTGAACTTTCGCCCCCACTAGAAGTAAGAAAGAGCACCTACCTCTCAACCTGCACAAGTTCGGCCACAGAAGTGGAAAGTTAAGACAGGCACCATTATCTCAGTGACAATAAGTCTACCTTCATCAGGGCATGAGTGGAGGGAGATCACAATAGGCAACCAGAGCTCCAAGTTACCCAGAAAAATGATGAAAACACCCCCCAACTTAGGTGTCAACAGAGGCCAGTTGGGAAACCTGGACTTCTATCCCATCTGATAATAATGAGGTAGGATTTCTCCTTTTCCCCTGCCAGAGCAGGGTGAAAACCTCCATTAAAACAGAAAGCTTAATTAGGTTCAACCATTTTATAACACAATACCCCACACTTGCAGGTTTCAACAGAAAACCACAAATCATACTGTGAATAAACATTTTTAATTCAATGAAAAAAGAGAGACATGGTGGCGTACACCTGTAAACCTAGTGGCTCAGGAGGCTGAAACAAGAGGATTACAAGAAGGCTATCTCGAACATGGCAGCGGGCACGGAGGTATCAAGTCTCCGACCTCTCCAGCTACGCGGGCATAGGGAGTCTTAAATCGTCTAAATGCTGTTTGCTCAAGATCACTAGGCATTGCTGAGCTAACGTGGATCTGGGGCGAATAGCCTGCTCCTCTCAGAACACACACCGAGCCCGTAGCGGCCGAATTCAGGGTCCCATTCGCCTGCGTCTCACAGACAAACTGCTCTGGCGCAGTGCTAAACAAACCCGCGAAAACTGCTTGTCGGTCCTGGTCCTGCCGAATCCTGTGGAGGTAAATACCAACTGAGCCTTCATAGGCAGTGGCAACAGGATTGAGACCGGGCTTGGGAGGGCCGGTCAGGAACCACCCGTTGCTTTGGTCACCCAGCAAAGGGAACGAAATGCTGCCATTAGCATGGGATACCAACATGGCAGAGAACTGATGTCATCAGAATGCAGAGGAGGAGATAACTTCACTGAAACCAACGGCGACAGGAGTGTAACCCCCTAGCCCCCCCCACACACACACACAGCGGGGAAACCTCAAGGGCCCCTCCCAGCTCTCCTGAGAGCGTGATAGTCAGACCGAGGGATTCAGGAGTGGCGTGGGACCCGCGGCGCGGGACACCCCCCCCCAACCGCTCCCACCAGCGCAGACAACTGAGGTCTCTTGCACCAGCTCCCGGGGGCGTGGCTACCAGAGGGCAAGCAAAATACGCTGAGGGCTATCAGCCCCAAGCTCCACAACCTTAGGGGCTGAGGGATTGGCAAGCAGGGAGTGTGTGCCCAGTCGTTCAAGAAAAAAGGGCTCCCGTGAGCAGCAGACCTGGCGCGTAACCAGTATTGTGGTGAGCCGTCACCTATGAACGGGGCCAGTGGCGAGGTGACTAGACACAAGAAATGGCACAAGGCACTCAGGAGTGGAGACCCGCCCAGTCGGGGAGGAGGAGCTGCTGCACAGTGATTGGTTCCCGCGCACTGAGAGGAGAAGCTTGGCCCAGTGGGCACAGCTCCACCTACTGGAAGAGAAGTTAATCGAACTCTAAGACTGCATTTAAAAATTTTTTTTTTAATTTTAATTTTTTTTTCTTTTTTAATTTTTTAAAATATTTTTTGTATTTTTTATTTTTTATTTTCACTTTTTTTTAATTTTTTTTAATTCTTTCTTTTTTTATTTTCTATTTTTTTCTTTTGTCTTTTCATTTCTTTTCAGATTCCTTATTCCCCTTTCCTTCAATTCTATCTGTTTACTCTCATTCTCTTTAGTGACTTCTTCCCTTCCCTTCTAATACCTTTCCTCCCAAGCAATACTACGCTGTTTATGTGTAATTTACGAAATATGTATAGGTCAATGTTCTGAGACGTTATATAGTGTTACCAAGACCTTAACTTCCCCCAAATACTCCAGACCATTCTTCTGTTAATATCCCTCATCAGTAGAGCAACCTTCCAAGGTTGCCAAGAGATACCAACCTCAATACCATCACATCATTCGACCTAAATATAAGTCCCAAGACCAAACCGCAGACCGCTATATGCCATCAGAATCCGTACACAGTTTAGGAAACGAATGAATCTACACTAAAGTGCAACAAAACCCATCATCTCTACTCATAGTCTCCCATCACAAAAGAGAGACCGCAGAGACACACAAAACTAAATAAATTTATAGGAGTAAACAGTAACTCAGCAGTCATACAGAGCAAGAAGTAACATAAGCAGCATGAAAAAGCAAGGAAGAAAAGGAGTACAAACAATGCAGGACAGCCTAAATATACAGGAGGACCTAGAGGCATCAGAAAAATGGTCAAATAAAGAATGCAAGGAATACCTTAGACAGATAGAATGGAATCTTAAAGAGGATATGAGACAGCAAATTCAAACAATGAAAGAACTCATTGAAAAATGAAATGCACAAGCAAATAAAAGAAGCAAATAAGCATCTTTATCAGGAGATAGAGATTATAAAAAAAATCAAACAATAATTTTAGAAATGGAGGAAACTATAAACCAAATTAAAAACTCAAATGAGAGTATCACTAACAGAGTGGAGCAAGTAGAAGCCAGAACATCAGATAATGAAGACAAAATATATCATCTTGAAAAGAGTCTAGCCAACTCAGGAAGGCTGGTAAAAAAATCATGAGAAAAACATCCAAGAGATATGGGATAACATAAAAAAACTAAACTTAAGAGTCATCAGGATAGAGGAAGGTATAGAGGTTCAAACCAATGGAATGAACAACCTGTTGAATGAAATAATTATAGAAAACTTTCCAGACATAAAAAAGGAAATGGATGTACAAATTGTAGATGCATACAGGACACCGAATATACAAAATCACAGTAGACCAATGCCAAGACACATTGTTATGAAGATATCCAATATACAGAACAAAGAGAAAATATTAAAAGCTACAAGAGAAAGGAGGCAGATTACATTCAGGGGTAAACCCATAAGGTTAACAACGGATTTTTCATCACAGACGCTGAAAGCGAGAAGATCCTGGAACAACGTATTTCAAACTCTGAAAGACAATGGATGCCAACCAAGGATTTTGTATCCAGCAAAATTACGCTTCAGGTACAACAACGAAATAAAAATCTTTCATGATAAACAAAAGTTAAAAGAATTTGCAGCCAGAAAACCAGCATTGCAAAGCATCTTGAACAAAACACTACACGAGGAAGAAATGAAAAACAATAACCAAAACCAACAGTGGGAAGTACCTCAGTAAGCCAGAGAGCAGGGGGAAAGCTAATCATGGAGAAACAAACCAAATTAAAAAAAAAAAAAAGATAAATAATCAAACATGGCTGGAAGTACAAATCATATATCAATAGTAACTCTAAACGTAAATGGCTTAAACTCACCAATAAAGCGACATAGGCTGGTAACATGGATTAAAAAAACAAATCCAACAATATGCTGCCTCCAGGAGACAAATTTGATTGGAAAAGACATACACAGGCTGAAGGTGAAAGGTTGGGAAAAAAACATACAATGCACACAGTCGTCGTAAGCAAGCAGGGGTGGCCATCCTCATATCGAATAAAATCGACTTCAAGACTAAGTTAATCAAAAGGGATAAGGAAGGACATTATATACTGTTAAAAGGAACCATTCACCAACAAGACATAACAATTATCAATATTTATGCACCAAATAATGGTGCTGCGACGTTCATAAAACAAACTCTCCTCAAGTTCAAGAATCAAATAGATCACAACACAATAATTATGGGTGATTTCAACACTCCTCTCTCACCATTGGACAGATCCTCCAAACAAAAGTTGAATAAAGAAACTATAGAACTCAATATCACAATCAATAACCTAGACTTAACTGACATATATAGAATATATCAACCATCATCAAGTGGATATACTTTTTTGTCAGTAGCACATGGATCCTTCTCAAAAATACACCATATATTATGCCATAGGGCAACCCTCAGTAAATAAAAACGGGTGGAGATAATACCATGCATTTTATCTGATCATAATGGAATGAAACTGGAAATCAACGATAAAAGAATGAAGGAAAAATCATACATCTCATGGAAAGTGAACAATATATTACTGAATGATCAATGGGTTACAGAAGACATAAAGGAGGAAATCAAAAAATTCTTAGAGACAAATGAAAATACAGACACAACATATCGGAATCTATGGGACACAATGAAAGCAGTTTTAAGAGGGAAATTCATTGCCTGGAGGTCATTCCTCAAAAAACGAAAAAACCAACAAATAAATGAGCTCACACTTCATCTCAAAGCCCTAGAAAAGGAAGAACAAAACAACAGCAAATATAGGAGAAGGCAAGAAATAATTAAAATCAGAGCGGAAATCAACGAAATTGAAACAAAAGAAACTATTGAAAAAATTGACAAAACTAAAAGTTGGTTCTTTGAAAAAATAAATAAGATCAACAGACCCTTAGCCATGCTAACGAAGAGAAGAAGAGAGAGAACTCAAATTACTAACATACAGGATGAAAAAGGAAATATCACAACAGATGCTACAGAAATACAGAAGACAATTAGAAATTATTTTGAAACCCTATATTCCAATAAAATAGAAGATAGTGAAGACATTGATAAATTTCTTAAGTCATAGTATTTGCCCAGACTGAATCAGGAGGATACACACAATTTGAACAGACCAATATCAATGGATGAAATAGAAGAAGCAATCAAAGGACTACCAACCAAGAAAAGCCCAGGACCGGATGGGTATACAGCGGAGTTTTACAAAACCTTTAAAGAAGAATTAATACCAATACTTTTCAAGTTATTTCAGGAAATAGAAAAAAAGGGAGCTCTTCCAAATTCATTCTATGAGGCTAACATCACCCTGATTCCGAAACCAGACAAAGACACCTCAAAGAAAGAAAATTACAGACCAATATCTCTAATGAACCTAGATGCAAAAATCCTCAATAAAATTCTGGCGAATTGGATACAAAAACACATCAAAAAAATTGTGCACCATGATCAAGTAGGATTCATCCCTGGGATGCAAGGATGGATCAATATACAAAAATCAATAAATGTTATTCACCACATCAATAGACTTAAAGATAAGAACCATATGATCATCTCGATAGACGCAGAAAAAGCATTCGACTAAGTACAGCATCCCTTTATGTTCAAAACACTAGAAAAACTAGGGATAACAGGAACTTACCTCAACATTGTAAAAGCTATCTATGCTAAGCCTCAGGCTAGCATCATTCTGAATGGAGAAAAATTGAAGGCATTCCCTCTAAAATCTGGAACAAGACAGGGATGCCCTCTATCACCACTTCTATTCAATATAGTCCTCGAAACACTGGCCAGAGCAATTAGACAGATGAAAGAAATTAAAGGCATAAAAATAGGAAAAGAAAAACTTAAATTATCAATATTTGCGGATGACATGATCTTATAACTAGTAGACCCAAAAGGGTCTACAAAGAAACTACTAGAGCTAATAAATGAATTCGGAAAAGTGGCAGGATATAAAATCAACACGAATAAATCAAAGGCATTCTTGTATATCAGCGACAAAACTTCTGAAATGGAAATGAGGAAAAACACCCCATTCACAATATCCTCAAAAAAATAAAATAAAATACTTGGGAATCAACCTAACAAAAGAGGTGAAAAATTTATACAATGAAAACTACAGAACCCTAAAGAGAGAAATAGAAGAAGATCTTAGAAGATGGAAAAATATACCCTGTTCATGGATAGGCAGAACTAACATCATCAAAATGGCGATATTACCAAAAGTTCTCTATAGGTTCAATGCAATGCCAATCAAAATCCCAACGACATTTCTTGTAGAAATAGAGAAAGCAATCATGAAATTCATATGGAAAAATAAAAGACCCAGAATAGCAAAAGCAACTCTAAGCAGGAAGTGTGAATCAGGCGGTATAGCGATACCAGATTTCAAATTATACTACAGAGCAATAGTAACAAAAACAGCATGGTACTGGTACCAAAACAGGCGGGTGGACCAATGGTACAGAATAGAGGACACAGAGACTAATCCACAAAGTTACAACTATCTTATATTTGATAAAGGGGCTAAAAGCATGCAATGGAGGAAGGATAGCATCTTCAACAAATGGTGCTGGGAAAACTGGAAATCCATATGCAACAAAATGAAACTGAATCCCCTTCTCTCGCCATGCACAAAAGTTAACTCAAAATGGATCAAGGAGCTTGATATCAAATCAGAGACTCTGCGTCTGATAGAAGAAAAAATTGGCTCTGATCTACATATTGTGGGGTCGGGCTCCAAATTTATTAATAGGACACCCATAGCACAAGAGTTAATAACAAGAATCAACAAATGGGACTTACTTAAACTAAAAAGTTTTTTCTCAGCAAGAGAAACAATAAGAGAGGTAAATAGGGAGCCTACATCTTGGGAACAAATTTTTACTCCTCACACTTCAGATAGAGCCCTAATATCCAGAGTATACAAAGAACTCAAAAAATTAAACAATAAGATAACAAATAACCCAATCAACAAATGGGCCAAGGACCTGAACAAACACTTCTCAGAGGAGGACATACAATCAATCAACAAGTACATGAAAAAATGCTCACCATCTCTAGCAGTCAGAGAAATGCAAATCAAAACCACCCTAAGATACCATCTCACTCTAGTAAGATTGCCAGCCATTATGAAGTCAAACAACAACAAGTGCTGGCGAGGATGTGGGGAAAAGGGTACACTTGTACATTGCTGGTGGGACTGCAAATTGGTGTGGCCAATTTGGAAAGCAGTATGGAGATTCCTGGGAAACCTGGGAATGGAACCACCATTTGACCCAGCTATTCCCCTTCTTGGACTATTCCCTAAAGACCTTAAAAGAGCGTACTATAGGGTCACTGCTACAACAATGTTCATAGCAGCACAATTCACAATAGCTAGACTGTGGAACCAACCTAGATGCCCTTCAATAGATGAATGGATAAAAAAAAAAAAAATGTGGCATTTATACACAATGGAGTATTACTCTGCACTAAAAGATGACAAAATCATGGAATTTGCAGGGAAATGGATGGCACTAGAGCAGATTATGCTAAGTGAAGCTAGCCAATCCCTTAAAAATAAATGCCAAATGTCTTCTTTGATATAAGGAGAGCAACTAAGAACAGAATAGAGAGGAAGAGCATGAGAAGAAGATCACCATTAAACAGGGATGAGAGGGGGGAGGGAAAGAGAGAGAGAGAAGGGAAATTGCATGGTAAAGGAAGGAAACCCTCATTGTTATACAAAATTACATATAAGAGGAAGTGAGGGGAAAGGGGAAAAAAAACAAGAGAGAGAAATGAATTACAGTAGATGGGGTAGGGAGAGAAGATGGGAGGGGAGGGGAGGGGAGGGAAGGGGAGGGGAGGGGGGATAGTAGAGGATAGGAAAGGCAGCAGAATACAACATACACTAGTATGGCAGTAGTTAAAAATTGGATGTGTAACCGATGTGAATCTGCAATATGTATATAGGGTAAAAATGGGAGTTCATAATCCGCTTGAATCAAATGTATGAAATATGATATGTCAAGAACTTTGTAATGTTTTGAACAACTAATAATAAAAAAAATAAAAGATTTAGCTGAAACTAAAAAAAAAAAAAAAAAAAAAGCTATCTCAAAATTTTATAAAGGATAGGGATAAGTGGGGAATATAGTTCAGGGTTAGAGCATTTACCTAGCATGTGTGATGATGCTCTCTGGATTCAATCCCCAGGACTGCAAAAAGGAAAAAAGGAACTGATGCTCACGAACCTTTAGAGCTAAATAAAATTCCTGTCATCAGAGTATAATTCCAGTTATGAAATATCCAGATTAGGTAAATATACTGAGAGAGAAAAGAGTATACTCAAAAGACTGAAAGGCAATTCCCTGATAAATAATGAGCTTGAACACTTTCTCTTTGTTTACTGGCCACTTAGATATCCTCCTTTGCAAAATGTCTATTTGAGCCTTTTGCTCCATTTTTTTCTACTGCCTTTTCACTTACTAATGTGGAGGAACGCTTTAGAAAATAAAAATTATGATGAGAAAAACAAAGATTGATAATAGAAAGTTTGGAGAAGATAAGA
Organism: Marmota flaviventris; assembly: GCF_047511675.1. NCBI lineage: Eukaryota > Metazoa > Chordata > Mammalia > Rodentia > Sciuridae > Marmota > Marmota flaviventris. Next base: position 25,880,372 of record NC_092500.1, on the reverse strand, counting down.
AGCAACAGATTGTAAATTAGCATATCTACTTTGGAAAAAACTAGCATTATCTACCCAGTTAAAGAAATGCATGTATTATGACTCAGCAATTCCTCTCCTTAGAATATACCCAACTAAACTACAAGTACACCAAAAGATTTGTATGGTACTGTTCATTCCACTTCTTTCAAGTGGAACCTAGAAACATGTTCATCAACACTTGAAGAAACAGTGGTATGATAGAACTGGACTATGTCACAGTGAAAATAAGCTGCAGATATTCTCTATATAGACCATCAAACACATTGAACTGAAAGAACCCCAAACATAAAAGAATACTAAATTACTCCAAACATATAAAATTAAAAAGGGGTAAAATTCCAGTATTAGGGGTACAGCTTAAGTATGTTTAGACTGCAAAACTGCTATGAGTAGGAAATTCAGGCTTTACACCTAGGTGCTACCTGGCAGGCTGATATACAGTCCAGGGATCAACTTCTTGACAGTTCCCTGTCAATAAGAAAAAACTGAGTATAATCCATGCTAGTAAATTTTCCAACATGGCAAAATTGGCACAAGTGCACTAAATTAGGCAGGAAATGGCTGTAAACCAAACCAAATGAAAAATTCACAGTGTGGGAAGTTCACAAATAGGACATAAAACCCCACAACACAGAAGATACAGCCCACTCCATGTTTTCTAGGGTGTACTTTCACAAACTTCTGTTAAATAAACTTTTTGTGCCTGTTTACTCTATTTGATCTGTGTCTCCCAATTGAAATCTTACTATGAAGACGACAAGAACCAAGGTACCTCTGCCTCATAAAGTGATTTTCATTAATAGCAGGAAATTATTGCCTGAGAAAGGCTGCCAATGTTCTACTTCTTGACTTTTGTTGTTCCCCCCCCCCCCCATGGAAGTATGCTTTGTAATTTGCTTTATAAATTACTCAAGTGTATCATTTTGTTTATTTTTATTTTTTTGTGTGTGGTGCTGAGGATCGAATCCAGGGTCTCACATGTGCGAGGCGAGCGTTCTACCACTGGGCCACAACCCTAGCCCAAGTGTATCATTTTTGTGTACTTTTCTGTACGTGTATTATAATTCCAAGAAAAATCAGGACTGAGGAGACATAGTGATTTAAAAATTGGGGTCATCATCAAGGTCTCTGGTCTTTTTCATTATTCTTCCAACAAATCTCGTTTATCTTAGCTTTTCTCATGGTTGTATGGCTTTCACAGTTTCAGACATTAAATGGATTTATAGTGACATTAAGAAAAAAAGTCATTTATCCTATCAGTTCTCTTCAGTTCATTTGTTTCCAGTCCCTTCTAAGGTAAAATCTGCATAAAATGAAATGCACAGATTTTAACTATACAATTCCTTGAGTTCACTAACGAAGAACCCAAGAAAGCCTCAATTTCATCAAGATAAAAAACATTTCATCACCTTAGAAAGTTCCCCTTTGTTCTCTATTAGTTTTTGTGTATTACTGCAGAAATATACTACTCTTTTTAATCTATTTTCCTGCTCATGGATAGTTAGTTATTTCTAATCAATTCAGACATTATGAACATTCTTTTTTTAAATATCATCTTTATTTTACTTATTTATTTTTATGTGGTGCTAAGGATTGAACCCAGGGCCTCACACATGCTAGATGAGCACTCTACCGCTGAGCCACAATCCTGCAGCCCCTGAACATTCTTGTACAAGAGATTCTGTGGAAATGTTTTCAGTTTGGGAGGAGTAGTGAATAAGTAAATGTGGAATTTCAGGTCATGGTATATGTTTAAATTTATACTAAAAAAGTTGACAATTATTTTTCCAAAATGCCTGTACCAGTTTCCATTCTAACCAACAAAATATGAGTTATAGTTGATTCACATTTTTTAAATATTTTAGTTGTAGATGGCCAAAATACTTTTAATTATTTTATGTGGTGCTAAGATTGAATCCAGTGCCTCATTACATGCTAGCCAAGCACTCCACCACTGAGCTACAATCCCAGCCCTTGATTCACATTTTTGCCAACAATTGGTGCTGCAAATCTGATTTTTAACCATTTCAAGAGGTATATAATTGTATCTCATTGTAGGTTTGTTTTTGTTTGTTTTTAGTTGTAGATGGACACCTTTATTTTATTTATTTATTTATTTATTTATTTATTTATTTATTTATTTCTATGTGGTGCTGAGGATTGAACCCAGTGCTACAGGCATGCTAGACAGGCACTCTACCGCTGAGCCATAACCCCAGACCTCATAATTTTAATCTGCATATTCCCTAAATACATCTTTGCATATTGAATAGTCAATCACAGCTCTTAATCTAGAAAGGATCTTTGCATTAAGAACTATCACAGTAAAGAGTATTTAGTTTGTGAATTGTAAAATGGAAGAAAGCTATTTATATATTAGGACGAAAGAGTTTAAAATTTCTCACTGCACTAACCACTGCTAGCTAGCTGAGGCAGGAGAATCACTTGAGTCCAGGAGTTCGAGACCAGCCTAGGCCATATTGCAAGGCTCTACCTCAAAAAAAAAAAAAATTCACTATTCAATAATGCCTTGCTTCCTCCATTCCTCCATGAAGGACAGATTCACTCAAACATATATAATTTTCTTTCTTTCTTTCTTTTTTTTTTTTTTTTTAAGTACCAGGGATTGAACCCAGAGGTGTTTAATCACTGAACCACATCCCCAGCCATCTTCTTTTTTAAAAATTATTATTTATTTTGAGACAGGGTCTTGCCAAGTTGCTTAGGCCTTGAAATTGTTGAGACTACCTTTGAACTTTTGATCCTCCTGCCTCAGCTTCCTGAGGCACTGGAATTACAGGCATGTGCCTTGGAGTCCAATTTTCATCTTCTTACATTTTATATATGTAATACATTTAGTACAACTCCCTCCATATCAACATATATCTACTCATCTTTATAATCCCAACACCTGAAACAACTACAAGCATGTACTGAGCTCAAAAATATCAACAGAACAAATAAAATGATCACCATTCTAAGGCCATATTAACATCAATTCATTTTGCTCATCTTTATTTAGAAGCCAAGGCTTCCAGACTGTAGGGAGCCAAATGTTAGCCCCCCCCCCCCCCCCGCCAAAAAAAAAACACGTCACTTCCCAAACATAAGAGGCTGAGCTTTCCCTAGATAATAGGGGTGGGCCATAAATGTAAACAGAAGTAACCAAGGGAGAGAGAAGGAGGGGCCATTTTGAGATTGAAAAAGAGAAGGCAGTCATGAAACAAGAAATGCCTGGAGTTACAAGAAGCTGGAAAAAGCAACAAAAAGATTCTTCCCTAGAGCAGTTGGAATAAATATGTCCCTGCCAACAACTTGATTTCAAATGTCCAATGTCTAAAACTGAGAGATTAAAATTTTGTTTTTTTTAAGCACAGTATTTTTTATACAAACCTTAGATTACTAGCTTTCTCTTCTATTTATTCATAAAAAATTTTGCCCAAATTCAAAATTTGTACCACAATTTAAAGTGCCACATAGTCAGTCTTCTCTAATTTCAACTAGTTAATATATAGCTAGCTATCAGTTACAAGGCATCTAAGACATGTCTTAGACACTCAAAATACACAAAAGAAACAATTCCTACTGTGCAGAGTTTATCACACAAATAGGCATAATGCTAATTTTTAAAAGTTCAATTCATAATTCAAACCATAAACAGTAAAAAGAAATTAAACATCTTGGTCAGCCTCAATCACTGAGCACTTATTGGGCTAGTATCTGAAAGGCAGCTTTAAAAAGATTAGCACAGCAGGGCGTGGTGGTGCATGCCTGTAATCACAGCGGTTTAGGAGGCTGAGACAGGAAGATCTTGAGTTCAAAGCCAGCCTCAGCAATGGCGAGGTGCAAAGCAACTTAGTGAGACCCTATCTCTAAATAAAATACAAAACAGGGCTGGGGATGTGGCTCAGTGGTCAAGTGCCCCTGAGTTCAATCCCCGGTACCCACCAAAAAAAAAAAAAAAAAAAAAAGATTAGCACTTCCTCTTCCTTTCTTTGTAACTATTATAATCACATAATTATACCCACATGTCCCTCCTACCACTTCTTTTGACTGGTCAGAACTCTACAGACCTATATATGACTTTTTCTTCTTCTCAGGCAGAATTTCTTAAGATATTATTGGTAGAATGTTTGCCCAAAAGTATGGTAATTCAAAATATTCAAAAGGCACAGCTGTTGATGCTCATGGAAAGCTTCCAAAACACGTTTCATTAAAAAGCACATGCTATGCCTTTGAACATTTCAAAACAATGTTTTAAATACTACATGCCCCTACAGTGAATGTTGTTCTTTAAAAACAATATTAGACATCTAGAGATAGCCTACCTCAGGCATTTATTTTACTTACAAACAAGATATTAGAAATTAATTTCTTCAAAATCCAGAGAATCCCACAATAGACATCCAACAGGCTTTTGGATGGCCATCCCTGGATGTCTTACCTACAAGAAATAGTCACATCTTGACACCCTGCCAAAACCTGAAGTGCAGCTGGGAGCAGACCCTTCAAAGCCCTGGTAAGGTGCCAGGGCCCATAATTGTGATTCAGGGGGAAAGAAAAAAAGAAAAAAAAAACAAGAGAAGGCAAGGAAAGAAGAAAGGAAGAAGATATGTGTTAGAGTGGTTAGCAATCAACCACAAAGCATTCTGAATTAAAATGTTATTCTATTCTTATAATCTTACAGTTTGCCTCTGCCCAGCTTAATTTCCATAAAAGAATTCTATAAAGTAGGATACAGTAACCAGTCAATCTCAAATGCTCAGCTGTAATAAATTATGAACAATGAAAGCAAAGATGATTTTTGCCCACACCATACTTCAAATTCATTTTAACATTTCTTAGTACAGACTCTATTTCATATAACATGGAGACTTATGAGCACTTAGTACCTTTGTGTGAGCTGCAGTCTGTTTTGCTCACAGTCACATCTTTCTCCTGAAATAGAAAAGGCTACCTACCATATGGCTCCTAATACACAAAAGACTGTCTATGGACCCAACAACACATCCTGAAAATGATTTTTAAATAAATTCTGATTTAATTTCATTTCCATAAGATATATACCTTGGTCTCAAAACTTTATAAGAAAAAATTATTTTTCAACAGTTTACACAAGCATTCTCCTTTTCATCTTTTAGAAACTGTCAGAAAGAAATTGTAAAATTTCTCACAGTCAGAAATGAGATATTAAAAACTCATCCTCCAGACAGGTTAATTTTAAAATCATTTGACATTTTTAAAAAGCAAAAATTAAACAATAGGTATTTATTGACATTCAACCATACTACTGAGTGGTCTAATTACAATAAGATGATTTTGAGGGATATAAAGAAATACACGTACCATCAAGTCAAGCGGACTTCTCCTCAGCAATGAAAGGTCTGCACATATTCACAGCACAGGCTGTGCCTATTATATCAGACACACTTCTGGGCATAGGGATACAGATATACATAAAAGAAAATTTTTGTCCACACAGAGTTCACAGTGGTCAGTGGAAAATATATGTTGCTACAGTTTAGATGCTGAATGTCCCCCACAGATCCATGTGTTAAAGGCTTGTTCTCCAAGGCATAGCACTACTGGGAGGTTCCGTGAACCTACAGGAAGAGGGGCCTTGTGGGAGTCCTTAAGTAACTGGGGGCATGCCAACTATAGGGATTGTGAGGTCCAGTTCCTCCTCTCTCTCTTGCTTCCCAGCCATGAGGTAAGCACAAGCTTCCCATTATCATCATCTGGCATACCCAGCAGTGATAGATATAGGTCTGCCTATATCTTGGACTAGAACCTCCAAAACTGTGACACAGTAAACTTTTTCTCATTATAATTATCTCAGGTATTTCATTATGAATACAAATGTTAAACACCAACTGCTGACTGAACAAGGATAAGAGAAAATATACAATTAAATCACTTTTAGATTGTTAAAATTTTTTTAACATTTCTCGTTACACTTTCAAAAAAATAAATTCAGAAAGTTTTAAAGTAAAGATGCTATAATATATTTACAAGTAGTATAGGGGAAGAGAAAAGAAAGTCCTGATTGTATAGAAGTTGTTTTCAGGGAAAACTTCACAAAGATAAAGCTAAAGCCAAGAAGGAGATGCAAGGAAGAATCATCAAGTACAAAAGCATTGAGATGGTAAGGAAGACCACCACTAAGGGGGAGCCTGGAGAGCCAAAGGGCCTTGAAGGCCATGTACAGAAGACTAGAGTTAGTTCTTTGGTATTAGGAAGCCAATGAAAGATTTTAAGACTTGGATGAAAGGAGGACAATACACGGTGGGATTACATTTGTACTCAGAAAAATAACAACGTTATCCAAGAGGAGAAAAGGAGATCAAACATCCAGAAAAGTAATGATAAGGGCCTGAATTAAGCCAGTAGCACAACAGGCAGTCTAGAAGGAATAGTCTTGTATTTGGAGGCAAGAGTTAATAAATATTGATACCCTTCTCCCCACCAAAAACTATCTTAATGTTACTAGTTAAAAGGCCAACCAGGAAATCAAGACCAAAAAACCACAAAACACAAAAATGGAATCCAGTTAAAGTGGAAGAAATGTTTCAAAGATTACAATTACTTCAAGCACTGATCTTCCATAAGAATGAAAAATCAGGGCTGGGGTTGTAGCTCATTGGTAGAGCACTTGCCTAGCATGTGTGAGACACTGGGTTTGATCCTTAGCACCACATAAAAATAAATAAAATAAAGTCATTCCGTCCATCTACAACTACAAAAAATAAAAAAAAAAGAATGAAAAATCAAAACACAGCAACTTTGCAAATACATCTTAATAAAGTGTAAATGCCATCACAGTAAAAGACTTAGAATATCCACTTTTCTTCCATAGAGACTTCATAAGCAGAGGGATAAACTAAAGCTGGTTCTGTCAGGAACAAAGACATAAAATAAGGAGTTTGTTCCTTAAATGTCCACCTGCTGCTACTCCTCCTCATTCTTTCCTTCAAACAAATCATCTCTATAGCAACATACTCTCAAGAAATTTGTGGGTGGAAAGCATATGTTTGTGCAAAAATATGAGAATTCAAGAACATGAGCTACTTTTATTTTTTTCCTTTAACAAAGCACACGCTATATCTTAAGAGATAACTAAAAAATAAAAAACAAATATGAAACAGAAAAAGACATTTTAAAACACAAGGAAATGTAAAAATTGTACAATTGAGTTGCACATGTTTACATGGAAATTCTTTTTATAGGTTACAATGACACCTTGTGGTAAGAGTTTTCAAATTATATAAATTATCTTGGAAAATATGCTTACAACAGAGATACAAGAAAACTAGTTTAGAAAATAGAAAAGACCAGAACACAGTAAGGAGGTGGTACGACAAGGTACAACAATCCATTTGGAGAATTTAACCTCAAAAAATCAAACCTCAAAAAATGTTACAACTGCTAGGAGCTATGGAGCACACCTGTAATCCCAGCGACTCAGAAGGCTGAGGCAGGAGGATTGAAAGTTCAAAGCCAGCCTTAGCAACTTACTAGGCCCTAATAAGCAACTCAGCAACCCTGTCTCAAAATTTTTTTTTAATTAAAAGGGCTGGGGATATAGCACAGTGGTTAAGTGCCCTGGAGTTCAATCCCTAGTGCCAAAAAAAAAGTCACAATCTTAGGTAATCAAAAGTAGCTTATGAACAGTGAATATAAAATATACTACATTCCCTCAACTTGAACCAAAATTAATAAAGTAAGCTTTTTTTAAATGATGCAAAATAATTTTTATAATCCAGTGCAAAATTTATTAACATCAGAAATTCTATCACATGAGAATACTGACTCATGGTTTATAAACTATGAAAATAAAGTAACAATGTCATTACTTCTTTCTTGCCAAATGAATAATTTCATCAAGGATTTACTGTGTTTACTAAACTATATAAATACTAGAAAAAAAAAGAAAAATTAATGATTCAATTTTTGTATTAGCATCAACAATATCACAATCACTTCCCATTTCTCTGTTCCTTTTCAGTCTCCCTTCTGTTCCTTTTCACTCTCCCTTACTTGTTCCCTTTCTCGTACTTATCCTAAGAAGTCTCTGGTCCATTGATGCATCTCTGTAGAAAAGTCAAATTGCCCCTCTCAAAGCTTTATTTACTACTTCTATCTGAGTGGCACACAAATTTACACCCTAATTACAAACCTCTCTCTTAGCTCATAACTCAAGTTCTACTCACAAGTCCTTCAACAAAAGCTCAATAATGGGGTTTAATGACACCCTACCCTATATATAAGCAAGCTCTTCTGTCCTTTACCACCATTATCCCCAGAAGCAGTCTCCCCTAAAAAGATTTATCTGACCTTCCTTTAATGGCCCTCATTCCAGAGGGGTCCTTTCTATATCTGGAGAAAAGTATGACAGAGACACCAAGAAAAATCTGAGCAAACAGGCCTTTCGAAGTGGCACCAGTTTCAGTTCATACCCTTTTCCCCCCAGTGGTACCTCTGCATGACTGTATAAGATTAAATGGGCTTCCCTGTTTCTTGGATCCTCATTTCTAAAGGTTTCCAAGTCATGTAAAACTTTCATTAAAATAAATTTGTATGCTTTTCTCTTGATAATCTATCTTTCATGGGTTCAACTATGAACCAATAAATTATGGGGAGTCAGGTGTGGTGGCTCAGAAGGCTAAAGCAGAAAGATGGCAAGTTCAAAGCCAGTCTCAGCAAAAGCGAGGAGCTAAGGAACTCAGTGAGACCTTGTCTCTAAATAAAATACAAAATAAGGCTGTGCATATGGCTCAATGGTCGAATGCCCCTGAGTTCAATCCCTGGTAAACGCCCCCCCCCCAAAAAAAAAATGGATGAGGAAAAGAATACTTTTTCTCCCTTACATGAACACATTAAGCTCATTAAATTAAAACAAAAAATTTTCTTTTAAATTTTTCATTTTTTCTTGTAGATGGACCCAATGTTTACTTAATAAGAATTTATACACACACATACACACACACACACATACACATTTATTATTTTTATGTGGTGTTGAGGATGGAACCTAGTGCCTCACACATGAGGCAAGCGCTCTACCACTGAGCCCTAGCCCCAGCCCCAATGTTTATTTTATTTATTTACTTCAATGTGGTGCTGAGGATCAAACCCAGTGCCTCACATGTGCTAGGCAAGCACTCTACCACTGAGATACACCCCTAGCCTGAAACAAAAGATTTTCTACCTGCTTCCTTAAAAAAAGTTAATTACCAGGGCTGGGGCTGGGGCTAGGGCTCAGTGGTAGAGCACTTGCCTTGCATGTACGAGGCATTGGGTTCGATCCTCAGCACCATATAAAAATAAATAAAGATATTGTGTGTCTACCTACAACTAGAAAAATACTTTAAAAAAAAGTTAATTACCACTATTTTTCTCTTGTTTCTTAGTACATAACTCATTCCCAACTCCCATTTGTAACAGATTATTAATTCTGCTGATTCTTTATCTGTTGATTTAAACCATTCTTTTCCATGTCTAAAACCATCAAGCTCTAGTGTCAAAACTCAAATATTTTACATTTAATTTTAATAAAGGCTTTAATAGAAGCTTCCTACAATAGTGTCCCAGATTTTTTAGTCTTTGCCCTTTCCTCCATGGCCTACAAATATTCACAAGGCAATCTTTCTCTTATTGTTATCACCATTTTAACTACTAATATAACCTTTTCTATTGCTTCCTGATCAAATCTAAATTTCTCCACAAAATTCACATTCTGCATTAAACAGTTCTCTATACAAATGAAAACAAGTCATTTTATTGTCCCATGTGGACCTCTTTGTTAAAGTCAATTCAGTTTACTTTACAGTTCTCTAATACAAGTTGATTCTTTTTTTTTTTTTTTTTGAGAGAGAGAGAGAGAGAATTTTTTAATATTTATTTTTTAGTTTTCGGCGGACACAACATCTTTGTTTGTATGTGGTGCTGAGGATTGAACCTGGGCGGCACGCATGCCAGGCAAGCACGCTACCGCTTGAGCCACATCCCCAGCCCTACAAGTTGATTCTTGCCTTTACAACTTTGTCCACACAGTTATGACAAACCGAATTATTTTCTTACATCTTTTCAATTAACCCAAAGATGAAGATCTAAGTCAAACCAAAAACCCTATAAGCTGAAGAATCATGAAACTATTTTCAGAATTTCAGACATTATGAAAGTGAATATAAAGAATAGGTTTTCCTTTGTGCTACATAGTTTTCTGCCCTCCTCCTGCTTTTCTCAGACATTCTATTTCTCTCACATCTTCAATTTTGTCCTCTAGTAGCTTTTTAACTACACAACCTATCTTTCCAATGAAACTATGACTCCTTCAAAGGAAAAACAATAATCTACTTTTTTTGGTCATCTATCTCCCAATACAGTCAACCCTGTTTGTGAGGAAAAAAAAAAGTGATCCATGAAATTACTGTGATATAAAACTTTTCTATAGGTTTGTTATAGGTTTATAATGCAATTCCATAGACAGTTTGGGGAATAATGTCACCTGGAACACTGCTTCACAACTAACCATATATGCTTTATGATAGCTAGCCATCAAGAAACTACTACCTCAAAAAATAAATTCTGGGGGTCAGCCTGATAACCAGACTTCTAAAATGAACATATCCTTTGACCTAGCAATTCCATATTCTTAGGAATTAATCCTAAGAAATTAATCAGAGATATACACAATTATGCTTAGGGATATTCTTCATTATTCAACTTATTGCATGTTAATCACCATTTTTGTCACTCTGACCAAAATACTTGACAAAACAACTTAGAGGAGGAAAAGTTTATTTTGGGCTCACAGTTTCAGAGGTTCAGGCTATGGACAGTCAACTCCATTGCTCTGCACCCAAGGTTAAGCAGAACAACCCAGCAGAAAGGCTTGGTGGAGGAAAGCTGTTCAGTTTTAGGGCAATAAGAAAGAAGGGTACAAGAGATCAGAGGAAAATATAATGCCCAAAAACATACTTGCAGTGTGTTTTGCAGTGTGCTACTTCCGCTAGCCATAGTTACTACACTGTTAGTACCTGTACAGTTACCACCCAGTTAAACCATTCAAATTGACTGATCCACTGATTAGATTACATGTCTCATAATCTACTCATTTCACTTCTAAGCTTCCCTGCATTATCTCATGTATGAGATATTTGGGGAACACATCATGTATCCAAACCATACCATTCAGTATGTCCTAAATGCCAGATTAGGATTAGGGCTAGGGTTAGTTCCTTGTCTGTAAGGTCTTTTTTCATTGGGGAAAAAGAGGCTACTGATCAAGCAAGAACAACCATATTTGTGGATCATAAAACTCAATATTGTTATATTAATTTCTCCCAGCAGGCGAAGGAGAGGGAGGGTGAGGTGAAGAGGGAAAAGAAGGAGGTAAGGAAGAGATTGTTTAAAAACCCCAATTTTTAGGGCTGGGGTTGTGGCTCAGTGGGAGAGTGCTTGCCTCGCACATGCGAGACCCTGGGTTCAATCCTCAGCACCACATAAAAATAAATAAGTGAAATAAAGGTATTGTGTCCAACTACAACTAAAAAATAAATATTAAAAAATCCAATATTTAAAAAACGGGCAAAAAAATTGAAATATTCACCAAAGACAATTAAATAAACCCTTGAAAAGATGTTAAATACCATTAGAGAAATGCAAATTAAAACCACACTGAGTGGTAGAAACTGAACTATAACAAGGGCAAAGCCCAAGGTTTGATCACCAGCACTACAACCTCAACAAATATATAAATGCCTTAAGATATCACTATACGCCTATTAGAATGGATAAACTTGGTATAATCATACCAAGTATTGTCTAGAATGCAGAACTGAAATATTTATACACTATTGATTGGAATATAAAATGGTACAATCATTTTGGAAATCACTGTTATAGTTTCTTAAAAATTACCCATCGATTTACCATAAAATCAGGCTATTGTATCTATAGGTACTTGCTCATGAGAAATGAAAGCATATATCTACATAGATCTATCATATGAACAAATGTTCATAACAGCTTTTTTTTTTTTTTGCAACACAAATACAAGTCCATCAAGAGATGAATGGATAAACAAAGTGTGGTACATCTACACAATGCCATATTACTCAGCAATAAAAAGAATGCACATGAATAAATGTCCAAATAACTATGCAGAGTAAAAGACTCCAGACAAAAAGCAGTACAAAGTTATATGACTGCATTTATATAAAATTCTAGAAAATACAAAGCCCTTTTAATTTGATGCTTGAGGAAAATCAGGAAATCTAACTCAATAAGGACCCTTGGAGTGACAAATAAATACCTAACACTATGCAAAAGATTAAGAGTAATAAAAAACAAGTATAAATATCTTCCTCCAAGGGAGAAAAATTCTAACATAAACCAAAGAAGGGAACTCCTACTTCCAGCATGACAGAGTTAGGTCAACAAGTCCTCTCCTCAAAAATAGCCAAAAAACCATTTCAGTGCATTATGACTTAAAGTGGAGAGCTTCATGGCATGTGAACAGAAAGGGATAGTGGTTCGTTTAGCCTGAAATCACAGGTCTCTGTGGAGCAAGCAACAAATTGATAGAAGAGCTGGAAATTTTACAAAGTTTGAAGTAAAGGCTACTTCGGGGTATGATAAACTGTTCATCAGCCCAGGTTGAACAAACTGTAAGAATGGGCACCAGAGATAGATCAAGCACAAGCCACCCACACATCCAACAGAGCTATACACACGCACAGAGGAGATACAAGCGAGGTAAGTGGGGATTAAACCCAGAGACTCTCTGCCTTTGAGCTACATCCCCAGACTTCCCTGACACCAGAGAAGAGGAAATGTTAGTAAAGGACTTAAGAAAGTTCATACTTAAACGTAAAGAGTGAAATCAGAGAGAAAATACAGGATATGAAAGATCACTTCAACAGAAACAGAAATTCAGAAAAAGAACCAAACAAAAATCCTCAAAATGAAGGAATCAATAAACAAATTTAATGTTCAAGGGAAAGCATCAATAGATTAGACCACTTTGAAAACTGGTTTTCAGGTGTCAAATACAAAGTATATAATCTTGAAAATAAAGTGGACTGTAAAGAAAAGATATCAAGAGACCATGAACAGAATATTCAAGAAATCTGATACAACATTAAAAAGCCAAATTTAAGATACATTGGGATAGAGGAAGGCTCTGAAGTAAAAAACTATATGAATGTACAGCTATTCAATGAAATATCCGAAAATTTTCCAAACCTTAAATGAAATGAAAATTCAAAACAAGAGATATACAGAACTCCAAATACACAAAATCACAATAGATTATTCCAAAACACATTATGATGAAAATGCCTAACACACTGAATAACAATAGAATTTTAAGAGCTACAAGAGTAAAACAACTAGTCACATTTAAAGGTAACCCAATCCAATTTCAACTGATTTCTCAACCCAGACCCTAAAAGCTAGGAGGGCTTGAAATAATATATGCCAAGTTCTGAAAGAAAATGGATGCCAACTAAGAAAACTATACCTAGCAAAATTAAGCTTCAGAATTGAAGATGAAATAAAAACCTTCCATGATAAACAAAAGCTAAAAGAATTCATTACTAGAAACCCTGCACTACAAAACGTACTCATAAAATATTTTATGAAAAATGAAAACCTGCATAGGAAAAAAATTATACTAGAATACTTGGAGCACAGAATCAAAATTGGAGAATCAAGTCCAATTTAAACACTAGAAATAAATCAAAATGTCAGGAAACAAAAATCATCTATCAAGGGCTGGGGATGTGGCTCAAGCGGTAGTGCGCTCGCCTAGAATGCGTGCAGCCCGGGTTCGACCCTCAGCACCACATACTAACAAAGATGTTGTGTCTGCCGAAAAAAATAAATAAATAAATATTTTTTTTAAAAAAATCATCTATCAATAACAACACTGAATATAAACGGTCTAAACTCTATTCAAAAGACATAGGTTGGCAGATTGAATTAAAAAACAAGACCCAACAATCTGCTGTCTACAAGAGACACACTTCACAGGCAAAGACATCCACAGACTAAAAGGATGGGAAAAAATATACATCATTCACATGGATTTCATAAACAAGCAGGGGTTACTATTACAAGGTGGACTTCAAGTCAAAATTAATCAGTAAAGACAAAGAAGGTCATTTCATATTGCTTAAGGGAATCATCCATCAACAAGATATAATGATCATAAATATTTATGTCCCAAACAATGGAGCATCTACTCACATCAAAAAAAAAAACCAACCCTTCTTGATATTAAGAACCAAATAGACCACAATAATACTGGATGACTTTAGCAAACTTCTCTCAGCACTGGATAGATCATCCAAACAAAAACTAAGATTGCACAGAACTAAAATACAATTAATAATATGGACCTAACAGACATCTATAGAATATTTCATCCAGCAATGACTGAATTCAATTTCTTCTCAGCAACACGGAACATTTTCTAAAATATGATCATATTTTAGGTCACAAAGCAAATACCAAGAAAGAGATAATATCTTGCATTCTATCAGATCATAACAGAATAAAATTAGCAATCAAAGTTAAGATAAAAAAATAGAAACCATGTTAACACCTGGAGATTAAATAATACGCTTTTGAATAATGAATGGGTAGCAGAAGAAATCAGGGGAGAAATAAAAAAAAATACTTAGAAGTAAATGAGAAAAATTATACAAAATATCAAAATTTCTGGGACAGTATGAAGGCAGTTCTAAGAAGAAAGTTCATAGCATTGAGCCCATACATTAAAAAAATAGAAAGATACCAAATAAACAATCTAACATCATATCTTAAGACACTAGGGGAAAAAAAAAAAAAAGAACCAACTAACACCAAAACTAGCAGAAGTCAGGAAATAATTAAAATCAGAGACAAATATTGAGATTAAAAAAAATACAAAAGATCAACAAAACAAGGTTGGTTTTTTGAAGGAATAAACGAAATTGATAAACCTTTAGCCAAGCTAACCAAAAGAGGGAAAAAACTCAAATTATCAAAATCTGAGATGAAATAGGAAATACTGCCACAGATCCTGAAATCCAGATGATCATCAGAAACTGTTTTGAAAATGTATACTCCAATAAGCTAGAAAATCCTGAGGATATGAACAAATTCCTAGACACACATAATCTACCCAAATTGAGCCACGAGAACACAGAAAATTTAAATTTTAAGTAATGAAATTAAAACAGCCATCAAAAGCCTTCCAACAAAGAAAAGCCCAGGACCAGACAAATTCTCAGTCTAGTTCTACCAGACCATTAAGGAGAACTAACTAATACCAATCCTCCTCAAATTATTCCTTGAAATAGAAAAGGGGGGAAATTTGTCAAACTCAATTCTACAAAACCAGTATCAACTTGATATCAAAACCACACAAAGACACATCAAGGAAAGGAAACTTTAGACCTATATCCTTGATGAATATAGACACAAAAATTTTTAATGAGATATTGGCAAACGCATACAAAAGCACATTAAAAAGATAGTGCAACATATCAAGTAGGTTTTACCCCAGGAATGAAAAGCTGGTTCAACATACGGAAATAAATGCAATTCACCACATAAATATACTTTTCTTAGACAAGAATCACATGATCACATGATCAGGTGCAGAGAAAGCATTGGACAAAGTACAGCATCCATTCATCTTTAAAACACTAGAAATAGAAGGAATAACATTTTAAAGGCTATATATGCAAAAACCAAGGCCAACATCATTCTGAATGGAGAAAAAAATTAAAGCATTTCCTTTAAGAACAGGAACAAGACAAATATGCCCACTTTCACCACTAGTATTCAACAAAAGTCCTTGAAACTCTAGCCAGAGCAATTAGGCAAGAGAAAGAAAGAAATTAAAGATATTATAGCTCATTGCTTACAAAATTTTGCCACTGTAGGCGTTCCAAAACAGTTAAAAACAGATAATGGTCCTGGCTATATTTCTACCTCTTTTAAACAATTTTGCTCATCATTTGGCATTACTCATATAACAGGAATCCCATACAATCCACAGGGACAAGGCATAGTTGAAAGAGCTCATCAAACTATTAAAATGTACTTATTAAAGCAAAAAGAGGGAATTGGGAAGGGGTATATATCCCCCAAAGATAAACTTAAAATAACCCTTTTTACTCTAAACTTTTTAAATTTGGATTCATCAGGGCTTAGTGCTGTGGAAAGGCATATGTGTCCAAAAAACGTACATAAGCCCAAGGTACTTTGGAAGGATATTCTAACAGAACAATGGAAAGGTCCTGACCCAGTGATTGTCTGGAGTCGGAGGTCTGTTTGTGTGTTTCCACAGGGAGAACAGCAGCCGATTTGGATTCCAGAGAGACTAACTAAAGCGATTTCTATAGACCAAAAAGAAGATGATTTGGCTCAAATCCATAACAGCTGATATCCAGAACTCCAGTTTGGCTATCCTTACATCTGCGACAGTGGTTCTCCCACACCTGGAGGCTAATGGAACCAGGATGCTTTATTTATTCATTTATTATTTATTTATTTATTTATTTATTTATTAATGATTGCCCTTTCCCACATCATGAAGTTCTATTTTGATTTTTGAGCTCATACAGACCTAGATTAATGTTTTGCTGATCAGTTCTATTTTTTGACTATGGAGTTTTTAAACATTGCAATGGAGATTTCACCTGTAAAAAGTTACAAGGCCTTTACTATTATGTTATGTGTTGTATGTATTATATTACATGTACACACTTGTGTTTTGTGTTGTATGTTTGTATGTGCATATGTCCATATATCATATATGACGAGTGCTCATGAAAAAAATGGATCCAAATATTTTTTTTTTCTTATTCACATGATTTAAATGGTTTAATTTAAATTGGGTAAACAGCTGTTGAGGATTGTTTTAATATGTGAACAAAAAAGGAGGTTAACAGATCTGTTTGTTTACTTTCACCTTTCTTTTTCATTATATTTAATAATTCTGTTCAGGATAATGTAAATTGTTCAGAAAATTGTTTTCTTTTAGTGCCTGCTGGAATGTTACATAATTTTTTCTTTAGCCATTATTGCCAGAATTCCTATCTTCATCCCAGTGCCAGTGAAGACAAAGATAAAACCAAACTACAGCTTCTGCAATAGCTATCACTGAACTGCTTGCAGAACTTGCCTCGACTATGTATCACTTGTATGCACTGGGAACTATCTGTTGGTGCAGCGACTTGTGGTAGTGCCAGGGTATTTTTGCTGATGGTGTCATCGGTGGTACAATTTTTCCAAAAGGAGCTGTCAATTGGCTTGGTGTATCCTCCTCCCTTCTGCTTGTGATGGTCGTTCAGCTAAAATTTGGGGGCCAACAGAGGTGAGGCAAAGAACCTCACCTCCCCACTAGTACAAAGGCCTATCCACAGGTGTGGCTGTATGCTGGGCGGTAGTCAATGACGGGTAAGATCCAATTGCAATGGTACCAACCTAAGACAGGAGGCTGACGCCTTGAGGTCAGCCCATCGGATGACGGGTAAGAACCATATGTAGTATTGGACAACCTAAGGCAGGCACGGTCCCTAAGCCACATGCTAGTTGTTTAATTAAACAGAGAGGGGGAGATTTTGAGAGCCACAGCCGAAGCGGCCCCAGCAAACTTCCAGCTGATTGGCTCCTCTGCGATGATGCTCATTGGGCTGTTTCCCTGCCCTTTCAGACCGCAGAGCTGCTCATTGGGGGACTCTTTGGGCTCCGCCCACGCAACCCAGCCAATTGGCCTCAAGAGCGGGAGGAGTGGGGGAAGCCGATGGTGGCAGTTGGGCTCTGAGGGAATTCCTGAAGAGCTCCTGTGGTGTGGCGTGTGTGTTCTAAAAATAAAGTTTGTTTCTGCTTGACAAGTGGCTCGTGAATTGTGCCAAGCCAGACTGCGGCAAATTATCATGTATGGTTCTTAATTCTCCTGAAATTTATCTTTGTTTTGTGTGAAATAGAGGAATTCTTTTCTCCTTTTCTTCAGAAAGTCACTTGCCCCAGGAAACTTGCCTGCTGATTTATTAACTATTTCATATAAAGTTCCTTGTCCTTGTATTGGGAGAAAGAAAAAAAAAAAGAGGCACAGGGGAAAAATGAGAAATAGAAAATGACAGATGTTAAGTCCACAATATCAACAATGACATCAAATGTGAATGAACTAACCACCACATTCAAAAGACAGAGAATGTTACATTGGATCAGAAAAACAAAACCCAACTATGTGCTGTCTATGAGAGACATCTATAATTCAAAGATGTAAATAGGTTAAAAGAAACACAATAAGGGAAACACACAAACACACACACATACACACACACACCAAACAGTAACAGGAAGCTAGAGTGCATATACCAAAATGAGAAAACAGAATGGAAGACCAGAAATATTACTTAAGACAAAGAAGGACATTTCATAATGAAAAATAGATCACTACATCAGAAAGATAGAGTTGTATGTGTTTTTATGAATCTAACAACAGAACCCCAAAATTCATGAAACAAGAGATACAGACAATTCAACAAAAATAGTTGAAGTCTACAATAAATGACGGGAGAAGACAGAAAATCTGCAATATAGGACTCCATTGACCTCATCAATCAACATGATATAAATGACAGAACATGCCCCTCAGAAACTGCAAAATACACACCTTTTCAAACACACATAAAACAGTCTCCAGGACAAACTATATTCCAGACCTCAAAATAAGTTTAGTAAATACAAGAGTTTGAAATCATAAAATAGTGGTCTTCAACAGAAAGAAATCTAGTAACACCTCAATTACTAGTAAATTCAACAATGAGCTTCTAAATAATTATTGGATCAAAGAAAAAAAATCACAAGAAAGTTTTTAAAATATAGTTTAAAAAAAGAAATATAAATTGTGCTGCAATTATGTACAATGAATCAAAATACATTCTGCTATCGTATATACCTACTTGAAATTTAAAAAGAAACAGAAAATAAATAAATTTAAGCAAAAAATAAAATAGTGTGAATCGAATGAGTACAAAACATAACAAATCAAAATATGCAAAATGCAACTAAACCAAGTTTCAGAAGAAAATTTATAGTTTTAAACAACTGTATAATATGAAAGGTTTCATGTCAATAATATAAGCTTCCATATAGAAACTAGAGAAAAAAGAGCACAGTAACTCAAAGCAAGCAGAAAGAAAAATATCATTAATAAAGTAAAAATCAATGAATTAGAAAACACAAAAATAGGGGGAAAAAAGAAAAAGTTGGTTTTTTGAAAGGTCATCAAAATTAACCCTTAGTGAGGTTGATCAGGAAAATAAAAGATAAAAATATCAAACTCAAGAACAAAAGAGGAAACATCATTATCAACCTTAGTTTACAAGGGTTTTTTTTGTTGTTTTGTATCTGTTTTTTTTTTTTTTTTTAACAAGACAAAGTGACACACCTATAATACCAGCTGTTCAGGAGGCCAGCAGAATCACAAGACTGAGGCCAGCCTGAGCAAGAATCTGCCTCAAATCTTTTTAAAAAGTGGAGGAAGGGTGACTAGGAGTGTAACTCAGTGGCAGAGCATTCCCCTGTCATGAGTAAGGCCCCAGATTCAATCCCTAGCACTGCGGAAAAAAAAAAAAAGTTGAGAATTCTGAGGGATACAAGAACAACATTCATTCCATTATAGGAAACTTGCGATATCATTCATGTAAGAAGGTATCAAACAAAAGGCAGTAGATCTTAAAGGATAAAGTAATATGATCAGGGGTAGAGAAGGGGAAGAAGAGAAGGGTGTGTAGTTCAGGAAAACTATAACAGTGAACTGGGTGAAAAATCAGTAAACAGCCCACTATAACTGAGTCAATCATTTCTACTTACCTTTTTTGAATCTATATGACTCTGCAGAAAGGTTTTCTGTCATTTTACACATGAAGACAATGATGACCAAAAAACTAATTATCCTATCTGAAAAGTCAAATAGCTAGTAAACTACATAGCCAAAATTCTAGTCTTTGACTTCAAAATTCAAGTTCCAAAGTACATACTCTTTCCCTTTATACCGCTAATCAAAGACTTAATCTATTTTCAAGTTCAGATCTCTGTAGAAGACTTTTCTATGGATATGCTTACACTGATAGTGCTACACAAAGTTTCTTGAACAATTTCAATCAATAAACTAAATGAAATATGCATACTTCTCTTGGCTTCCAAGACCTGACCTTGGTTTTCCTCCTTACTCTTTCTCCATCTACCCATTACAACTTGATACTCACTTTTTTCTGATTTTACACACTATCCCTAGGAATGTCATCTACATCTAGGATCTCAATTATGACTGTTGCTGATAACTCCTGATTCTGTCTCTCCAATTCCAACACATTTTCTCTCCCTAGTTTTCCCTAATTCTCGTCAGGTCAGGTTGAATACTTCTCTAAATATGCTCAAATTATATGTACTAATTCTAATTAACATTCCTCAGCTGCAATTCTAGGTCAAGTATCCTTCCTACTTAACCCAGAATATATTCTCAGTTATCCTCAGAACATTTATCACATTCTATTACAAGTTACTTTATCCATTTCTCCCAGTGGAGAAGGCATTTGAAACAGCATTAAGTCTTACTCTCAATCCCCCCAGTGCCCAGCACAGTGCAAGATACATAATAAGCACTAAAATAATTGGAAGCGTACAATTTCTTAAATAAGTCTTTATTTTTTCAAATAGGAAAAATAGGCCAAGAAAGGTTAAGTGACTCATCCAGTCAAGGCTTCATCTCCTGAATCACAACTCTCTTCCCACAAAATCCCAGTGCCTATTCAATTATGCTTACTGATATAGCTTTCCCAGAAGTTCCAGAAGTAATACAAAAAAGTTCATTTCAATTTCATCCATTCCAGCTGGCTATATCAGTTGTAGAGAAGTGTGATGTTAATTTTTACTTAATAGTTTTTCTGCCCAGAATAGAATAATTTTTAGTTGATATAGTCTTTTCACATGTCCTTCACATACACTATAATTCAATTCAATACATATTTATCACACATTTCTTTGTGAAAAACAATGTGCAAAAATTTATCATTTGTCGGGGCTGGAGTAGTGGCTCAGCGGTAGAGCACGTGCGAGGCCCTGGATTCAATCCTCAGCACCACATTAAAAATAAAGATATTGTGTCCAACTACAACTAAAAAATAATTTTTAAAAAAAGTTATCACTTGTCAACATTCCATAAAAGTTAAGAACATATATTTTATGCTTTTTAAAAATCTCTAAAATACCTGCTTAAACCAAAATGTGATTCAGGTAACAAGATTAAATAAGAACACTAGAGATAAGCACTGCAACAACATAAGGAAAAGCCCCATAGTCCCAGAGCCACTGTTTCCAATGGTTGCTATGTATACTGCAATTGTGTTACTGGGCAACAACTCAGAAACTAGACTGGCAAACTCAAAAAAAAAAAAAAAAAACTGAATCAAACCAAGATTTTAAAATATTAAGACTCAATTTCAATTTTTTATATTTGCAACCGAAGTAACTCTTTGTTATAAGCATCAGATACAGATTTATGGCAAGATTATACAAATTACCTGGAAATTTCAAAGACCTACTTTAAGGATGACAAGTTCTTTCCAAAATGAAAAAAGCAGGTTTAGGTTCCTCCTAACCTTGAATTTAATCCAAAAGCACTTTGAAGTCACAATATACAGAAAGCAAATAACTGGACATTCTGGACTTTAATTTCTTTCATACTGAATTACAGCTCAAACTTACAAGAAATATTACTGGTCTTGACAGTTATTTTTTTCATGAACCAGAGGGCAGTACTGATGGAGGATGGATAGATGGAGATAGATATAGATATATTTCAGAGAACTGCTAATTTATGAGGGCCAGATGAAAGCACTAACAAATGTTTAGTCTTGACCAGGTCAAAAAGTAGGATGGACAGCAGCTCAGGAGGATGAGGCAGGAGGATTCTGAGTTCAAATTCAGCCTCAGCAACTTAGCAAGGGTCTCTTAAAAAAAAAAAAAATTTAAAAAGCGGGGAAGGGGTCTGGGGATGTGGCTCATTTGTTAAGCACCACTGGGTTCAATCCCAAGTATCCCCCCTTCAAAAAAAAAAAAAAGTAGGATGGAAAGGAATAAAATAGGGAAATGGGGAAAGAGGATGGAAGGCGGGTACGAGAGGAAAGCTGAAGGAAAAACCAAATTAAAGAAGAATAAGGAAACTGATCAAATTCGATAACCCACATGGGAGAAGTGCCAGTATGCCTGAGGGAATCCCTCCTGCTGGTACTATCATGGGAAATTCTCAAATATGCACACTTTCTAGGAACAGAGCCTTTCCCTTTGATTTCAATAAACCCCCACTTTTTAATCCCCTTTCTTATAGCTTACTGTTGTTTTTCATAAGTTAGTTACTACCCTCTCTAAACAATGTTCTTACTTCCCCTATGCTATAGAATGGGGTAAGCATAGAAATACATATTCATCATCTTTGGGAAACATTTATTTAGCAGTCTCTATTTGGAAGAAACTAAGGATATAGCTTACTGAAATTTGGTGTTTTGCCCTTAAATAGCTCAGAATCTAGTTAGGAAGGCAAGACAAAGTAATGTAACAAAGTATCAAATAAGCATGACTCACAAATGTGTATTACAGCCAGGCAGGTAGCATACTCAGAAACTCAGGATGCTGAGGCAGAAGGATTACAAGTTTGAGGACATCCTTAATAACTTAGCAAGGTCCTGTCTTAAAATATAAAAACAGTCTAGGGATGTTGCTCAGTGGTAAACCCTCCCCACCCAAAAAATATAAGATTTTAGAGGTCATAATGGAATTGAACCGTATAGAAATTAAGATTTTAAGAAAGAAAGAAAGAAATCAAGAATATAAGCTTGGAATGACAGGTGAGAAAATTAAGAATTCAAGTAAGAATTTCAATTAGTAAAACCTTTTTACATGGATACATATATACACATTCTCTAGAAGTACACACAGGTTAAACAAGGTAAGAAAATTACTTACTAAGCCTAATACATTACATATAACAACATTAAAACCAAATTAATTTACTTTATGCAAAGAGACAGTGTCTGAGGAGCAAATTTTTGACAATTCACTAATCTGTTAACAATCATTCTTCTGGCCCAGCCCGGTGGCATACATCTATAATCCCAGTGGCTCAGGAAGATCACAAGTTCAAGACCAGCCTCAAAAACTTAGCAAGGCCCTAAACAATTTAGTAAGATCCCATCTCAAAACAAAAAATTTAAAGGGCCGGGGACATGGCTCAGCAGTTAAGCGCCTGGGGTTCAATGTCCAGTATAAAAAAGAAGAATTAATTCTTCTAAGCTTCTTGAATTAGACCTTTCTAATGACATAGTTCCATAATTCTGATTTCTAATTACTAATAACTTTATTACACAACATGAATTATTCTTGATTTTTTTCTTCTTTGTCTTGCCTAACTTCTGAATATTATTTCAACATCAGCATAAGGGAGGTAGGGAGGACACTAAAATGAAGTCTATAGATTTTAGCAATACCAAGGGTATTAAGTACACTTGGAAGTTCCTACTCCCCATTAGTAACAATTCAGTTTCAAAGAGGTCATTTGTCCCAATCTCAAATCTCCTCACATATTTACTTGAAAGGCTACTGCATTGAAAGGATCATTTTAAAAGTTCTGAAAACTTGGTTAGGCAGGCATCCTCCCAGAAGGTCAAGAGGCTGAGGCAGAAGGATCTGAATTCAAAGCTGCCACAGGAAATCAATGAGGCTCTAAGCAATTTACCAAGACCCTGTCTCTAAATAAAATATAAAAAAGGGCTGGGGACGTGGCTCAATGGTTAAGTACCCCTGGGTTCAATCCCTGGTACCAAAAAAAAAAAAAAAAAAAACCTGCTGAGAACTTAGTTTGTCATATAAATTATATAATTAGGGGTTCAATGAGTGGAGAGTGAGGTTACATGCTAGATCAAGACTTAAAAAGTACTTGTAAATAATCAATATTTAAATCACCCAAATGCTGTAGGTTACTCTAAATTGCTACCATGCTGTTATTTGAAAATAGTCCTAAATATAGTCAGCACACCTCAACTAGAAAATACTCAAAATAACAGGACTATCCATCATAATAATCTATGATAAACAAAAAGCAAATAAAAATCACTTTCAACTTTCAGAAGACTCCTGTGCAACACTGAAATTTAAAACATTTCAATGATTCTAAACAAAATGTTTCAAATCAAACCTGAATACAAAAAGTCAGTTATTAACCATAACTACGTAGGCTAAACCCATGAATTTAAATAATTATGAACCCACATAATTGCAGGAAAGAAACATTTAATATGTCCTAGTTGAATATTAGATTTGTTTACAATTTTGTTGCTTGGTAACAGAAGCAACTCAGTTTTAGACCTAAAGTACTGTGTACTCACTCACAGTCTGAACAAATTATGAATGTATCATATATGAAAAATTCAAAACAAGTTTCTCCTTATCCTAGACTTCTTTGAAATTATTTGAAACAGCTTAATCCTTACAAGTAATATGACCAAAAGCTTTTAAAGTATTTATCAATGGATGTTTTTAAGAGCAAAGTGTCCATTTATTCTGTCAAAACTTGGACACTAAAGATTTATCAAAGTATCCATTGGAGCCCAAAATACACTAACATGTTGGACATTACCCCAATAGCATTCGCAGACATCCTTGTCTTCAAAGCCAAGAAAAATGGTACCATAGCTTTTTCATCACAAATTATACTGAAGATGCCAGACCATGACGGAGTGCATCAAAGAGCTCCATAATTGTGTGTGCACTTAATTGGCTACAGAACACGTCTCGCTTTTCTAACACGTGGTCCAATTACTTTATAACCAAGTAACACAAAGGGAGGGAGATGAAGGGCAATCTGGCGGGGGGCGGGGAGAGTATTCCAAAATATGAATGAGACACGGTCCCTAGAAAGAGACTTTACGTACCATACTCTCACACGGTCCTTGCAACGTGCGCGCAGGAAACTTAACCGTGACGGGTGTTCTGGCCGCACTCGCCCCCGGAGGACACCTCCACAGCTCCAACCACCCACACCCACTCAACTTTGTTCGCGGAGGCATTGAGGCTGAGGGACAGAGTCCTACAGCAGGGGTGTCCGCCCCGCCCGCCACGTCTGGCGAGTCTCAGCGGCCGCTCACGCCGCAGGCAGCAAAAAAAGGTGCAGGAGGACCGAGGAGTCTCAAGCTTGAGACCCTGGGGAAATATGAGGTCTCCCGGTAGAGCCACGAGACCGGAGAGGGCGGCCGCAAAGAGCCCCCGCTCCTCCTCGGCGGACAGGGTCCCTCAAGGTGCCGGGCCAGACCCAGCGCCGAGGTGCGGCCAACTCGCCGCCTGGGCCGGACGCCCGACGCTCCCCCAGCACCAAGGGGCCGACCCGGTCCCGAGACCCCGCGGCGGGCTAAGCCGGAAGTCCCGCCCCTACGTGGACGTCACCGACGCCGCGCGCGCCAGCCACGGCCGGAGCGGTTAGAGGGAGGAGGCGGACCAACCGCCCCGGGAGCCGAGGTGTCTGCGGCGGGAACGGCGGTCATAGTGGGGCTGGGGTGGCCACAGAAATTCTCCGGAGCCCAAGGGAAGGGCAAGCCAAGCGCCGGGGCTCTTGTTTCAAGGAGCCAGAGTGACGCGCGACGTTGGAGCGGGAAGCCGGGCCCCCTGGGTCCGCCCGTTGCGGCGTCTTTGGGGTGGTTCCTCCGCGCGCGCCTTTCGTTACTCTGCCCGCTCTTTCTGGGCTTCCTGAGGGCAGGGATGGGAGTCCTGCCGCTACTCTGCCCGCCAAGCCCGCCTGCTGTCCTGCCTGCGTGCACGTTTGCGAGCTCAAGAAGTCGTCTGCCCACGACGTCTGCCGTGGGGCATCACCCTCGAGCTGGGAGTGGGCCCAGCGGGCCTCGAGGGAACTCTCAGGTCAGGACCAAAGACCCAGGAGGGAATCCTCCCCGACCCCTCACCTCCTGCCTCGAATCTCAGAGTAGTTGCCCTAGGGTGATCTACTTACCTTCAGGCTGTAAAGTAGGCTTGGAAGTTGAAAGGGTACCACCGTTTGAGAATACTGTTTGTAACCCAAGGGCTGAAATAAGACAGGCTTCTTCCATCCTTTCAAAACAGGGAAAGAAATAAGCACCCTTTCTTTCCCACGTGTTCAGTACCTTAGAGTTTGGATTTTGGTTCTCACTACTTTGTGAAGCACAGCTAATTATTACCTGCAAGATTAATATATTCAGGTTCTAGTTGTGATTAGAAAGGCAACTGAAAAGTGATATTTTTGTTGAAACGAGAAAAAGTGGCCATGAGAAATGACAGTGTTAAAAGGATGGATTATATAAATGAGATACGGAAGATACATCCATGAACAGGAGGATTCAGAAGTAAATTGGTGTATATGTATTGTGCTGAGCACTTATGTATCAAGAGCTGGAGTGCTTTTTCATATTATGTTATTTCTTAGTCCCAACTCTTAAGATAAATACAATTATCAAAACCATTAGTTATAAATGTTGGAATCAGACAACTCCATAACTCTTAGTAGTAACCAGTAAACTATACATTACAAATCATGGGCCAGTGAGAAAAGAAATCAAGAAACAGTAGGCATTGAAGAGAACCTTTACATGTATCTAATTTCTTACACCAGAATAAATACTTAATGAATCAAAGATTTAAAGAATACTGTAAAAACAAGCAAATCAAGGTGAATGTTTTTGTAATCTTGAGGTTAGGCCTTCTCCAAGTATGAAATAAAAACTAGGAATTATAAAATTGAAAAAATAAATTTAAATACACGAAGATTGTAATCTATAAATTTGAAAACAGTGAACCAAGGGAAAATAAATTGTCATTTCCAAAAAGAAGAAAAACAGAAAGAGCTCGTAGAAAATCAATTAAAACTTAAAGCCAGGTACAGTGTTCACACTCCCAATCTCAGTGAATCAGGAGGCTGAGGCTAGAGGAACACAGAGGCCAGCTTTGCAACTTAGGGAGACTCTGTCTCAAAATTTAAAAAGGTGGTAGGGGTGTCCTGCTGGCAGTGTAGCTCTGTTATAGAACACCCCTGAGTTTAATCCTGAGTACCAGGAAAAAAAAAAAAAAAAAAAAGACTTAAAACCCTAATTTAAAAATTGGCAAGAGATAGCAATAGGACATTCTTAAGCCAAAAAAAAAAAAAAAAAAAATCCAGTCATCAAAGATGTCCAACTTCCAAACATTTTTTTTCTCCATCCTGAAGATCAAACTCAGGGCCTTATGCAGGCTATGCAAGTGTTCTGCCAATGAGCTACATCCCCAGCCCCTAAACAGATTTTTTTTTTTTTTTTAGCCTATCAGTATTGATATGTAGGAATACAGTTCCCATCCTACACTATTGATGTACAGATGAAATTGCTACAACCTTATTTACCGAAACTGACATGCATTAGCCTTTGCCCCAGAAGTCTTATTTCATAAGGCAGTTACACCAAGAAAAAGAAGAGATTCACAGAGATATTTTTGCTACCTTTTTTTAATAATAAATGTCTCTAAGGGCAATATAAATAACATCATTAGGGTGCTAATTAAGAAAATTATGATGCATGCATACTGTAATCCCAGCAACTTGGACAATTAGGAGGATCACAAGTTGTCTAAGGCCAACCTGGGCAAATCTGTATCTCACAATAAAAAAGCTGGGGACGTAGCTAGTGGTAGGGCACTCATTTGTTGTTAAATTCCTAGTGGTACCTGAGGCAGCAGTCTGAAAGGATGTCAGTCAAAAATGCAAGTTTTTATCTTTGGACTTTTCTACCCTGTTTGAAGAGTTTATTAAATAATAATTTATCATTTTTACAAAAAGATGTGCCAGAGAAAGGAGAGTCAACTTACTGCAGGTAGGTAATGTGGGAATCTGAGTCTTCACTTTTTTTTTTTTTTTTTTTTTTTTTTTTTTTTTTTTTGGTAGTAGGGATTGACCCAGGGACACTTACCCAATGAGCTACATTCCTAGCCGTTTTTATTTTTTGAGTCAGGGCCTCACTAAGTTGCTTAGGTCATCCCTAAATTGCTGAGGCTGGCCTTAAACTTCCCACCCTCTTATCTCAGCTTTCCTATTCACTGAGATTATAGGCATGCACCAACACAATCAGCCTCGCCATTTTCCCCCCAGACATTTAAGTAATACAGAGTACCAATCCTATACTGTTTCAGAAAGCAGAACAGTAAGAAACCCCTTAACTCACATGAGACCAGTATAATCCTAATACCAAGATTTGACAACATTTTACAAGAGAATTACAGACCAATGACCCTCATGAACATAGATTTTTAAATTCTTAAAATATTCACAAACTGAACCTTACAACATCAAAGGAATTCTGACCAAGGAGAGTGAACTTTAACATTGAAAAAATCAACTTGATTTACCACATTAATCAGAGAGTAAACAAAATGATGGTCTCAAATGCAGAAAAAGCATTTGACAAAATTCAAAATCCATTAACATTAAAAAATCTTTGCAAGCCAGGAACGGAAGGAAACTTTCTGTATCAGATAATGAAAATCTTTGAAAAACTTAATGGTGAAATAGCAAATCCTTTCTCCTGAGATCAGGAACAACATTAAATACTTCTGAGCCAGGTATGGGGTGTATACCCTTAGTCTCAACACAAGGCTGAGGTAGGAGGATCACTTGAGCCCATGGGTTGGAGACAAGCCTAGGCAACATCGCAAGAGCATGTCTTAAAAAAAAAAAAAAAAAAAAAAACCTGCTCTCACCACTTCTAAGGATATTGGAGGGCCCTCATCTATGCAGTAAAATAAGAAAAAGTTTGGAAAGATTTAACACTTTCTGATTTCAAAATTTGCTACAAAGCTATCATGACTGATGGTACTATACTGGCATAAAGACAGAAGCATAAGTCAATGAAATATAATTGAGAATACAGGAATTAAATTTTCTGTGTATGGTCAGTGACTTTGAACAAAAAGTTCTGAGCCAGTTCAACAGGGGAAAGTATAGTCTTCAACAAATGGTGCTGGGGAAACTGGATATCCAAAAGGAAAAGAAAGAAGTTCGAACCCTGCTTCACACCATTTACAAATATTTTTAAGAATCAAAGATTCAAACAAAAGCCAAAACTATAAAACTCATAGGAAAAAAAACATAACCATAAATTTTCATGACTTGAATTACTCGAGAGTTTCTTAGATGTGATCCTAAAAGCAAAAACCACCAAAGAGAAAAAATAAGTTGCACTTGATCAAAATTTAAAAATTTTGTGTTTCAGCTGGGCACAGTAGCACATGCCTATAAGTCCAGTGACTCAGGAGGGAGACTGAGGCAGGAGGATCACAAGTTCAGACAGCCTCAGGAACTTGGTGAGGCCCTAAGAAACTTAGCGAGACCCTGTCTCAAAAAAGGGGGATGTGGCTCAGTGATTAAGCACCCCTGGATTCAACTCCTGGTCTAAAAAAATTCTGTACTTCGAAGAACACTAGGTGCACACCATTGATCCCATATATATCACCACAAAGTAGATATATAAATGACACATGAAGATATACTCAACATCACTAAGTCCTTAGGTTTTGAATCACAAGGTCAGGCACATTGGTGTATGTCTGTGATCCCAGCAAATCAGTAGGCTATGACAGGAGGATCACAAGTTCAAGGACAGCCTTGGCAGCCTAACTAGACCCCCATCTCAAAATTATTTTGAGAATGTGACTTTGTGATAGAGTGCTTGCCTAGCATGCAGAAGGTACTTGAGGGGAGGGGGGATTGGTATCACTTTACTATGTTGTCTATAATCAAAGAGACAATAACAAGTATTAGTAAGGATGTGAAGAAATTGGAATCCTCATATCCTGGTGGTGGGAATGTAGAATGATGCAACATCTATGAGAATAGTTTTGCAGTTCTTTAAGAGATTAAACAGCATTGCCATATGACCCAAAAATTCATTCCTTGATATATATCCTTGTGAACTTAAAAACATGTTCACTCAAAAATTTATATATATGTTCATAGCATTATTTGTGATAATCAGTAGAAACAGCACAAAGGCCTATCAACTAACCAATGAATAAATAAAATGTGGCATATCCATATCATGGAATAGTATTCAGCCATTAAAAGGAATGAAGTACTGCTCCATGCTACAACATTATATGCTAAGTAAAAGTCATATGATTGCATTTGTTTGAAATACCCAATATAAGTAAATCCAAAGGCAAAGAAAGTTGACTGGTGATTTTCAGGGGCTGGGGACTGGGGAAATAGGAGTGACTGCTAATAAGTGGGTTTATATTTAGAGTGATAGAAATATTCTGGAATTATATAGTGATGATTGCACAATATTGTGAATATACTAAAAGTCACTGAATTATATACTTTTAAGAGTAAATTTTGGGCTTGGGTTGTGGCTCAGCAGTGGAGCACTCACCTAGCATGCACGAGGCCCTGAGTTCAATCGTCAACACCACGTAAAAATAAATAAACAAAATAAAAGTATTGTGTCTAACCAAAAAATATTTTTAAAAAAGTAAATTTTATGGAAACTATCTCAAAAAATTTGGAAGAAGTAAAACTATATACAGAATGATTGTGTACATCTAAAAGTCAATGGAATATATAAAAAAGCTACTAAAACAAGTAAGTTGACTTAGCAAGTTGTAGGACACAGGCTCGATATTAGCAAAATCAATTCTATATACTAGCAACAAAAAATAGGAAAGTGAGATCGTAAACAACTCTTTATGACATCCAAAATCATCAGAAACCTAGGAACAAAATTTTAAAATGTGCAAAACCTCTGCATTAACAACCATAAAACAGCTAAGACAGATAAATGGACAAATATGTTATACTTAAGGATGGAAAAACTCAGTATCATTAGGCTGTCTGTTCTTCCTAAATAAATTTATAGATTCAACCTAGTTACTATTAAAAAAGAAACAAGAAGCTAGCAAAATTTTTTGAAGACATACACAATGCTAAAGTATGTAAAAACCTTAAGGATCTGAAATAGCCCAAATAATTTCTAAGAAAAAGAACAAAGTTGGAAAACATATACTACCTTTTTTCAAGACTTATGAAGTTTCAGTAATCAAAAATGTTATTTGTATAAGGTTAGACTAATAAGTAAATGGAACAAAATACAGCCTAGAAACAGATCCATACCTAGACAGTCACTTTTTTATTAAGGCAGTAAAGCAATTCAATAAGAAAAAAAATTAACAAATATTTCTGAAACAACCAGATATCTACTTTAAAAAGGAGAAAAGAGCTTCAATCCCTTTTCCTCCATACACAGAAAAGAATTCAAGATGGCTCCAAGACCTAACATAAATCCCAGATCTATAAAACTTCTAGAAAAAAACAGAGTATCATCATAACCTTGGAGTAGGAAAATATTTCTTGGACAAAAGACACTTAACCATTAAAGAAAACATTGACAGGACTTCATCAAAATCAAAGTTTCTGCACTTCAAAAATTACCACAGACAGAAATATTCTCCACACTTTTATCTGTCAGAGGACTTCTATTCAGAATATACGAAGAACTCCAAGAGAATAATGAAAATTGTTGTTAGTATTTAACTCATTTAAGTTAATAACAGAAATATGAAGCATTTGAAAAATACAGCACCCTTTCATGTTCAAAACACTAGAAAACTAGGGATAATAGGAACATACCTCAACATTATAAAAGCTATCTATGCTAAGCCCAAGGCCAACATCATTTTAAATGGAGAAAAATTAAAAGCAGTCCCTCTAAAAACTGGAATATGAAAGTTATGCCCTCTCTCATAACTTCTATTCAACATAGACCTTGAAACTCTAGCCAGAGCAATTAAATAGGTGAAAGAAATTAAAGGGATACAACTAGGAAAAAGAACTCAAACTTATCACTATTTGCCTATGACAGGATTCTGTATTTAGACCATCCAAAAAAAATTCCACCAGAAAACTAGAATTAATAAATTCAGCAAAATAGCAGTATATAAAATCAATACACCCAGTCTCCGTGGCACACACCTGTAATCCCAGTGGCTCGAGAGGCTGAGAACAGGAGGATCGTTGAGTTCAAAGCTAGCCTCAGTAATAGCGAGGTGCTAAGCAACTCAGTGAGAACCTATCTCTAAATTTAAAAAAATAAAATAAAAACAGGGCTGGGGATGTGGCTCAGTGGGTGAGTGTTCCTGAGTTCAATCGCCAGTACCAAAAAAAAAAAAAAATTCAATATACATAAATAAAATGCACTTCTATGCAGCAATGATGAATCCTCTGAAAGAGAAATCATAAAAACTATCCCATTCACAATAGCCTCAAAAATAATAAAAATACTTGGGAATCAATTTAAGTAAAGAGGTGAAAGACCTCTACCCACTAAAGAAAGAAATTGAAGAAGACCTTAGAAAATGGAAGGATCTCCCATGTTCTTGGATAGGAAGAATTAATATTGTCAAAATGGCCATACTACCAAAAGCACTATACAGATTTAATGCAACTCCAAATAAAATCCCAAAGACATTCTGTGTAGAAATAGAAAAAGCAATCATGAAATTCACTTGGAAAAATAAGAGCCAGAATAGCCAAAGCAATCCTTAGCAAGAAAAGCAGGAGACATCACAATACCAGATTGTAAATTATACTGAGCTATCGTAACAAACAGTATGGTATTGACACCAAAATAGACATGTAGACCAAAGGTACAGAATAGAGGACACAGACTAAGCCAGTTATTTCTTACTAGACAAAGACACCAAAAATATATATTGGAGAAAATGGTGCTGGGAAAACTGGAAATCAATATGCAGCAAAATGAAATTAAACCCTTATGTCTCACCATGCACAAAACTCAAAATGGATCAAGGACCTGGGAATTGGACCAGAGACCCTGTGCCTAATAGCAGTAAAAGTAGGCCCAAATCTTCATCATGTAGGATTAGGACTTGACTTCTTCCTTAACAAGTGCAAGAAATAAAATCAAGAATCAATAAACGGGATGGATTCAAACCAAAAAGCTTCTTTTCAGCAAAAGAAATAATGAGGTAAAGAGAGAGCCTAGAGATGAGAGAAAATCTTATACCACATACATATCAGATAGAGCACTAATCTCCAGGATATACAAGAACTCAAAAAACTTAACATGATAAAAACAAAAAACCCAATCAATAAATGGGCTAAGGAACTGAACAGACACTTCTCAGAAGAAGATATACAACTGATCAACAAATATATGAAAGAAATGTTCAACATCTCTAGTAATTAGAGAAATGCAAATCAAAACTAATCTTTCATCTCACTCCAGTCAGAATGCCAATTATCAAGAATACAAGCCACAATAAGTATTGGCGAGGATGTGGGGGAAAAGGTACACTCATACATTATTGGTGGGTCTGCAAATTGATGCAACCACTCTGAAAAGCTGTAAGGAGATTCCTTAAAAAATT
Organism: Marmota flaviventris; assembly: GCF_047511675.1. Taxonomy (NCBI): domain Eukaryota; kingdom Metazoa; phylum Chordata; class Mammalia; order Rodentia; family Sciuridae; genus Marmota; species Marmota flaviventris. The sequence goes on along the minus strand of NC_092500.1, from coordinate 25,846,859 downwards.
TGGAATGGAGCCCCCATTTCACCCATCTATCCCACTCCTGGGTCTATACCCAGAGGACTTAAAAACAGCATACTACAGTGATGCAGCCACATCAATGTTTACAGCAGCTCAGTTAACAATAACTGAACTGTGGAACCAACCTAAATGCCCTTCAATAGATGAATGGATAAAGAAACTGGGGTATATATACACAAGGGAATATTACTCAGCATTAAAATAGAAGAAAATGGCATTTTATTATGGCATTTGTAGGTAAATGGATGAAGTTGTAGAATATCATGCTAAGTAAAATAAGCCAATCAAAAAAACAAACACCAAATGTTTTCTCTGAATTGTGGATGCTGATCCATAATGGGGGGAGAGCAAGGGAAGGGAAGAATGGAGGAACTTTGAATTGGGGGGGAGGGAGGGGAGGAGACATGGGGGCAGGAAAGATCTCTAGGTATATATATGATTGCATGACTGGTGTGACTCTACATCATGTACAACCAGAGGAGTGAAAAGTTGTGCACCATTTGTGTACAATAAATCAAAGTGCATTCTGCTGTTATGTATAACTAATTAGAACAAATAAAAAATGAAAACTCCATTTTGAAATATACATAAATGGATCATAGACATTAAAAAATATTCATATCTCTTTGCAAATGACATGATTCCACAAAGCTGTTAGAACTAAGTGAATCCAGCAAAGGGGAAGGTTACAAAGTCTATAAAAAAAACTTGCATTTCTATACACTAACAACATTATGAAAAGAAAATTCCAAACCAATTACTGTGGGCTGGAGATGTAACTTAATGATAGAGCACTTGCCCAGCATACAAAACTTTGGATTTGATTTGCAGCATTGAAAAAAATCTGTTTACAATGGCATAAAAACAAATATTTAAAAAAAATTTATTCAGTCCATCCAAAAAAACCACTTGGGATTTAACCAACTAAGTGAAAGACTGGTAGAATGCAAACTATGAAATATTGTCAAAAAAATTAAACATTAATACAGGCAGTCCCCAACCTTATGAAAGTTCATGATCTTATGGCTACAATGACATTTAAATGATACACATTTAGTAGAAATTAAATTTTAATCTTTTCCTGGGCAAGCAATATATGGGGCATATTTCATGATGTTGGGCAGCAGCAGCAAGCCACAGCCCAATAGGTCATGAAATTGTGATGGTAAATAACATACTCCATAATATACTGTGTTGCCAGAATTTTTTTAATTTTGTGTTTTTGCATACCATCATGTCTGCAAAATGCTCTTCTGTGTCTCCTTATGGTAAGAAAAGGAAGGCAATAACACTTGAGATGAAAATCAAGATAGCTGCCCAGCATTAAGGCAGTAAGCTAGTCATGGCCATCACACATGAATTGACTTTTGCAACTGACAGTCTTAGCCATCTTAAAGGATAAGAAGCAAACGAGTGATGCAGTAAAATCATCAGCATGGGTTAAATTCAATCATAAAGAAAAGAGAGCTGGGTCTATTCAAGAAATGAAAATATTACTTATGATGTGGATGTAAGACCAGATACAAAAGTGCATACCACTTACCCTACTGATGATTGAAACTAAGGCAAAAAGTTATTTTGATACACTGAAAGTCTGTGCCAATGATCCTACATACATGAAAATGTTTGTAGCAAGTTATGAATGATTCCAGCTCTTCAAAAGGTGTCATAATTCTCATAATGTGAAGATCTTCAGATAGCAACTGCCAGTGCTGAAGGCACCAAAGCTTTTAAGGAAGTGCTACATAGGATAATTGTGGATAAGATGTATCTGCCAGAGCAGAGTACAATAGTGCATGCTTGTAATACCAGCTACTATGAGTGAAGCAGGAGAGATAGCAAGTTTGAGGCCAGCCTGGGCAGATTAGAGCCTGTCTCAAAAAATAAAAAGTGCTGGTTATGTAGCTCACCCTCTAAGTTCAATTTCCAGTACCACAACAAAAAAGAAGTACAAATCATTAATGTCAATGAAACAAGCTTGCTCTGATTGTTTATGCTAGAATGTACGTACGTTGATCAAGAGTAAAAGATCATATAATGCTGCTTTGGGGTGAGATTTTTACAGGGTTCAAATTAGTACTTTTTCTAGTTTACCACTTCCCATTTATTATCACCACAACAAGAAAATCTGGATGACATCAGCATTGTTTGAAGACTGTTTTTTGAACTGTTATATTAATAGGCAAGTGAATATTATAGGAAAAACAACATCCTATATTCAAGATTCTTCCAATTTTACACAGTGCTCAAGGGCATCCAAAGTACTTTGGTGATATGCATCCTGATTCAGAGGGTGTGTATTTGCAGAACACAGCTGAACTCATTCAGCCAGTGGACCAAGGCACAATAGCTGTGTTCAAAGCATACTATTTATACCAAATGTTTTCACAGGCCGTGAAGTGACTGAATCTGGCTCAATGCTCCAAGAATTTTGGAAAGGTTTTTAACATTCTAAATGCTATCCAAAACATTGCTACAGCTTGGAATAAGTCATAGCAGTGCATGAATGGCATTTGGAAGAAAGGTTTGAAGTCATGAACATCTATAGGTTTTAACAAAGATTTTGCTGTTGATGAAATAGTAGATATTAGTGCTTGGGAAACAGCTAGAATTCAACATTGGAAGATGATAGAAGAGTTTGTTGACATTGACATTGAAGAAATTTGCAATGAGGAGCTGACTAAACTGGAGAAAGAAAAAAAAATTTAAAAGTTAAGGCAGAGAAAGAAGTTATATCTGAAACATCAAGAAAGTTAATAGCAAAGAAACATGAGGCCAAAACTGAGGCATTTTCTGATATCCTTAGTGTAGTACAGATGTTAAAAGAAACGAATGTCAGTTTCAAGAGATTCATCTAAGAGCTGACAGACCAATTCAGAATGCCCATTTTTTCTATAGAGAAATATATTTATGAAAAGAAGAAACAAACTTTGCAGTCAAAACTTGATATCTTTCTAAAGAAAACACTGCCTGCTACACTATAACCAAGAGTCAATGCCCCAATGCCTAATACCACCTATTTTTAAGCCTCATCATAGGAAGAAACTGATGACCCTGTCACTGTAGCAATCCCATCATCCAACAATTAATTTTAGTTCAATGCTTTAAACACCAAATGCTGGTGTACTTTCAGCTGTGTATGTTAGTGATGATTACCCATACAACAATTCTGTTTTTCATTTTTAGTACAGCATTCAATAACTTACATGAGATATTCAACCCAGTCAATGAATTCAGCATTAAAAAATAGACTTTGTGTTGGATAATTTTTTCCAATTGTAGGCTAATTTAAGAGGTCTTCAAACATTTAAGGCTAGATGATGTAAAGATTAGGAGTGATGTGTTATGTTACTTTTCAACTTACAATGGATACTTTGTTTTGGTTTTCTTGTTTATTTTTGGTTTTTTTAATATTTATTTTTTAGTTTTAGGTGGACACAATATCTTTATTTTATTTTTATGTGGTGCTGAGAATCGAACCCAGTGCCTCACACATGCTAGGCAAGCGCGCCACCACTTGAGCCACATCCCCAGCCCCTTGTTTTGTTTTTTGATGTGTTGGTTTTTGTTTTGCAGTTCTGGAGATTGAACCCAAGGACACTTTCCCACTGTGCTAAATCCCCAGCCCTTTTTCAATTGTGCTAAATCCCCAGCCCTTTTTCAATTCTACATTTTGAGACAGAATCTCATTTAGTTGATGGAGATAGTCCTTGAATTTGTGATCCTCCTGCATAAGCTTCCCAAATGGCTGGGATTATAAGCATGTGCCACTCTGCCTGGCTCAATTTATAGTGGGTTTATCAGGAAATAATCCCTTTATAAAGTGAGCACCATCTGTAAATGGAAGCACATCCCATGTTCATGGATTGGAAGACATATTATTAAGATGTCAATACTGTCCAAAGCAATCTACAGATTTAGTGCAATTCCTATTAAAATCCCAGTATTTTCTGCAGAAATAGAAAACTCATCCTAAAATCCATATGAAATTTCAAGGAAAGAATATTGAAAAAGAACAAAGCTGGAAGACTCATATATCCTAATTTCAAAGTTTATATGAAGCTATATATAGACCAATGGATATATAAACCAATGGACTAGATATCTAGAAATATACCCTCCCATAGGTGGCCAAATGATTTTTGATAAGATGCCAAAACCATTCAATGGAGAAAGAACAGTCTTTTAAACAAATAGTGCTAGAAAAACTGGATCTGCATATACATAAGAAAAATTTGGCCCTTACCTAACATCTTGTATAAAATTTAACTCAAAATAGATCAAAGAACTAAGAGATAAAGCTCTTAGAAGAAAACATAGGACAAAGACTTCATGGCATTGGATTTAGCAGTTATCTCTTGATTATTACATCAAAGGCATAGGCAACAAAAGAAAAAATAGAAATATTTATTTAGGTAGTATTGGGGATTGAACCCAGGGCCTTGCACGTTCTAGGTAAACATTGTCCACTGAGGTATACTCCCAGCTCTTTAATTTTGAGCCAGGATCTTGCTGACTCACCCAGATTGGCCTCCAAATTTCGATCTTTCTGTCTCAACCTCCCAAGTTAATCAGATTGCAGGTGTGTAGCTCTGTACCCAGCAAATTTTGTGCATCAGCTGAGCATGGTGGCACATGCCTGTAATCCCAGAGACTCAGGAAGCTGAAGCAGGAGGATCACAATTCAAGCTTCAACTAGTTATCTGAAAATAAAAAAGAGCTGGGGATGTGTGGAGTGCTAGCACAAGCCCTTGGTTCCCCAGTACCTCAAATAAATAAATTTTGTGCATCAAAAGATACCTTCATTGGGCTGGGACTGTGGCTCAGTGGTAGCGCACTTGCCTTGCATGTGTGAGGCACTGGGTTCGATTCTTAGCACCACATATAAATAAATTAAAGATCTATCAACAACCAAGAGAAAAATATTTTTAGAAAAGATGCCATCAATAGAGAAAAAGATAACCCACAGAATTAGAAAAAGTATTTGCAGATCACATTACTGATAAGGAATTAATATCCAGAAAAATTAGAGAACTGAAACTCAACAACAAGAAACCAATATAATAAGACTGAAAAAAGTTTAATAGGCTTTTCTCCAAAGAAGACATACAAATGGCTAATAAGCACCTGAACATATGCTCAGTGTCACTAATATAGGGAAATGCAATCAAAACTACAGTAAGATACTACCTCAAAGTCATTAGAATGGCATTAAAAATAATAAATGTTGGTGAGGATGTGGAGAAATTGAAATCCTTATACATTGTTGGTGAGAATGTAAAATGATACAACCACCAAAGAAAACAGTATGGTAGCTTCTCAAAAAACTAAAAATAAAATTACCATATAATCTACCAATTCCAATTGCGGGTATATACCCCAAATAATTGAAAGTATGGTCTCAAATTTTTGTACACCTATATTCATAGCAGCATTATTCAAAATTCCTAAACCATGGAAGCAGTCCATTGTCTATTAACCTTGCATGAATGAAGAAGCAAAATGTGCTATCTACATTCAATAGAGTACTATTCAGCCTTACAAAGGAAGGAAATTTTGACACAGATGGAACTTGAGGACACTATTTTACATAAAATAAATCCAGTCATAAAATGACAAATCCTGTATGATCCCACTTACGTGAGCTACCTAGAGTAGTCAAAACCACAGAGACAGAAGAATGGTAGTTGCCAGAGACTGGGGAAAAGGGGAAATGGGGAGTTATTCCTTAACAGAGTTAAGCTTTATAGGATGAAAAGAATCCTGGAGATGGATGATGGTGATGACAGCACAACATTATGAATGTATTTAATACCCCTGAACTATACACCCAAAAATGGTTGAGATAAATTTTATATTATGTGTATAAATAATACAAAATTACGGGCCTTGGTGGCACATGCCTGTAATCCCAGAGACTCAGGAAGCTAAGGCAGGAGGATCACAAGTTCAAGCTTTGGCTAGTTAATGAGACCATATCTCAAAATAAAAAATAAAAAGGACTGGAGATGTGTTAAGTGGAGTGGTAGCACATCCTGGATTCCCCATAATAATAATTTTGTATTATGTATACACATAATTTAATACAATAAAACAATAGGGGGGCTTGCTTGATAGTTTGAATCATCAAAGGAATGCAAGTTCAAGCCACAATATATTCCATTCCATACATTCCAAGGAGCTAAAATCAAAAAGTTTTATAATCCAAATACAAGTGAAGATGTTAAGCAGCTAAAACTTGTAAGTTACTCATGTAAGTGTAAAATACTTTATAAAACTGCTTGGCAATTTTTTTTTATAGCTGAACATTCATTTCCCTATTCATGATTCATTAAATCTCAGTTAACCAAGAGAAGTGAAAATACAGGTACACACTTGCACACAACTCATACACAGAATGTTTAGAGCAACCTTATTCATAATAACCAAAAATGTTATAACCTAAATACACATGAACAGAAACAGATAAAATGTAAAACTTATTATATATTTCATACAATGGAAAACAACTCAGCAATAAAAAGCAGCAAACTGCCAATATACCTGACAACATGGATAAATTTCACAAATATTTTGATAAACAAGAAGCTGGGCACAACAGAGTACATACTATACAATTTTATTTATATGAAATCTAAGACAATACTAAGGTGTTAGAAACTTAAGTGTTAGAAACTTAAGTGATTACAAGAGACAGCAAGATAAGTCCAAGGGATCTTAATGATGGAAAGGTTCTGTATATTGTTTCAAGTGGTGGTTATACAGTATAATACAGTTGTCAAAACTCATCAAACGAACATTTAAGATAATGTGTATTTCATTCTGTATTAATTATACCACAGTAAAATATATATTTAAAAGCACTGGTAGAAATTATACCTTTCCATTCACTGAAATACTAATGATTGCTAGCAAAGTCACTCCCTTCCTGATATCAACATACCAAGAAATCTGACTAGTTATCAGAAAGTTGTTTGGTATGTACAGATTCGGCAAAAAGAAGTACAGTCTGCTTTCCATATCCATGGTTTCTATCTCTTGGGGTTTCATATCCATGAATTCAACCAACTGGGAAAAGGACGATATTCAGAAAAATATTGTGTCTGTAAAAACATATACAAGCATCTTGTCATTGCTTAAATAGGATAATATAACAATATTTACATTGTATTAGTTATTATAAATGTTTTGCTCAGCTTTCTGTCACCATAAACAGATACCTGAGATAGTCTTAACTCATAAAAAGAAAAGGTTTATTTTGGCTCCCAGTTTTGGAGATTTTTGCCCATGATCAGTTGGCCCTGTTACTTTTGGGCCTGTGGTAGGCAATACATTGTGGAGGGGAGTGCATGGTGAAGCAAAACTGCTCATCGTATAGTTGGGAAGAAGAAGGGGCTGGGGTTACACTATTCCCTTCAAAGGAATCCTCCTCCCAATGACCTAAAGATGACCTACTAGGCTCACTCCTTAAAGTATCCATCACCTCCCAAAAGCACCATGCTGGGGAGCAAACCTTTAACACATAGATCTTAGAGGTAGGCATTTAAGATCCAAACTATAGTAATAAAGTGTGTATGATTTTAAAGGATATGCATAGGTCTTATGTACATACTACACCATTTTGTACAAGGGACTTGAACCTCCACAGATTGTGGTACCCATAGGGAAGTCCTATGGATATGGAGGAACAACCTTATATTATCCTAAGGAATAAATGTGAACTGCAGAAAAGCTTAAAAAGTGCTCAAACAATAATCAATGAGTTGGTCTACTATGACATCACTGGGCGCGGTGGCACAGGCATATAATCCCGGAGGCTCAGAAGGCTGAGGCATGAGCATCCCAAGTTCAAAGCCAGCCTCAGCAAAAGCAAGATGCTAAGCAACTCAGTGAGACCCTGTCTCTAAATAAAATACAAAATAGGGTTGGGGACATGGAGTGGTCAAGTGCCCCTGAGTTCAATCCCTGGTACCAAAAAAAACCCCCAAGGGGCTAGGGTTGTGGCTCAGTGGTAGAGTGATCGCCTAGCATGCATGAGGCACTGGGTTCAATCCTCAGCACCACATAAATGTAAAATAAAGATATTGTGTCCACCTAAAACTTAAAAATAAATATTTTTAGAAACCCAAAAGTTAAGTATTCCATATTGTCAGTCTAACAAAATTCACATTGCAGGTAAGTGGAAAAATGAGGTATTGAGAAATTCAATAAGGACATTGTTTTAAAAGTTTAAATTTGGGGGCTGGGGTTGTGGCTCAGTGGTAGAGCACTTGCCTCACTGGGTTCAATCCTCAGAACCACATAAAAATAAATAAATAAAATAGAGGTGTCCATCTACAACTAAAAATATTTTTTAAAGTTTAAATTTTATATATAACAAAAAGTGAGGACATTTGGAGTATTTGAGCAAGAAACAATGTTTTTGTTTTAGGATATATATTGGTTGGTTGGTTATTTAGTACTGAAGATTGACCTAGTGGCACTCTACATCCCCAGCCCTTTTTATTTTTTATTTTAATATAGGGATTTTGCTAAGGTGCCCAGGCTGGCCTTGAACTTGCCATCATCCCACCTCAGCTTCAGGAGTGACTAGGTTTACAGTCATGAGCCACTGTGCCTGGCTAGGATATAAGAATTATTTTAATAAAGAGCAGGCAATCCAGTATTGCTTTTCAGATTTAATACTTTGTTATCATAGCTAGAAATAATATAAGAGGAATAAACTTGTGTTTCAGAACGTCAAGGAAAAGAATTTATATGTCATGGATATGGCTCTTGAAATTTAACATACCTTCTCATCTTTCACTCCTCTTTTCCCATTTTTCTTTCATCATTCCACTTTTCCCTCCTGTTCTCTTTCATTTTTTTCTCCTCTAGACCAAATTTCTCAACTTGACAATTTTCATAATTGACCCCCTCAGGAGCCATTTTAGATATTTTTCCTAATTATATCCCCTGTCACATGCCCATGAAATCTTAAACTACAGATAGACTGTATATCTGTTCCTCTGTGGCTCTTTGGAGGGCCACTAGCCATTGAAATATCTAAGGGGTTCCTCTACCACCACCAAAGCCAGTTTTTATCCCTTTTGGGATAATATCTCTCCCTTAAACTGCATGCTCCAGACAATAAGTTCTTAGAAAAGATCATGTCCCACTTAACATAGTTTGCCCTGTGCTGCTGCTTAAAATGCTTGGCACATAGTAGGCAGACAACACATGTAGTAAATGAATATTTGTTTAATTAAAAGTGAAAATGATCACTGCTACACTAACAACTAAAATTTTTCGTTCTTTCTTAGATAATGTTACTTACTACTGCTTAGTCTACAGGACCTCCACTTTCAGAGAAGGGTCTTCCTGAGAATGTATCTTCATGACATGATGGAAAATTTGGAAAGCAAACTAATCAAAAAACTATGTTCAGAGCCAATTAAAAGGGTAGGTTGTTTATGCAGGGGCTAATTTTATCTACTTTAGGCTGATTTTTTTTCTAGTTTCACTTTCAGAAGGTGATCCTAAATTTTTCTCCAAATCCTGAGGCTGTACAATCTCTTTGATGTTCATAACCTGTTCAAATTGTATTAATTTCAGTTGAGGTGCAAGAATTATATTTTTGTTGTTTTTTTACTTTTTGTTTGTTTTATGTTTGATACCAGGTAATGAATTCAGGGGTGCTCTGCCACTGAGCTACATTCCCAGCCCTTTTTAAATTTTAAGACAGGGTCATGCTAAGTGGCCCAGACTGACCTTAAACTTGTGATCCTCTTGCCTCATCCTTCTAAGTAGCTGGGATCATAAGCATGCTCCACCATACCCAGCAAAGATTAGAGGATGAGTAGAAAGTGAAGGGCTGGAAGAAAGAGAAGAGAGAAATGAAGGAAGTCATTAAACTTTTTCTGAACATTTTTTTGCCGCAGTCTGGCTGGGCACAAAATCACGAGCCACTCAAGCAGGAACAAACTTTATTATTTTTTGAAACTGCCGCCAATGTCCGGTACGCGCCCGGGAAGATTTTCTCCACCCACGCGGCCTCCTCTCGGAACTCCCTCCTATTGTACTTCCCCAACCAATGGGAACTCTCCAGGAGTCCCGTAGCCGGCCTAGGTGAACAGCAGGAGTCCAATATCCATATGAATGCAAATCTTAACATAATCATATCATCTCAATGGCTAGCTGGCGTCACCTTTCGACCAAAAATGCCATGCATCATATACTTGGCTCTTAGCATCTCCCCCCTTCTGTTTAAGTAACAAGCAATCTGGCTAGGGACCGTGCCTGTTAGGTTTGTCCAATTCAACATATGGTTCTTACCCGTCATCGGAAAACTGACTTTTAGGCGTCAGCCTCCTGTCTTAGGTTGATACCACTGCAATTGGATCATACCCGTCACTGACTACCGGTCCAGCATATAGCCATACTTGTGGATAGGCCTATGTACCAGTGGGGGGGGGGTGAGGTTTTTTGCCTCACCTCTGTTGGCCCCCAAATTTGGCCTTGGTGCCGGTGGGGGGGTGAGGTTTTTTACCTCACCTCTATTGGCCCCCAAAATTAGACCATCACTAGTAGAAGGGAGGAGGATACAGAAATGTCATGACACCAAGTCAATTAACGGCTCCTAGGAAAAATTGCATCACTGGTGACACATCAGCAAAGATACGCTAGCACTACCATAATTCGCTGCATCAACAAATAGATCACAAAGCATACAAGTGATACATAGTCCAGGCAAGTTCTGTAAGCAGTTCAAAGCAGAGGAATCTATCAATATGTCCATATCCTTCCAAAATAAATCGACTCATTGATTGAGCATTACTTGTTGAGTTATAAATCATTGATGTATCAGTTTACACGGTTTGTTGTGATAACTCTCGAAGAAGTTGTAGTTTGGTTTTATCTTTGTCTTCACCGGCACTGGGATGAAAATAGGAATTTTGACAATGATGCTAAAAAAAAAAATGTAACATTTCAACAGGTACTAAGAAAACAATATTTAGAACAATTTACATTATCCTGAACAGAATTATTAAATATAATGAAAAGGAAAGGTGAAAGTAAACAAACAGATCTGTTAACCTTCTATTTGTTCATATATTAAAACAATCCTCAACAGCTGTTTACCCAAATTAAATTAAACTATTAAAATCACGTGAATAATAAAAAAAAAAATTTTTTTGGATCCATGTGCATGAGCGCTCCTCATATGTGATATATGGACATACGCACATACAGACATACAACACAAAACAGAAGTGTGCACACGTAACATATAACACATAAGACAATAGTAAAGGCCTTGTAGCTTTACCTAGGTGAAATCTCCATTGCAATGTTCAAAAACTCCACAGTCAAAAAATAAAACTGATCAGAAAAAACGTTAACCTAGGTCTGTATGAGCTCAAAAATAAAATAGAACTTTATGATGTGGGAAAAAGCAATAATAAAATAGATATTGAAAAAAACAACCTGGTTAATCACTGTCGCAGATGTAAGAATAGCCAAGCTGGAGATCTGGATATCAGCTGTTATGGATTTGAGTCGAATCATCTTCCTTTTGGTCTGTAGAAATTGTTTTAGTTAGTCTCTCTGGAATCCAAATCGGCTGCTGTTCTTCCTGTGGAAAAACACAAACAGAGCCCCGACTCCAGACTATCACTGGGTCAGGACCTTTCCATTGTCCTGTTAGAATATCTTTCCAAAGTACCTTAGGCTTATGTACATTTTTTGGATACAAATGTCTTTCCGCAGCACTAAGCCCTGATGAATCCAAATTTAAAAAGTTTAGAGTAAAAAGGGTTATTTTAAGTTTATCTTTGGGGGATATATACCCCTTTCCAATTCCCTCCTTTTGTTTTAATAAGTACGTTTTAATAGTTTGATGAGCTCTTTCAACTATGCCTTGTCCTTGTGGATTGTATGGAATTCCTGTTATGTGAGTAATGCCAAATGATGAGCAAAATTGTTTAAAAGAGGTGGACGTATAACCAGGACCATTATCGGTTTTTAACTGTTTTGGAACGCCCACAGTGGCAAAATTTTGTAAGCAATGAGCTATAACATCTTTAGTTTTTTTCTCCGGCATGAAGGGAGCCCATCAGAAATCCGGAAGAAGTATCAACTGTAAAATGTAAATATTTTAATTTTCCAAATTCTGGCAAGTGTGTGACGTCCATCTGCCAAATATGGTTAGGTATGTCAACATGCGGGGTGAATTTGGATCTGATGGACCTTTTAGAATATCAAATAAAGGTCCCAACTCTCCTGTTGGTATGCCTAGATAAGGCCTTATCCAATTTATGTCTCCTAATAACTTTTGAAAGTCATTAAGTGATTTGAGTTGATCTACTCGTATTTGAATTTTGGGTGGATGGATCATGGTTGAGGATAATAAAACCCCTAAATAATTAATTGGAAGATTTAATTGTACTTTATCTATTGCTATCTCTAGATTATAATTTTTTAATAAATTTGTAAGTGTGGCATAACATTCTAGCAATGTGTTTTTATCTTTATGTGCCAATAACACATCATCCATATAGTGAAATATTTGTAGTTCAGGATTTTGATTTCTAAGTGGCTGGATTGCTTTGTTAACATAAATTTGACACATAGTTGGACTATTAGCCATCCCTTGAGGGAGTACTTTCTATTCATATCTCTGATCAGGACCTTCATGATTTAGTGCAGGGATAGTAAATGCAAAATGTGGACTATCCTCGGGATGAATTGGAATTGAAAAAAAAACAATCTTTAATATCTATAGCTAAAACATACCAGGTTTTTGGTAAAGCAGACAATTGGGGAATCCCTGATTGAGCAGGTCCCATAATAACCATCTCATTATTAATGGCTCTTAAATCTTGTAATAATCTCCATTTACCAGATTTCTTTTTAATGACAAAAATGGGAGTATTATGGGGAGATACGGAAGGTTGTATATGAACCTCCGCTAATTGTTGTTTGACCAGGTCATGGGCTATTTGTATCTTTTCTTTAGTCAGGGGCCACTGAGGAACCCACACTGGTCTTTCTGATTTCCAAGTAATTTTGATTGTCTCAGTGGCCCTTTCTGAAAACCCAATCCATGTCTATTTGTTTTTTGATCTATTTGAATTGGTGCTGTCATACCTTGTTCTTGTTCTCTTAATCTTTCTTCTTTCCTAAAGCCTTGTCTAGCCCTAGTAGTGGGCACATTAGGATTGATGTTATTTGTTAATGTCAAACCTAATTGATCTAGGACATCTCGTCCCCATAAATTTATAGGAAGATGATCCAATACATAGGGCTGTATAGTTCCTTCACATCCTTCAGGATCCTTCCAATCTAATACCATTGCACTTCTATGGGGATTAGTTGCCACTCCTAGGCCTCGAAGCGTTTGAGTGGCTTGTTGTAATGGCCAATGTTTCGGCCATTCTTGATGAGATATGATGCTAAGGTCTGCACCTGTATCAAGTAGCCCATTAAAGTCATGTCCTTGAATATTTAGTTTTAGCATTGGGCGAGAATCTAGATTTAAAGACAGCATAGCCCAATCTACACCTGTGGAGCCTAATCCCCTGGAACCTCTTTCTACAGTACGACTGGAAAATTTATCATGTAGGCTGGGTATTATTAATAACTGTGCTATTCTATCTCCTGGTGAAATTACTGATATACCTCTTGGAGAACTAGCTATAATTTTTATTTCACCTTCATAATCGGGATCAATTACCCCAGGACTTATCATAAGTCCTTTTAGTGTTGAAGAACTGCGTCCCAATAATAAGCCTACTGTTCCTTGGGGAAGAGGTCCTTTTACTCCTGTGGGAATGATTTGAACTCCCATCTCTGGAGTTAGTACTGCTCTGGCAGAGGCGCAGATGTCCAACCCTGCGCTCCCTCTAGTTTGTCTGATGAGGGATTTAATGGATAATGCGTCCTGGGCACTACCTTGATGGTGTTGCTGGGTTCCTCCACTGCCCCGTATATTTGTGGTTTTGGGCCCCGGAGCATTGGGCCCTCCAGTCCGTTTTTTGGCAATGGAGCCTGATGTCTTTCTCCACGATATCGTGGGTAAACACTTGGTCCTTGTCTGTTTTTTGATAACGGAATACCTTCTATGGTGGTTTGAGAACGGCATTCATTAGCCCAATGTTTCCCTCTACGGCATCGTGGGCAAATACCCGGTATTCTATTCCTTTGATACCTAGCCTTGTTAAACCCTCCTCCTATGGGGCAACTCCTTTTAAAATGTCCTGTTTGATCACAATTATAGCATGTTTTTGGCCTGGCATCTAAAGCCTGTTGTACTGCTGCTAAGACTTGCCCTTGTTCATTAATGTCTCTACATAATTTAATATATGTGTTTAAATCTTCATGTTTCCATGGTCTGATGACCTCTCTGCAGCAACGATTTGCTTGGTCATAAGCCAGTTGTTTTATAAATGGCATTGCCTGTTCTGTATCTCCAAATACTCTAGATGCTGTCTGAATAAGCCTATCTACAAATTCAGCGTAAGGTTCATTAGCTCCTTGTATTACCTTAGATAATTGTCCTTGTAAATCTCCATGCCCCTGTAAAGTTTTCCATGCCTTAATTGCATCTACAGCAATTTGTGCATATACGCCAGGATCATATTCAATTTGTTGCCGTTGACCCTCATAAGGTCCTTTTCCTAATAACATATCTAGATTTCTTTGAGAGTAACCGGCTGCTGCATTTCGCCTAGCTGTTTCCATGCAAAATTCCTCATTGGCAACCTTCCGTAACAAATATTGTCCTCCATTTAGCACAGATCGATACATGTTAGCCCAATCTGCTGGCGTCATGTCTAAGTTGGTAATGGATTCGACCATGCTCACAGTGAAGGGTGCTTGTGGCCCGTAGGTTGTTACAGCCTCCTTTAATTGCTTCACTGTTTTGAAATCTAAAGCACGGTGAATTCGTTGCCCTCCTGCCTGCTCAAGTACAGGGCATGCTAATCTTTGGGGTCCTGCCTCAGGATTCCGTCCATCAACTATGGGAGTTGAGGGCCGCTCAGCTGTAGATGGAGCTGTTGGTTGAATTACGCCCTCTGGTGATAGAACGGGGTTAGTAGCAGCCTCCTGTTGTAATTCCCCGCCTGATGGTTGTTTTTCCTCTAAGCTTTCTTTCTTCAAATCTTCCTCTGTCTGACTAGCTTGAGAGACCTTCTCTTTCGCTTGACCTAACATGTTTTCTACCATAGTCTGGACCTCTAACAATTTACTTAACAGTCTTTCGGTTTGTTTTTTACTAGTTTCTAATCTACTATAAAGGTAACGCAACCCAATAAGATAGCATAAAACAAAACCGAAACAGAATGAAACAAAAACCGAACAAAGAATAGTTGTATCAATTTTCTCTTTCTCAGGGCCGAACAACTTCAAACCTTGAGCCAACCATTTTTCCCAGTTTGCCTGAGAAAATTCTAGGGATAGGCAGCTTGAAACAAAAACAAGATAAATCAAAACGAGAACACATTGTTTTTTGAAATGGTCACCCATTTTGTTGCCTTCCCTCAGGGGCGAGCAATTTTACTCACCTCCAAGCTTCAGCCATTCCCCGTGCGGGACACCAGTTGCCGCAGTCTGGCTGGGCACAAAATCACGAGCCACTCAAGCAGGAACAAACTTTATTATTTTTTTAAACTGCCGCCAATGTCCGGTACGCGCCCGGGAAGATTTTCTCCACCCACGCGGCCTCCTCTCGGAACCGCAGAGAGAGCTCCTCCTCCGGAACTCCCTCCTACTGTACTTCCCCAACCAATGGGAACTCTCCAGGAGTCCCGTAGCCGGCCTAGGTGAACAGCAGGAGTCCAATATCCATATGAATGCAAATCTTAACATAATCATATCATCTCAATGGCTAGCTGGTGTCACCTTTCAACCAAAAATGCCATGCATCATATACTTGGCTCTTAGCATCTTTTGATCTGTACGATCTCTTCCAACTCTAAATTTTGTGATCTTGATGATTATGCTTTAAGTGAATGATTCTTTTCTTTTTTTAATCTTTATTTTTATTTATTTATTTTTATGTGGTGCTAAGGATTGAACCCAGCACCTCGCACATGCTAGGCGAGCACTCTACTGATGAGCCCCAGCCCCAGCCCCAAGTGAATGATTCTTAATAGAAGCATTTTAGAAATCTTTGGAGATGTCATTATTTGCCTCAAGGTTGGGGACCAGTAGTACCAATATTTATGGAAGATTCCAGGAATGGCAGACATCCTGCAATACACAGGACTTTAGTCAGATCCTAATACTGAAAGAAGCTCAGACAATGTATGCAAAGGCAGAATTATGTATGCAAAATATTGATTGGGGGACAATTTTTTTAGAGGGGAGAAGAATCAGTAGGTAGGGAGAGTCTTCAGACTATGATGTAGACACCCACGTCATGAGAAGAGGAAGAAAATTAGATTGGAAGAGTCTTAGGCTATATATAGTACAGCTTTGAGTAAGTCTTGGCCAAACTGATAAAGAGCCTCGGAAAAAAGACTGACCATTTTGAGAGGGTCCCAATTTAGACAGGCATAGTCTGTCTGCTCCAGTAACTACTGCTGTGTTTAGCCATTGGTGGAGAGTGGTTCCGGGAGGGTACAGCTGTAGGGTAAATGCTATGGTGAATCCCACTAAGCATGGCACTGAAAGACTGTCAGCTAACTATGGTCACAGCAGTTGGGGTGGTCTCTTCCATTCCCAGTCTCCCCACACACTCTGCTCTCCCTTCGTTCATATCTCTCTCAAAAATGACACTATAGGGCTGGGGTGTGGCTCAGTGGTAGAGTGCTTGCCTCGCATGTGTGACACCCTGGGTTCGATCCTCAGCATCACATAAAATAAGTAAACAAAATTAAAAAATGACACTGTATTCAGAGAAACCTTTGCTTGTAAAGCAGGAGAACAAGATAATATAAACAAGAATATCTGAGATTTGACAAGGTGGCTATTTTGATTTTTTCCCTTTTTATCTTTTCCTTTTTCTTTTTTTTTTTTTTTAACAGGTTAAAAGTTGGATACAGAAATAAGTTTTGGGAGATGAAGCTGGGAGTTGAAATCCAGCATGGAAAACAAGATGAGCTGCAGTTCCCAGGCTGCAGAAGTATTCACATTTTTTATCGAGTTGAAACAGTTTTTTTTTCTTTTGACTTCAATAGCTTTTGTAAACTTTGGGTATACTTTGCTTATGGTTTTCAGGAAGGAGAACATTAGAATGTACAGAAGTGTCTCAACCTGGCCTACAGTATCAGTGCTCTTACCACCCCTATTGGTGTCTTGTTCAGATTTTTAAGGTCCCACTTCATTATCAGTTTAATTCATGTTCACAGTTTTAACATCACAGCTAACCATATTTTTTAGTAGATGGTCTGGAACCCCTTGCCTGAGTTATAGGCAGAGTTTTTCACACTTTTCTCTTGGAAAATCTTCTCATCACCATTAACAAATGCTTCACTAACTAATTAATTTACTTAGCCAGTAGCTGTTTCTCAATAGGCCAGCTTTGAGGCATTTTCATAGCATTATTTTTATTTTGCATCTTAATTTTTTTGGATGTGAACCAATGCCATTTTAAATTGCTGTTGGAGACATTTTGTCAAAGGATTCCTTTTTATTTCCTTCATCTTCGTCATCTGCTTCATCTTCTTCATAAGTATCATTTCCTGATATTTCTGTTACCTTAAAATATTTGCATCTATACTTTTTCATCGTTTTTCAATCCTATGTTTCTTTTCTGGTCTTTGCAGCAGGTTCTTTCTTGAATAGGAACAGCTCCTCTATAATTCCTCTGAACCTCTCTTCTTGAGATACAACTAGAAGAAGGTGATTATTGGGACAAATTATAGCCCTTGTCACTCAGTTGGTCTCAGGACTGCAACTACTACTTATCCCCCTCTCCCTCCATTGCCCACTTCAAATTCTACTCTCCTTCAGCTATCTTTGCCACAGGTCTTAGTAGTTTACCTGGGTGTAACCCAAATCCTTAATTTCCTGATTAGAAAGTATATTTATTAGAAATGACATGCATCTCACTCTGGGATTGCTGTACATGTCCTTCCATAGTTACAATTAAGTATCAAAAGGCTCTCAAGTTCACATACATTTTTCCTCACCCATTGTGTGAAAGCAGTCCTTTTACTCCTTATTGATCAGTTACCCTGCCAAGATGGGAACTCCTCTTCTTGCCTGCTGGTAC
Organism: Marmota flaviventris; assembly: GCF_047511675.1. Taxonomy (NCBI): domain Eukaryota; kingdom Metazoa; phylum Chordata; class Mammalia; order Rodentia; family Sciuridae; genus Marmota; species Marmota flaviventris. The sequence goes on along the minus strand of NC_092500.1, from coordinate 25,828,645 downwards.
CTGGACATGAAAAGTCCAAAGTGCTCAAATAGCTATAGCTTATAGTTCAATGAGACCCTTAGCAAAAAAAAAAAAAAAAAAAAAAAAAAAGCATCCGCTTTGGAAGCTAGGACTTCTAAACCTTCAAAGCCCAGAGTTGTAAGAATAGGAATAGAGTTGTAAGAATACATGCCCTAATGAGTCAGTAGGAGTGATGTTAAGTGGGGACCACTTCTGCTTCCCCTGCTTTTGGTCCCAGTCCAGGACCATACCTAGATCTCTGATTTATTGTGTATGCTGCATCCTAAAGGATGACACTTCACTGTTGGCAAAATATTCAGAGGCACCTTCAGTAGGCTTCCCAGTGATCTATCAGGCTGGCTGCTCTGGAAAGCACACCCAATAGATCCCTTGATCATGAGCTCACACTACTACCTTTACTATGAAGTGGCTCACCTGTTTGGATGCTATGTTGAATTGGATCCCATGCCTATGTCTGAGTCCTTCTTTAAGCCCCTGGATAATGGTATGGGCTGAGGCCCTTCAGACAAAAAGTCATACCCAGAATAAGTATCCCTATGAGATTGAACCACAAGCCACTTCGGGAATCGGGAATCCATGTTACTGAATTAACATCAAGTGGCTAATTTATCTCTCAAGTATTAAAGCCATATCAGGGATGCAATGTCGGTCTCTGCTGCTAGCAAATTAGACTTTGAAAGGCAGAAGTAGCTATAAGATTGGCCTTGGTCAGTGGGAACTCATGCTGTTTTATTCATGTGTTGCCTCCATCTCTGCAAACATGGCCATTCCATTTATGTGCCATTTTGGAATGGGCCATGACAAAGCTTGGCTAACATTAACTGGTAGAATTCTTTTATCTATTTGATTTTTTCAGTTTCTCTTTCATTAGTGATGGTTCTTTATGGTCAGAATAAGCATGAGATAACAAAAATCTTCACCCTTTGTGCTCACTCTCTTATGTACATCCACATGCCTGTATTCAGACCTCTTTTTCTCTAACCTTCATCTTTTCCTTCAGGATCCTGACTAGCCGGCCAGGCCACTAACATTGCCAAGGAATCTGTACAGATTCTCAGTACCAAGTCACTTCTCCTTCCACATAAAGTTGCCTATGAGGAAGATTTTTCCTCTAAGCTGCCTTTCAGGGTGACCCCTTAATGTATACTTTCCACTCATATACCAAACCAATCCATTAATAATCAAGTTTGACCTTTTTTCTTCTCCTCCTATGGCATGTGCAGCCTGAGGAAGGGGTGCAGATGCCACCATCATGAGAAATATAGAGGGGTCTGTGCTACTAGTTAATTCATGCAGCTTACTCAAACCCTCTTGTCCTTCTGGTGTTTGATTTTGAATGCATCATTTCTGTATTATGCTGGGCCCATGAACTTTATGACTGAGCTCATGATGGACACTTTTAGACACATGATAACCTTTAACCCACAGTCAAGCTTTCTGTCTCTATGAGGGTCTAATACCGTATGAGGATCTGTTTCTTGAAAGGAGTAAAACCCTGTGCTGCAGATGGCGTGGCCTTTCTCCTAGACTCCAGAGTCCTATATTCTGATCTCCCATTGAGACTTGCTGTAAACTCCACACTGACTGCTGCAGTGCCCTTTGCTGCTCCTGGTTGCACTTGGAGCATACATCCCTCCATGTCTCCCAGGATATGAGCTAGAGGAATATTCCCACGTGTGGAATTTGTTGCTTCCAGAGCCCAAAGAGGCCCATTAGACATCTTGCTTCATTATAGTAGGAGATGCAATATGCAAAAGTTTGTCTTTTACAAAAGAGAGGTTGTCTTCACATGCCACTGACTACTAGACCACTAAAACTTTACAGAAGTGTCAGATTCTTGGATCTTTCCAGATTTTACCTTATACCTTCTGGATCTATGTGTCTTACCAAGGCCTCTGCCATACAAGCTGCCCTTTCTCATTCTGCCCCATCAGCACATTACTGATATATCACAGTGCTGTTCTGTAGGATGTCCAGACAATCCAGGTCTCTCAGACTTTATTGCAAAGAGATTGAAGAAGTTAACATAGTCCTTGGACAAAACTGAAAATAAATATTCTTTTCCACATGAATGTAAACTTCTTATTCTCATTTCTGATTGAAATAAAAAGGAATGTATTTACCACATCAGTGTCCACAAAACGTGTTTCAGAAGCCTGATTAATCTTTAATAGTGCGGCTGGGGTTGTGGCTCAATAATAGAGTGCTTGCCTAGTATGCATGAGGCATCACAAATAAATAAAATAAAGGTCCATCAATAACTAAAAAATATTTTTTTAAAAAATAAGTAAAAGGTCCATCAACAACTAAAAACTATTTTTTAAAAAAATAAGTAAAGGTATTGTGTTCATCTACCAACTAAAAAAAAATTTAAATCTTTCATAGCATGGTAGCATGTCCAGCACAGCTTCAATTGGGACTACTTGGTTAAACTTGCTGTGGCAACCTGCATTCACTTTGTAGGACCTAGAGTGATACTACTTATCACCATCTCCCTTGTAACACTATATTTTTTATTTTCTATCTTTACTGGGATAGGAGACAATTTCAAGGGCTTACAGTCAGACTTTCTTACTGTGATAGCTCTTATCCAACAGCCTGAGTACTTCACAATACTTCAACTACCAAGGATGTCTCTGTAATTATTTACTCAGCGACCAGGGAAGTGATCAACAAGTGGATCTGCAGACTCAGTGAATTCACTGTAAAACAGACTTTCGCTGTGCCTGTTACCTGATCCTGCAATCCCCAACTCTACAGCAAGACCATGAGGAGGTTTGGGTTCTCTAGTTATCACAGTTGATTCAGACCCTAAGTCTAAAAGCTCCTTGAAGTGAGTAGGTATTTCCTTTCCCCCAGAATAAATGTCTTGCCTAGGTAAGTGCCCTATGTCCTTTGGGAAAGATTAGGATTATTGCAATGTATACATGGCACAAAGACTGACTGGGAAACTTCAATCCAGGATGATCATGCTACCAACACTTGTACCCATTAATCAACCTTAACAGCAGAAAACAAAAGAGCCAGACACCTAACTGGGATGAAATGGGAAAGAAGTAGTTCTAGCTATGAACTATTCCTGCCCCTGCCAAAATCAAACCTGATAGATCAAGGCTGTAGAACTAAGAACCAAATTACAATAAATATAGAGAAAAGAGGAATATGACAAAATGACACACAGGGGCACAATTAGCAAAATCCTGAATGTGTGAAACTAATAAATAACTCAGTTAATCAATACATATATATGTATAAATGATAACAAATGGTGACATACACCTATAAACCCAGCTACTTGGGAAGCTGAAGTTATAGGATTGCCAAACTCAGGAATTTAGTGAGACTCTGTCTTAAAAAGAGGACTGGGGATATAGCTCAGTGTAGAGCACTCCCCTAGCAATATACAAGGCCCTGGGTTCAACCATCAGCACTGAAAAAAATTATGAAAATTTGAGACAATTTTAACTCTGGATATGTGATGATATTAAAGAATTATATAATTCAGTTTTCCTTAGGTGACATAATATGTGATAATTTTTTAAATTATATGGGTGCTGTCTGGGACTAGCTTTAAAAAAATCTGAAAAGGTAGAGATGTTACATGTATGTGTGTGTAAATATACACATGTACATACAAAGTGGCTCTTAGACTTCAGCAAATCAGCTGGAGAGATTATTAAAATAGATTCCTAGCTGGGTGTGGTGGCACATACCTATAATCTCAGAGACTCAGGAAGCTGAGGCAGAATGATTGCAAATTCAAGGCCAGCCTGAGTAATTTAGGGAGATCCTGTGTTATGGTTTGGAATATGAGATGTCCCCCCAACTCCTGTGTTAATGCAGGAATATTTCAGAGATTATGAGAACTGTAACCTAATCAATCCACCCTTGTTTGAACGGCCTGACTAAGTAAGTACTATAGGCAGGGGGCTGGAGGAGGTGGGTCACTAGGGACATGGCTCCTCCATCCCTCTCCCTCTTATTCCTGATCCCACCATTAGTTGAGCAGCTTTTCTCTCTGGGCCCTTTCACTATGATGTTCTGCCTCATCTTTGGCACAGAGCAATGGAGTCCGTCATCTAAGAATTGTGTCCTCTGAACCCATGGGCCTCAAATAAACTTTTTCTTCTAAGTTGTTCTGGTCAGGTATTTTGATCATAGAGATGCAAAACTGATTAACATACCCTGTCAAAATAAAAATTTAAAAGAACTGGTGATGTAGTTTAGTGGTAGAGCACCCTGGGTTTAATCCCTAGCATTGTAAAGAGAAAAAAACAAAAACAGGTACTTGGGTTCTAACTCAGAGATTCTGATCCCATGTCGGGGATACAGCTAACGGATTATATTTCTAATAATCTTCCAAGGTGACACTGATGCCACCTTTTAAGAAGTATTGGTACAAGTGAAAAATACTGGTATTAATAATTGATAATTATTGAACCTGGGCACTGAGGAAACCATGTAGTCCATTTTATTATTATCTCTAGTATATGTTTGAATTTTTTCATAATAAATTTTTAATAAAATTCATATGCTAACCTCTAACAACTTCATTGTCTGGTGTTCTCAAGCATCTACATTTTGCCATATATATTATTATAATCTCATTCTTCTATTCTTTATAATAGGAAGAGGACTACATTGATTTTTTTTTTATTTGGTATTGAGGGTTGCACCCAGTGTGTTTTACCATTGAGACATCCTTAGTCCTTTTTATTTTGAGATGGGGTCTCACTAAGTTGGTGAGGCTGGCCTGGAACTTGCATTCCTTCTGCTTCAGTCTCCTGAATAGCTGGGATTACAGGCATGCACCACTATGACTAGCTACATATTGATTTTTAAACTGATATATGTAAATAGGTTGCATTATATATGTATTGCATTTGAGGGTAGTAATAGGGTAATAAAAATATTATTATAAAATGTGAAGGGTGAAAACTGCTAACTGGAGACAGTCTATGAAAAAATGAAGGCCGTGGAGAACAGCAAGCTCTGGTGGCTGAAGAGGAAGCTTCACTGATAATCAAAGCAGGGACCTTACTGGACCTGCCAATATCATTTTGCTAAAAAACCAGGGGTGGGGGAGCGGGCATGACTAATCAGAAGTATTTGGTGTTCTCCTAGTTTACCACTTAGAATTTCCTGACTACTCAGTATGGAAAAATGGTTCTGAAAACACAATTGATGTTTATCCACCTCAAAGCAGTGGTTATTAGCACTGCAGGAATTTGTCAGATAGCCCCATTTTCAATACCCAACTATCCTGTACCAGACATGAACAGAACAGAGAATTGTTTAAGAAAATGGCCTAAGGCAATGGCTACACTTTGGAATCATCAGAAGAACTTTAAAAATTACTGATGCCTGGGTCCCACTCAGAGATTCTGACTTAATTGATGAAGAGTAATTAAGTATTGGGGAGTTTAATCTCTCCAGGTGATTCTGTAACCAAGACCGAGAATCACTGCTTTAACTCAGAAACAGCAGTTCTCAGATTTAAAAGAATTATCTAGAGGTCAGACACAGAATACTGCCTCCCCTCACCTGAGTCATGGCTTCTGAGTCAGTGGGTCTGAGTGGGACAGGAGAGTTTACATTGTTAACAAGTTCCCTGCTATACTAATGCTGCTGATCTGGAGACACTCCTTGAGAATATAAAGCACTTCTGGTGTATATTCTTAATACAATGGTGTCTCAAGGAAAAGCTTTTGTGTAGTTAAACTAATCGTTTTCTTTATAGAACATCATTTTTATTTGAAAGAGTACTGACAAGACAGTGGTTATTTGGTTTGGGGCATTTGGGAGGTATTTCCTCAAAAAGTCAAGCCAATCCCAAAAAAACCAAAGGCCAAATGTTCTCTCTGATAAGTGGATGCTGGTTCATAATGGGGAGGGGGGCATAGGAAAAATGGAGGAACTTTAATTGGGCAAAGGGGAGGGAGAGAAGGTAAGGGGGTATGGGGGCACAAAAGATGGTGGAATGAGATGGACATTATTACCCTAGGTACATGTAGGACTGCACATATGGTGCAACATTACATTGTGTACAACCAGAGAAATAAAAAGTTGTGCTGTAATTGTGTACAATGAATCAAAATGCATTCTGCTGTCAAAAATACCTAATTAAAATAAAATTTAAAAAAATCTTTAAAAAAAGTCATCCAGTCATTTCAAAAACAAAAAACAAACAAACAAACAAACAAACAAAAAAAAACACCAGACCAGGCACAGTGACACATGAATGCGATTCCAGCTACTCTGGAGAGTTGCAAGGTCAGTCCCAGCAATTTAGTGAGACCCTGTCACAAAGTTTAAAAAAAAAGAAAAAAAGGGAGGGAGTGATATAGATCATTGGTAGAGTGCCCCTGAATTCAATCCCCAGTTCTAGACACACACACACACACACACACACACACCTTTGAAAATATTTGTTCCCAGTGACAGAAAATAAAAATTTGGAAAACTTGTACCCACTACCATGAGCTGGATACAAATGAATATTTAAAGACTTTTGTGGTAAGATTGGCAGTGATATGCATGAATGTGTTTGTTTACTGATTGCTGTGCCTAGGATCAAATCCAGAGCCTCATACATGCTAGGCAAGTGCTGTACCATTAAGTTACATCCCCAACCCATGAATGCAATTTTTTGATGTAATACAATGAAATGTGACAGTAGTTGGGGTATCTGCAGAACTCTGTGAGCCAGTATTTTCCAAAAGAACACAGCAAAATGTTACATAGTCATGCATGGATGAGGAGCCATTCAAAGGTAAAGTTATACAAATTGATTTTAATGTAATAGAATATGATATGGTTTATGGTTTCATATTCCACATTGCAACAAAGTTTTTAAAACTTCTACTACTGGTATAGCACAAAGAAGAACATGCACAGTTATCTGAAAAGGCCATTAAAAATACCCACCTTTTCCATTTACACATCTGTGGGGCCAGGTTTTCTTCATATTCTTTGACCAAAACAATGTGTCATAACAGTC